>NC_142478.1:67286469-67592094 GCF_049115385.1 Moschus berezovskii
TTTGCTCCTCCCACTGCAGCGATGCAGCTGTTTCTGGGGCTCCGGGAAGGAGTCTCCGAGGAATCCTGTTTTGAATATCGTGTTCACCTGCTCTTCAAACGAAGAGATCTGCCATCGGTACATTCTTAAGACGTCCAACAAGCAGCTTGCATCCAAGGCCTCTTCGTCAGTGACTTCTTGGCAGGATAAAGCTGGAATCAAAAAAGGCGACGTAGTTACTAAGTGAACCAACACAATACCTAACCAAGAAGACCTGTGCAGAGACACGCATCAAAGCTGGTCAAAAGTGCGAGAACTGGGAATTCACCCCTTGTCATTCTTCCTGTAGCCTTACCCAGTGCTTAGGGCGCTGGTGGACACCTGGCGTTTGCTGAATGAAGGTAATTTTTCATGTGGCCGCAGCATTTAGTAATCGACTTTCAGACATTTGAATTACTATCATCAACAGAAACTTATTGTTGCAAGATTCATGTTGAATAAAATGATTTTAACTCTCACCTCAGAGGGACAGGAGGGCCCTTAAACATCCATCTGGTCCAACCCTACACTTTCTGCCTAAACCCTTCTCTACAGGATTCTCCCAGGACCATTAGGCCTTGTTTGCATTTGCGTTTCTGGCTATTACTACAAAGCATCAAGCTCTACGAAGCAGCCTGAGTCTTCTGAATGGTTTACTTTTTTGTTGTTGTTGTTTTTGGTCGTGCCACGTGGCTTTTGGGGTCTTAGCTCCTAGACTAGATATTGAACTCAGCCTTCAGCAGTGAAAGCACCAAGGCCTAATCCCTGGACAACCAGGGAATTCAATCTAAGCAGAATCAAGCCTAACAGATACAAATAAAAGTTTGATGAGCTTATGAATTTATATTGCAATTAAATCTACATCGGGGTTGGCAAACTTTTTCTGGAAAAGGTCAGCTAGTAAACATTTTAGGCTTTGCAGGTCTCTGTAGCAAGTACTCAACTCTGCCACTGTAACACATGAAGCAGTCACAGATGACAGATAATATGTAATATCATATAGATGATATGCAATAGTATATATCACATGATACATATGTAATATTACATCGATAATATGTAAACAAATGGACATGGCTGTGTTTCAATAAAATTTTATTCACAAAAACAGGTGGTATGCAAATTTGGCCCCGGGGCCAAAGTTTATTGATTCCTGATCCTGACCACCCTCTTCCCTGAGCATATTATTAAGGACCATATATCACACTGAATCAGCACTGCCACGAGATAAAGAAGATAAAAACATAGGAGGAGTCTGCCTCTCAGTGCAGTTTCTGGGAGTTTAGTGACTCCAGATAAATTAAGCTGGTGTTTCTTCTCTGTGATTTGCAGTCAGTGAACTGGCAAGATGGCTCTGACCCTGAACACTGCCACCCCCACCCCTGTCAAATCATGGCTGGTGCCTTGGGTGGTGACCTGAGGAGAAGTAGCAGCCTTGACAACCCTGACACCAGTAGCCAGTTACTGGTGCAATAAACCCTGGGGTCAGACCCTTACCCTCCAGAAGGAAACCTGTCTGAAGAGGTATCAATCCATCCTTCTTCCTCCTACAGCCCCAGGCAGCCCTCTGTTAGCTTTTTCCCTCCCAAACAACATCTGCATGTCCCCTTTAGCCCAGTTTTGCCTACAACACTGTGGGGCAGTGTGGCAATGTCTACTCATTTTCCTATCTTACAATCCAGCAACCTTTCTCAGGATCTACCCAGGGAAACATGTGACTGTGTGCTTGACGGCCATGTACAAGGAGGTTCACTACAGCCAGTTTATCTAGACAAGGCACCGGAAGCTAATAGCTAAGTAGATTGGGGATGTGGTACAGCTGTAAAGGTGCGTGAGGTTTTGCAAAACATGTATGTGATAAGGGATTAAGATTCAAAATATATTTTAAAAAAACCTCCTAAAACTCAACAACAAAAACACAGAAAACTGATTTCAAAAATGGATGAAAGATCAGAATAGACATTTCAAAAAAAAAACATATAAATGGCCAATAAACACATGACAAGATGTTCAACATGACTTATGATTAGGGAAATGCAAATCAAGGCCACAATAAGACATTACTTTCACACCTATTGAGGTGGCTGTTATCAGAAAGACAGACAATAACAAGTGCTGGTGAGGATGTGGAGAACTGGAACATCTGTGCAAAGGGAAGGTAAAAGGCTGTAGCCGCTGTGGAAAGCGGTGTGGTGACTCCTCAAAGTATTAAACAGAATTGCCATCTGATCCAGTGAGTCTACATCTGGGTACATAATCCCCCAAAATCCAAAGCAGGGACTTGAACAGATATATATGTCCACCAATGTCCACAGCAGCACTATTCACAATAGCCAAAAGGTGGAAACCACCTAAATGTCCACTGACCTATGAATGGGTAAACAAAATGTGGTGTGTATATAACACACACATGCACACACACACACTGGAAAGTCGTTCACATTCAGCCTGGAGGAATGACATTCAGACACATACTCCTGTGTGGATAAACCTCAAGGATGATGCTAAGTGAGATAAACCAGACAAAAGGACAGATATATTGTATGACTTCACTTAAATAAGGTACACAGTCAAGCTCACAGAGACAGAAAGTAGAATAGCAGTTACCAGGGTCTGGGGGCAGTGGAAAATAGGGAGTTACTGTTCAATGGGTGCAGAGTTTCGATGCGGAAGGTGAAAACGTTCTGGAGATGAACAGTGGCCACGGGTGCCCAACGGTGTCAGTACACATTATTACGACAGAACTGTCTACTGCAAAAGGACCAAGATGGTAATTTAAGTTATGAATATTTTACCACAATGTTTTAAATGGGCAAAGGCTATGAGCTAGTAGGTCACAGAAGACAAAAAACAAGAGGGCAGTAAATTCAGAAAAAGAAAAAAACAGTGAATGAGGGAGAGAGACGTGCATGAAACGGCTGTTTCTCTAACGCACAGAGGGTTATTTGGTCATGGAAAAACAAAGAAAATAATATATCATTTCTGTGAGTAGGTAGAAATGCAGTTAAATGCACAGAAATGGTCTGGAAGGTTACACTTACCTTTTGCTTTCAGGAAGGAAGGAGGGGAGCAGGGCTGGGACAGTGGTAAAGAGAGCTTCAGGCCTCTCTGTAATGCTTTAACTTCTCACAAGGAGAATTTATTCAGGCTTTACTTACAGAATTAAAAATTATTTCTAAAAACCAAAATAAAAGACACTAAGAGGCAGAAGCAGAGAAGGGAGCACATGGCAGGAAGACAACACCGAACCCTCCGTTATGACAACACCTAACCTGCGTTAGGACACATGTAGACGTGTCAGTTCTTCACACAGTCTTTGGGATGATAATTTATTTTTTTTAAAACGGGGCAGTAAAAGAGAAGAGTTTCAAGTTGCCGCTTATGTAGAAGAGCAGAACTTGCTTTTCCATAAAGGTTTCTGGTCAAGGTGAGATCATACCTCAGGTTAAGCAATACTCAGGTGTTTTCAAAATCCAATTTTTTTTTCTGACTATTTTTTTGTAATAATACACAATCATTATTGAAAGTTTTAGTAGGTTTTTTTTTTTCCATCTTTTTAAATTACCTGTACCATACCAAAATATCCATGGCTAACGTTTTGGCCTTTTTCTGTCCACCTTTTATCTGTGGACATTTTCATTTCCTGAAATCAAATTATACCATATTTTGTATCCTACTCTTTTAAACTTAACAGGATAGAAAAATGCCTCCTCCCAAATTAAAACTAAAACACTTCAGAAAGATGATTCTTAATGACTGTGTAACATTCCATTGCTGGCTTAGTAACCCTACTGCTGGATAACCACATTCTTCCCTTGCCCCCAAACCCCCATTACAACAAGGTGTTGGAAGTCTTTGCTCATACAGTCGGCCATCCATACCCACTGGTTCCATATCCTCAGATTCTACCAACCAAAGAAACTGAAAATACTCAGGGAAAAAAATTCCAGAAGGTCCCCCCAAACAAAATTTGAATCTTCCAGGTACCAGCAACTATTTACATGGCATTTACATTACATCAGACATTATAAGTAATATAGAGATGACTGAAAGTTGATGGGAGAATGTGCACAGGTTATACGCAAATACGACATTTCACCTAAGGGGCTTGAGCATCTGCAGGTTTTGGTGTCTGCCTATAGGGATGTCTAGATGCTGCAGTTGGAAAAACCAGTTCTACAGTAGAAAAAGAAAAAAAAATGGTTAAAAATAAAATGAGAGGAAGCAACTTAGATGTCCATTGACAAATGAATGGATAAAGCTGTGGAACATACATACAATGGAATATGACGGAGCCATAAGAAGGAACGGAACTGAGTCACTTGTAGTGAGGTGGATGAACCTAGAGCCTGAGACAGTGAAGAAAGTAAACCAACACTGCATGTTACCATGTATCTGTCATGGAATCTACACACACGGCACTGATGAGCCTATCTGCAGGGCAGGAACCGAGACACAGGTGTTGAGGATGGACTGGTGGGCGCAGCGGGGCAAGGGGAGGGCGGGACGCACGGCGAGTGGCACTGACACACACTGTCGCGTGTGAAACCAACAGCCAGTGGGAAGCTGCTGCAAAGCACAGGGGGCTCAGCTCAGCGCTCCGCGATGACCGAGATGGGTGGACTGGACAGTGGGAAGAGGGACTAGAGGGCTGGGAAGGAGGCTCAAGAACAAGGAGATGTGCGCATACGGCTGGTTCAAGCTGTTGTACAGCAGAAACTAGTACAATACTGCAAAGAAGTTATACGCCAATGCTGTTTTTTTTAATGAAGTTAGACTGGTGGCTTCTTAAAACCTGTACCAAGCCCATGTACACCATGGCTTTCCAACCTCAGGGAGAGGACTGGGCCATTCCCAAACTTGCCTGCCCTGGGAACAAACTCCACTGCCAGCTAGTATAGATCACAGTCTGTTGAACTACTAGGTCAAATGGTCCTGGGTGTTTTGCAAGCTGTTACTATGTGGTTCCAAACCACCTTCCACCAAGGCTGTCCCAAGTGACACCACCAGCATGTATGAACATGTCACCCAGGGGCAGCTCAGGATTGTAGATTTGCTTTTGAATCTTTGCTGACAGGCCAAAAAGCAGTACCTCACTATTATGCTATTAATATTTCTTTGATGGTGGACACAGTGAATGTTTGAGTATTTTGCTTGTTTTGTTTGTTAGATACATCCTATGTGTTAGTCGCTGAGTCATGTCCGACTCTTTCGGGACCCCAAGGACTGGGCTGTAGCCCACCAGGCTTCTCTCTCCGCAGGATTCTCCAGGCAAGAATACTGGAGTGGACTGCCACGCCCTCCTCCAGGGGATCTTTCCGACCCAGGGATCAAACCTGGGTCTCCTGCATTGCAGGCGGACTCTCTGTGGTCTGAGCCACAAGGGAAGCCCAGATATATCCTGTCTCTACCTAAACACAATTTGTATTATTGCTTTTGTGAATTACCTCATTTCCTAGGATAAGATACTTTTTTTTTAAAAAAACTTTGATGTTTTTGAAACTGGAGTACTTCTAACAATCCAAATGTTTAAATAGCAGTGGGTTTTTTTCCTTCCTTAAAAAGCTATTACTAAACTGACAATTTTTAAAATAAATGATTACATCTTTGACTTAAAAAAAAAAAACAGCCTGAGTGTATCTATTGGGCCCTTAGTGCTTTTTTCATAAGAATCTGTGTGCTTTGTTTTTCTACAGGAACGCTATTAACCCTCTGCCTGCCATCTGGCCTGCTGCTTTGAAAATGCACACAATCTCCTTTCCATTTCCAACTCAGTACCTTTCAGGAGGTGCAACAGCGTCAACGATAAGTACTGGTGTTGGGGGGGCTCCTTGTGACCCCCAGTGTACTGGGTGGTGAACTCTTCCAGCCACTTGATAAAGGTGGGGCAGGCGGACAGGCCCTGCAGCAGGGAGTTCATGAAGCAGGTGTTCCCCAAGTTGACAAGGCCAGGCACAAGCCCTAAGTGAGGGGGGAAAAGAGAACAGCACATCACAGTGGACCGGCTCTTGTTCCTCTCCCATCGGGCCCCAGAGCTCCTGCACCGTGGCCTTGGACTGGAGACCCCAATCTCAGAAAGCCCTCATCCATAGAGACCACGGGGCCAAGCGTTCTGTCCCAGCTGAAGCCTGGCCCTAATAACGCTCCTTCAGGAGATCGTAGGCTGCAGAAGGGCAGGTCCTGGCCACGTGGGACTGGTGAAACTCACCAGAGCACCAGAGTGTCTGGCACAGCCTGGCTTACAGAAATGTACAGAAACACTTAGTAGCCTCTCTCTTTCTCTCTCTCTCTCTCTCTCTCTCCTTGTTAAGAAAGCAATGTTTCTCACAACAGAAGAAAACAATCGTTTTTTTTCTTGCTCCCTCAGGACAATGATTTTGTTCTTATAATCAGTGGAAAAGACACTGCTCCTGCCATTCTGATCAGTCTTTCTGCAAAGAGATTAACAAGATCTGACATACTTCCCTCTTCTGCTGAAACTGAAAACAACAACATTTTTATTATGAAAGTTCTCAAACATCCACAAAAGAATATGTATCTAATGAACCCCAATAACAACCATCCCCAAATTGAATAATAATTCAGGATGGGGTGGGAGGTGGAAGGGAGGTTCAAGAGGGAGGGGACACATGTATACCTATGGCTGATTTATGTTGATGTATGACAGAAATCAGCACAACATTGTAAAGCAATTATCCTCCAATTAAAAATAAATAAATTTTAAAAAAATGATCAACATTTTGCTACATCTGTCCCTTTTATGTATTTATTTTGGCTGAATTTTAATCAATATAAGTAGAGCAACACTGACAAAAGGGGGCGTTTTTAAAAATAAGAAAATAGATTTTTTTGTTAATGAAGAAATGAACTTGAAACATTTACTAGTGACTATTTACTAGTGACTAGCAGCCATTCGGTGAAAGCACAAAGGCATCACACAATTAGGCAGCTGTACAGCTGAAAAACACAATGGCCATAATAATGAGGACATTTAGACAATTAAGCCACTTGAAATTTTTCATTACGAAGCATGTCTCAAACTCATGCCCTTAGTGGGGGTGAAATATAAATCTTTCTACTACAGGATATAAAATAATGAGTCATTAAAATTAACTTCTGCTTAAAAGCAAATACTGTTGACAAAATTGAAGACACAGAGAACCATACATGTCCTCCCCTTTGGCAATGTTTTTGAATAACTAAAGGTTTGGGTCGAGTCTACAGCCCATGATGCAAAGGCTTCATTCTTACCTTTTCTACGCTTCTTTCTTTCTGTAATGGGACCCCAAATAACATAGATTCCTGCTGCAAGAGCAGCGGCAATTCCACCTATAACACCCCAGTTCTTCATGACTTTATATCTAAAAAAGAAAATAAGTTGACTGTCTTTCCTCATAACAAATACAATACATGTATATGTAGGGACAGGTACACAGATATAACATTTCATCAAAATAACCCATTGGCCCGCCAAACACCTAGCTTTCAAATTAAAGTAATATACACTATAGGATATGTCTTGAAAATCTGCATACACAGATACTAGGATTTAAAACCTAAGTCAGAGCACAACCTCTCCAAGCCCCACCTCACTCGAGAGGGGGGTCCAGGGCTTCCCTCCTGCTCTGTCTCTCATTCGACCGCCATACTGGCCACCACCCCAGCCAAAGCCATGCTCCTACCCCAGGACCTTTGCATGGCTGCCCTCTCTGCCAGGGATGCTCTTCCCCCAGGTCCCACTGCTTGGTTCATTCCCTCCCCTCCTTCCTTTTTTAAAATTATTATTATTTTTTTTTTTTTTGCCTTGCCATGTGGCATGGGGGCTCTTAGTTCCACAACCAGGGATGGAACCTGTGCCCCCTGCAGCAGAAGTGCAGTCTTAACCACTGGGCTGCCAGGAAAGTCTCTCCCTCTCATATCTAACAAACTATTAGAACCTGTTCTCATGACATTTTACCCAGTTCTACTTTTTCTTTTCACCATAGTGCGCTCCACTTTCCAACATAACATTCACTGATTCACCACGTTCATTTTCAGTCTCCCTCAACTAAAATGAAAAGTCCCCATGAACAGGGATCTTTGTTTTACACACTAACATATTCCAAGTGCTTCCAAGTGTTTAGATCACACAGTAGGTTCTTGATAGTATTTATTAAATGAATGGAGAAATACAGAAATGGATTTATCTTTTAGGTTATTAAATGGGGGAGATCTTCATACAACAGTATAAAGACAGATGCATAAAGTATAAAGATAAATAGATGTATAAATAGATCTTTATACAATCATATAAAGATCTTCTAAATATTTATTAAATATTAAATATTTCTTCATTTGAAGCTTGACTTCAACACTGAAGTTATTCTTTTACTACAAATAAATTTCACCAGCAGTTTAAAACAGTCTTCACACACAGTTAGGTATTTCCACTAAATAAGGCAAACAATATATATACACGAACCTATGCAGGAAGTGGGGGCTGAGGGTAGCCACAGTGCTTAGCTCTGAAGCTGGAGCCCATGGGAAGCGGGTAGACAAGAGAAGGGACATAGGGACCCTGGCAGGACTGGGGACTCATACTATCGGGGGTCCTGGCAGGAATGGGGGATCTTAACAAGACTGGGAGCCTTAACAGGTTAAGGGGTCCTGATTGGTTTAGAAGCCCTTGCAAGATAGAGTTACTAATAAGACTGGGGACTCGTACAGACTAAGGGATCCCTGGCAAAACTGGGGGGGGGGGGCCGGTGTGTGCCAGAAAGAGGGGTACTGACAAAATGGGGTGGGGGGACACTAGCAAGCTCGGGGTACTCTAACAGGGTTGTGAGAATCACGGCAGGTTTGGGGAGCTGGGCAAGGTTTGGGAAACCTGGCAGGCCAGGATATGACATAACTGGGGAGCCCAGAAGAATTGGGGGTATCCTGATAGGACGAGGGAGTCCAGGAAGTCCTCCGAAGCGCTGAGAGCTCCGAGAGGCCGCTGACAGAATTCGGGGCCTTGACAAGCCTGAGTCTCCCCGGAAGTTCTGGCGGCAGTGACGGGGCTGGAGGAGACACTGGCGGGTGGAAGGACGGGGGCGGAGGGGGCACTGATAAACCTGGGGGCCAGCAGAACTGGGCAATGCGGACAGAATCGGCGCTGCCCTGAGGCCCTGGAGGCCCGACACCCCCACCCCGCCCCCGGGCCTGGGCCTCCAGCCCTGCCGACGCAGACCTCTCCGGAATGCCCACTCCGGCCCCGGGGACCCCGACTGGAGCGTGAAGGGGCCTCCCCGGCCGCCCCGCCCCCCAGGGCTCACCTGACGGCCGCCCCGGTCCGCAGGAAGCGCTGGATGGCCCTGTCGGCCGCGCTCATCGCCGCCGAGGCCCGGGAGCTCAGCATCGCGGCTGCGCGGGAGGCGAGCCACCGCCCCCACCGCTGTCGCCGCGGCCGGACCCAGGGCTCCGAGGGCTCCCGAGGCGGCGGAACCCGTGGCCAAAGTCCCAGCTCCTCCGGGGAGGGTAGGCCGAAGGACGGGCTGCCAGAAGAACCGGAAGTGGCTCGCACCGGAAGACTAGAGTCCAAGGACCACAACCTTGTACTTCCTTTTCCCCCTTAGCAACGGATGTCGGCGTCGATTACCAAAGGAGGCCCTGTGGCCCGGGACCGCTTGGTTTTAAAGTTTTGTTCGGGCCCTGTTCTTATATACAAATGTCCCATTTGCAAAAGGGACCCTGGCTCACTTTTATTTTTTGGTGTGAAGAGGGCGATTCCCTCCTGAAAGCGGGATCACAAGTTGTCTTCGGAGTGGAAACGGGTCTCAGAAGAGGGGCCTTTGAGGAGCGTGTGGACCGTCCTGACGGCATCTATAGATTAATCAGACCTTGAATAATAACAGCCACCAAGCCTATTGTTTAATTCAGTGCATTGCTAAGTACTTCACATGCATCATTCATATTTAATCTTCGCACTTACATTATCCACGTTTCACATCCCAGGAAACGCAAGAAATTCAGAGAAATAGTAAGTTTTTGACACAGGTGTAAGTGATGGAAACAAGATTGTCAGGCAAATATGCGTCTCAAGAACAGCCCTGTCCAATAGCATATATGGAAGGCCATATTTTAAATTTTCTAGTAGCCACGTTAAAGTGAGAAAAACAGTAGATTACTTTTATCAGTATCTTTCACTTGCCGCAATATGTTCAAAATATCATCATTTGTATGTAAAAATTCTTAATGAAATAATTTACATTCTTAGGGAGTGGCAACCCACTCCAGTATTCTCACCTGGAGAATTCCACGGACAGAGGAGCCTGGCAGTTTACATACAGTTCTGTTAGTTCAGTTCAGTCGTTCAGTCATGTCCGACTCTTTGCAACCCCATGGACTGCAACATGCCAGGCTTCCCTGTCCATCACCAGCTCCTGGAGCTTGCTCAAACTCATGTCCATCCAGTCGGTGATGCCATCCAACCATCTCATCCTCTGTCATCCCCTTCTCCTGCCTTCAATCTTTCCCAGCATCACGATCTTTCCCAATGAGTCAGTTCTTTGCATTAGGTGGCCAGAGTGTTGGCGTTTACGCTTCAGCCATCAGTCCTTCCTAAGAATATTCAGGACTGATTTCCTTTAGGATGGACTGGTTGGATATCCTTGCAGTCCAAGGGATGCTCAGGAGTCTTCTTCAACACCTCAGTTCAAAAGCATCAATTCTTCGGTGCTCAACTTTTTCTATAACCCAACTCTCACATCCATACATAACTACTGGGAAAACCATAGCTTTGACTAGATGGACCTTTGTCGGCAACGTCTCTGCTTTTTAATATGCTATGTTGGTCATAGCTTTTCTTCCAAGGAGCAAGCGTCTTTTAATTTCATGGCTGCAGTCACCATCTGCAATGAATTTGGAGCCCAAAAATGAAAGTCTCACTGTTTCCATTGTTTCCTCATCTATGTGCCATGAAGTGTGGGACCGGATGCCATAGTTTTTTTAATGTTGAATCTTAAGCCAACTTAAACATAACACTTAAACAACATATAGTTCATGGGATCACAAAGAGTCAGACATGGCTGAGCAACTAACACTTTCCACATGTTTGTACTAAGTACCTCTGCATTTGAACCAGCTGTTTTTCATGTTCTCAACAGCCACATGTGACCAGTAGCTACTACACTGGATAATATTGGAGCCAGAGAGAACTTGCCCTCCCTTGTAATCAATTTCCCCAACTCCAGAGCAAGTAATTGCAACTGCTTTAGTAAAGAAATCAATGTTTTGGTTCAGTGATTCTCGAAGTTTTTTATGCTAGTACACTGGGTTTCACACTTCCTTTGTCTATAAACATAATAATTGAAACCACTTGCCAAACATTTGCTAGTGGCTAGATCCTTGTGCTGAATACCTGTGTGCACTGTCCTATTCCATCCCCCCAACAAACCCACCAAGTAGGTTCTATTAAAATTTCCACTTCAGGGGACTTCCCTGGTGGTTGAGTGGTTAAGAATCTGCCTTGCAATAAGGGGGCTTGGGTTGAATCCCTGGTCAAGGAACTAAGACTCCACATGCTACAGAGCAACTAAGCCTGCCCGTGGCAACTACTGAGCCCACGTGCCACGACTACTGAGTCCCTGCGCCTCAAAGAAAGATACTGCATCCCTGTGGGAGAGTAAGTGGGTACCATCTTCATTCTGGGCAGTTTGGACTATTTACAAAAATGACGAATCTGCACACCTTGTGATCTACAGAGTAATCTATTTATCACACACATAAGAATAAGGGTGTTTACTGCAGCATTGTTATGAATAATAAACAATACGAAGAAATCTAAATACCTAGAAAAATTATAGTAATCCCATACAGTGGAATACTACATGCTATGAAAATAATACAGCAGCTCTTGTGTATTGATAAGGGAGATTCTAAGATTCATTGTTAAGGCAGAAACAGTAAGGTACAAGGCAATGGAAGAGAATGCTTTTAATTGTGTGAGAATAAATGTTTATAAATATAGAGATAATTAAGAAACTGGAGACGTTGCTGGCCTCTGATAAGGCAGCTGTGTGATTGAGGAGGGCAACCTTTTGTCTTTGGGAATTTTGTGCCATGTTGCATGCATTATTATTCAAAAAATTAGAAAAAATCAAAAAACAATTTAAAAACTTTAAACTTGAAAAGCATTATCAAAATACAGGGGTATGACTTCTGTGGTTGTTCAGTGGTTAGGAATCCACCTTGCAATGAAGGGGACGTGAATTTGATCCCTGGTTGGGGAAATAAGATCCCATGTGCTGGGAGGCAAACAAGTCAGTGGAAGCCAGAATTACTGAGCCCTAATGCAGCAACAAAAGATCTCCTATGCTGCAACTAAGACCTAACACAGACAAATGAATAAATTAATTTAAAAAACTACAGTGGGAAGATAGCATCAAAATTGATGTTCCTTCTTTTAAAAAAAATTCATTAGAAGCTCATGAAAATTAAAAAAGCAGGCCACTTAATAGGATAAATATGAGCCCAAATTTGTAAGAAGACATCTTTGTTTAACTGTGTCAAAAAATGGCTGGAAGGCTATAGTCCCCAAATGGTAACTCTGGTTCTCTCTTTGGGGTAGATTAGTAGTAAGTTTTATTTTCTGAATGCTTTCCTTATTATCTGAATTTCTATTATGATCATTTATTTCTTTCATAACTAGAAACACTTTTAAGAGATGACTATGTAAGTGTATCTCTTTATGCAGCAGCTCTAAATTGTTGCAACCTTTGCAACTCAAACCCTCCTTTTCTGGTAGGATCTCCAATCTCCAGAGAGACCCTAAAACCCAGTTTTTAAGTTCGCTTTACTTCTCAGATCCTCACAATAAACCCACATTTAAGTCTTCCTAGGTAGCTCTTCAATATAAATCCTTTATAAAAATAATAAATTTGTAACAAATAATTGTGGGAATTACTACCTTACTTATGTGGTTGATCAATTCGTATTTCACATGTATTCACTTTCTAAAACCAGCAAGCCCGTAAAAGTTTCCAAGAACTTGTTTATGTTTTTTTTTGTGTCTCCTCCTATCTTCTGTGAATGTATATGTTGTCAAAGAGTGAATAGATTCCTGTTTCATTTTCCAGTAACAAAGAATGGCAGTAGTTTCAAAGTCACTTCCTCCTGTTCAAACAGAAGCCCTGTAAGACTTCAGCACGTTGGTTCCCAGAACATCTGATCATAACATCTTATAAGTCACCATTATTTATTTTTCTAATCAGGAATGATCTTGACTGAGGAGGACATCAGAGGCTAGTTCATTGACTGGTGAGGAGACTGCGGCCCAGAAGAGTTCACCGGTCGCAGAATGAACTTCTGCCATCAGTTAAACCAGTCGCCCCATTTCCTGGCAGAGACTCCGTGTTTGTTTTCCTTTTTTTTTTCAATTGTCTTTTCTGAGAGTTTCAAAACATGCAGAATAACATAGAAGGGAAGCTGAGTGTAGTAGCCAGCCTCCAAGATATTACCCCCAAAGACCTTATATATCCTGGATTCACACATCCCATGTTAAATACAGCAGACATATGTAACCAAACAATTATTGTGAGGGATGTTCCTGGTGGTCCAGAGGTTAAGAATCTGTCTGCTAATGCAAGGGACATGGGTTCGATTCCTGGTCAGGGAAGTCCCACATTCAGAGTGGCAACTAAGCCTGTTCACCACAAGTACTGAAACCCACCTGTCTTAGAGCCTGTGCTCCACAACAAGAGAAGCCTCCACAAAGAGAAGCTGGTGCGCCACTACCCCGAGAGGAGCCGCCACTCCCTGCAACCAGAGAAAGCCCACGCACAGCGGTGAAGGCCCTGCACAGCCAGAAATAAATAAATTTTTTTTTTATTTTTGTACTGTGAGAAGGGTGGTATGTAAATTTCAAGGTCAGGTCATCAGTGACACTCCTGTACCCACTGCGCTTTCTCTTGGACCACTCTCTGTGGAAGATGCCACTCACTGTGTTAGCTGTGAAGATGCTTGGGAAAGGATCTGCCTCTTTCCTTCTTTTTTATAATTTATTTTCAATTGGAGGATAATTGCTTTACAATGCTGTGTTGGTTTCTGCCATGCAACACGGTGAATCAGCCCTGAGTATACCTATGCCCCTCCCTCTTTAACCTCCCTCCCACCCTCAGCCCGTCCCACCCGCTAGGTTGTCACAGAGCACCCTGTAAGCAGGCTGTGTTAAGCGTCAGCTGTCTGTTTTACATCCTGTTAGCTGACTGTTTCACATGTGGTGATATATATGTCTCAATGCTGCTCTCTCGGTTCCTCCCACCGCTCCTTCCTGCACTGTGTCCATAAGTCCATTCTGTGTCTCCCTCTCTATTCGTGCCCTGCAAATAGGTTCATCAGTACCATTTTTCTAGAGTCCATATATTTGCACTAATATATATTTGTTTTTCTCTCTCTGACTTACTTCACTCTGTGTAACAGGCTCAGGGTTCGCCCACCTCACTAGAACTGACTCAAATCCATTCCTTTTAATGGCTGAGTAATTCACCTCACACGCTAGTAAAGTCATGCTCAAAATCCTCCAAGCCAGGCTTCAGCAATATGTGAACCGTGAACTCCCAGATGTTCAAGCAGGTTTTAGAAAAGGCAGAGGCACCAGAGATCAAATCGCCAACATCCACTGGATCATGGAGAAAACAAGAGAGTTCCAGAAAAACATCTATTTCTGCTTCATTGACTATGCCAAAGCCTTTGACTGTGTGAATCACAATAAACTGTGGAACATTCTGAAAGAGATGGGAATACTAGACCACCTGACCTGCCTCTTGAGAAACCTGTATGCAGGTCAGGAAGCAAGAGTCAGAACTGTACATGGAACAATGAATTAGTTCCAAATAGGAAAAGGAATACGTCAAGGCTGTATATTGTCACCTTGTTTATTTAACTTATATGCAGAGTACATCATGAGGAACGCTGGGCTGGAAGAAGCACAAGCTGGAATCAAGATTTCCGGGAGAAATATCAATAACCTCAGATATGCAGATGACACCACCCTTATGGCAGAAAGTGAAGAGGAACTCAAAAGCCTCTTGATGAAAGTGAAAGAGGAGAGTGAAAAGGTTGGCTTGAAACTCAATATTCAGAAAACAAAGATCATGGCATCTGGTCCCATCACTTCATGGGAAATAGATGGAAAAACAGTGGAAACAGTGTCAGACTTTTTATTTTTTTGGGCTCCAAAATCACTGTGGATGCTGATTGCAGCCATGAAATTAAAAGACACTTACTCCTGGGAAGGAAAGTTATGACCAACTTAGATAGTATATTAAAAAGCAGAGACATTACTTTCCCAACCAAGGTCCGTCTAGTCAAGGCAATGGTTTTTCCCGTGGTCATGTATGGATGTGAGAGTTGGACTGTGAAGAAAGCTGATCGCCGAAGAATTGATGCTTTTGAACTGTCGTGCTGGAGAAGACTCTTGAGAGTCCCTTATACTGCAAGGAGATCCAACCAGTCCATCCTAAAGGAGATCGATCCTGGGTGTTCATTGGAAGGACTGATGCTAAAGCCGAAACTCCAATACTTTGGCCACCTCATGCGATGAGCTGACTCACTGGAAAAGACTCTGATGCTGGGAAAGGTTGGGGGTGGGAGGAGAAGGGACGACAGAGAATGAGATGGCTGGATGGCATCACTGACTCGATGGACATGAGTTTGAGTGAACTCCGGGAGTTGGTGATGGACAGGGAGGCCTGGCGTGCTGTGATTCATGGAGTTGCAAAGAGTCGGACACGACTGAGCGACTGAACTGAACTGAACTGAATATTCCGTTGTAGACATGTACCACAACTTCTTCATCCATTCATCTGTCGATGGACATCTAGGTCAACTCCACGTGTTGGCTATTGTAAATAGTGCTGCAATGAATACTGGAGTATGTGGGTCTTTTTCAATTATGGTGTTCTTGGGGTATATGCCCAGTAATGGGTTTGCTGGGTCATATGTAGTTTTAGTGCTAGGTTTTAAAGGAATCTCCACACTGTTCTCCATAGTATTTGCATCAATTTACATTTCCATCAAGAGTGCAAGAGGGCTTCCTTTTAGGAGAGAATCTTCTTATGGAGAGGTCTACCTGTTAAGAACTGAAGCCCCTTGCCAACAGTCATCACTAATTTATCAACCATGTTAGTCTACCACCTTGAAAATGGGCCTTGCCATCTCATTCAAATCTTCAGATGAGACCACAACCCTGGCTGATATCTGACTGAAGCCTCATGAGCGACCCTGAGTTATAACCACCCAGACCCACAGAAATTGTGTGAGATAATAGCTGTTAATATTTTTCAAAGGTTCTAAGTTTCTGGATAATTTGTTATGCAGCTATAGATAACTAAGACACTGCAAACGGTATTCTTTAAATATGGGCCTTATACCACCTAGCTCAAAAATCCCCTGACTTCCTGGTTATAAGTGCAGGTCCCTGCTCATACACTCTTGTAGGGAATGTAAATAGGTGTGGAAAACAGTACGGAGCTTGCTTAAAAAACTAAAATTAGAGTTGCCATGCTGCTACTGCTGCTAAGTCACTTCAGTCGTGTCCGACTCTGTGTGACCCCATAGACGGAAGCCCACCAGGCTCCTCCATCCTTGGGATTCTCCAGGCAAGAACACTGGAGTGGGTTGCCATTTCCTTCTCCAAGAGTTGCCATATGATCCAGCAATTCCACTCCTGGGTATATATCCTGAGAAAACAAAAATACTAATTTGAAAGGATATATGCACCCCAGTGTTCACAGCAGCGATATTGATTTATTCACAATAGCCAAGAAATGGAAGCAACCTAAGTGTCCATCACCAGACAAATGGGCAAAGATGTGGAATATTATTCAGCCATAAAAAAGAATGAAAATCTGCCATTTACAACCATGTGGATGGGCCTGAAGGATATTACACATAATGAAATAAGTCAGACAGAGGAAGACAAATACTGTATATTTTTCACATATGTGGAATCTAAAAAATAAAATGAATGAAAATAACAACAATAAAAGGTGCACATTCTTGGCTCCATCTCAGCCAATGTATTAGAAGGTATCAGTGTGATACTCACGCTTCTGCATTTTGACAAACTGCTGTTGTTTGGATAACATCCTAAATTTTTTTGGTCATATCCAGATATCACCTTTACTATTTAACCTAATTAGCTTTGTTTTTTACCTGGGGTGCCTATATCACATAAATATTTTAAAATTTCTTTTGTTTTTAATTTGTTTTCATATTTGGACAAAATATGTTTTTCTAATATATATGAAAATAAGTAGCTGTATTTAAGTAGGATAACATTTATCCCATGGATCACCTAAAATCATCTTCCTTGCGTGTAGTACACTCTATCTCAGGTAAAATGCTGAGACAGAGAAATAGAGATTATTTGAAATTGATAAGGTCTGTAGCACCGCACGTTTTCTCCAAAGCTGGGCCAGTTCTCAGTGCTGGCATCTGTAGCATCTCCTCCCAGTTTCCCCACCTTCTTGGGCAGCAGGCAGGCTAAGGTCTGATCAGTGCCTCTCCTACAGATGAGAACACTGAGCCACACACAGGTGCTCAGGACTGTCTAAGGCCACAAATGCCATCACAGAATGCTAGCCCTGTCTGAGGTCTTCCCATTCATACATTTTTGCAAGATATGCTATTCCTCCATGGCCAAATAACCCACGGAGATCAAGAGAAAAGGAAGGATACCTAAAATATAGAGGGCATATTATTGTGAAAGAGTGTAATGAAACACTCAGACTTACTGGAAATGGATCATAGACCCAAGCACAAAAGCTAAAACTATAAAACTCTCTAAGGAGGTTTTCATGTAGGAGAAAAATCTTTGCAACCTTCAGGTAAACAAAGATTTCTTTGCCACAACTAATACCCAACACAGCCAAATAAATAAATTAAATATATCTATATATTTAAACCCCAAAGATTTCTTAGGTCACAAAAGCCCAAATTAGAAAAGAAAAGATATCTGATAACCTCAATCTTATTTTCTTTGAAAGATACTGTTAAGAAAATGGAAAGGTATGACACAAATTTCAGAAAAATTTTTAAGTACACACATCTAACAATGACCTGTATCCATAATGTGTAAAGATATCCTACAATTCAGTACGACACACAATTTTCCCCAAACTGTCAAAATATTTGGACAGACACTGCTCACCAAAAAAAGATGAATAAATGGCCAGTTCAGTTCAGTTCAGTTCAGTCGCTTAGTCGTGTCCGACTCTTTGCGACCCCATGAACCACAGCTTGCCAGGCCTCCCTGTCCATCACCAACTCCCGGAGTTCACTCAAACTCATGTCCATCGAATTGGTGATGCCATCCAGCCATCTCATTCTCTGTCATCCCCGTCTCCTTCTACCCCCAATCCCTCCTAGCATCAGACTCTTTTCCAGTGAGTCAACTGGTCGCATGAGGTGGCCAAAGTATTGGAGTTTCAGCTTTAGCATCAGTCCTTCCAATGAACACCCAGGATTGATCTCCTTTAGAATGGACTGGTTGGATCTCCTTGCAGTCCAAGGGACTCTCAAGAGTCTTCTCCAGCACCACAGTTCAAAAGCATCAATTCTTCGGCGATCAGCTTCCTTCACAGTCCAACTCTCACATCCATACATGACCACGGGAAAAACCATTGCCTTGACTAGACGGACCTTGGTTGGGAAAGTAATGTCTCTGCTTTTTAATATGCAATCTAGGCTGGTCATAACGTTCCTTCCAAGGAGTAAGCGTCTTTTAATTTCATGGCCCAATAGGTACATGAAAATATGGTCAACATAATTTGTCATGAGGGAAACAAAAATTAACACCAGAATACACTGTATTAGAATGATGAAAATTAAAGAAATGGTCAATACCATCTGTTGGTAAGGATTTGAAGCAACTGGAACTCTCTCATACATCACTGATGGGGATGTAAAATGATAGGTATGCCTCCCAGGTGGCGCTAGTGGTAAAGAACCCACCTGCCAATGAAGGAGATATAAGAAATGTGGGTTCCACCCGTAGGTTAGGAAGATCCCCTGGAGAAGGAAATGGCAACCTACTCCATTGTTCTCGCCTGGGAAATCCCATGGACAGAGGAGCTGGGGGGCTACAGTCCATGGGGTCGCAAAGAGTCGGACACAACTTGGTGACTAAACAACAACAATAAATGCTTTGGAAAGCTTAACAGTTTGCTATGAAGATAAACATAACCTTACCACAGTGACCCAACCATTTCACTCTTCAAAATTTATTTATCCAAAAGAAATGAAAATGTAAATCTATAGAAAGACTTGTATATGAATGTTCACAGTTACTTTATTCATAAGAGCTCCAAACTTGGAAAATTTTAAATGGTCATTAATTGATGAATAAATAAGTAAAATGTAGCATATCATACAATAGAATATTCAGTTCAGTTCAGTTGCTCAGTTGTGTCCGACTCTCCGCGACCCCATGAATCACAGCACGCCAGGCCTCCCTGTCCATCACCAACTCCCGGAGTTCACCCAAACTCATGTCCACAGAGTCGGTGATGCCATCCAGCCATCTCATTCTCTGTTGTCCCCTTCTCCTCCCTCCCCCAACCCTTCCCAGCATCAGAGTCTTTTCCAGTGAGTCAACTCGTCGCATGAGGTGGCCAAAGTATTGCAGTTTCAGCTTTAGCATCAGTCCTTCCAATGAACACCCAGGATCGATCTCCCTTAGAATGGACTGGTTGGATCTCCTTGCGGTACAAGGGACTCTCAAGAGTCTTCTCCAACACCACAGTTCAAAAGCACCAATTCTTCGGCGATCAGCTTTCTTCACAGTCCAACTCTCACATCCATACATGACCACGGGAAAAACCATAGCCTTGACTACTCTGTGATAAATCAGAATGCACTATTAAAAAAGTTACATTTATGAATCTCAAAGCCATGCTGAATGAAGAAGTCAGAAAAGAATATGTACTTTATGATTCTGTTTACATAAATTCTAGAAAATACAAATTAATCTATAGTAATAAAAGTAGATTAGTGGTTGTTTGAGCAGCCAGAGATGAAATTTGGGGATGATGGAAACATTCTGTATCTTGATTTCAGTATTGTTAAAAAGTGTAACTTTTTCTTTTCAAGTGAATATTGGCTATTTACATGTCTTCTTTGAAGAAATGTCTATTCATATCTTTTGCCCATTTTAAATTGAGTTATTTGTCTTTTATTACTAAGTTCCAAGAGTTCTTTACATATTTTGAGTTAGTCTCTTGTTAGTTATACAATTTTCAAATATTTTCTCTTATTTTATGGGTCGTCTTTCACTTTCTTGATAGTATTATTTGCAGCATAAGCGATTTTAACTTTGATACAGTCCAGCATATCTGCTGTTTTTTTCTTTTGTCTCTTGTTCTTTTTGAGGTCATGACTATGAAACCATTGCCTAATTGAAGGTCATGAAGACTTACTCCTATGAGTCTTACAGTTTTCTGTAAACAGTTTGAAATCTTGCACTTAAGGATACTCAAAACCCTTTAGGCATGAAAACCCTTCTCTGGCTTACAGTTGTAGAGCAACCAACTGTCAAGGTTTGCTTCAGACCCAGCACTTTCCAGGACACCAAGCTTTCAGTGCTATAACTCAAGTCCTGAGCAAACTAGGGTGAGTTAACGCCTTTACCAATAACCCTCCAACTTGCCAGCTCTGATATAAATTATTATCCCAACTCTCCATGGCTTAAAAAAGATACTGAATCTCCTCACTTGAAAGATGTCTGTTTTCAGTTTAACAAGCATTTATTGAGTGCTCACAACAGCAAAGCTCTGGGGTTGCGCGTAGTGAGGAATATTAAATTTCAATTGTGTCCATAAATAAAGTTTTATTATTCCAGGCCCTTGGGGGAACATCAGAAACCTTTATGGAGCTTACCTTCTAGAGGCAGAGCCCGTGCGGACATTCTAGTGGAAGAGGGAGGGGTGCCACGGAACAAGATAGAGGAACTTGAAGGCAGGAATTGGGTTTTATTCATTCCCCAGAACTGCAGAGATCACTCAGGAATGCTTGTTGAATAAACGGGTGATCTTTGGCTTTCTCCTACACAACTTACCCAATTTTTTTTTTCTTGATTCATTTCACAAGATCTCATCTCTGTGATGACAATGTCACGTCTAACTTATTCTCTTATCATTTACCCAGTGACTATCCCTTGGCTAAGTCGCGTCTGACTCTGCGACCCCAAGGACTGCGGCCCGCCAGGCTCCTCTGTCCATGGGATTTCCCAGGCAAGAACGCTGGAGTGGGTTGCCATTTCCTTACTCCAGGGGATCTTCCCCACCCAGGGATCAAACCGTGCTTTGGCCGGCGATTTCTTCACCCCTGAGCCACCAGGAAAGCCCTGGCGGACAGTAGGCGCTCAATAAACAATGCTTCAACGCGTGGAAATTTTGTTTTTCATTCTCTGCATTTGTGACATCCGCCTGGTTTTCAAGAATGTCGAAGGCACCCTTCAGCGAATCCCTACACACAAAGCTTCCGAGAAGCATCGTCAAGCGAAGAGCCCTCATCGGTGCCCAGACGGCCATCTCCCCGGCTGGCGCGCGCCCTGCCCGCGCCCCGGCGCATCCCCGGCGGCCCCGGGAGCCCGCGGACCTCGCCAGGCGGAGCGCTCTCCCCGCCCCTCTCCGCGCGCGGCTCGCGCTGCCCGCCCTCTCCGCCCGCTCCCGCCGCGCTCTCCCGGCGGCGGCGGCTTTGTCTCGTGGGCTGGTCCCCGGCGGCCCCCTCCCCGGAACCGCCGCCCCCGAGGGAGGCAGCCGCGCTGTCCGGCTTCCCGACGCCGAAGCCCCCGAGCGCGCGCCCGTCATCCACCAGCAGCATGTGAGGGCCACGAGCAGGGCTCGTCCTGGCGCAGCGCGGACATGGAGGAGGACTTATTTCAGCTCAGGCAGCTGCCGTGAGTATCTCGGGGGCGAGTCAGAGGCAGGCAGGCTTTTCTTTAAAAAAAGAAAGAAAACCTGCAGGGGAGCATCTCGGCATGCCTTCCTGAATTTAAAGGGAACGGTTTCAGGGGGAGAGACTCAGGCCTGGAGGAGAAAAGCCATTTTCCCAGCCCCACCGGCTCAGCCTCTGTTATCTCTGACTCAGTCCGGGTTTTTTTTTTTTTTCTCAGATCCGTCAGAATCTTAACGGGGACCTAAGCGTGTAATATTTTCCCTTGGAATAGCTCTTCCTCCTAAAGGGATTGGGAGGGTCTGTGTTTTCAGAAAGCGTTAGCTGCTGTTTGGAAATGTGGAGTGGATTGATGAGTCCGTGCAATGACATGGGTCCTTTCCAGCCCTTCTGCTATGCTGTGAAATTCCGAATTTTCCTGCAAGGTCTTTTAGAAGGGAATGATAACTGATGTTGCATACCGGTTTCTAAAAAGCTGGGATTCCTTCCTAGAGAGGAGGCTTCGGCGAAGTCCCCGTTATGAAGTGTGTGAATGAGAGGGCTGTGTATCTTTGCTGAAACCTCTTACCTTCTTCTGAATGAAAGGTTTTTGTAACAGATAGCTAAGTGAGGCTTACTGTCAGCGGCTATCCTTGGGAACTCAGGAATACACTGCTTAGAGGACTGGGATTTTTCTAGGATGCCAAATTTGCTCTGAAAATCTTGAGGAAATACGGACAAGCAATCGAAAGGGCTTGTAAAGGGGCATTCAAAATTCTCCAACCTCAAGCTGATGGCGATTTGTTAAGCAAATTCCAAGAGTATGAGATGGAGCAACAAAAAGGACATTAATGGGGTTTTTGTCTTAATTTTTAGAAGCACTGGTCACTTGGATGGTGAAAGCAGACACCCCTTTGGAATTGTTGGAAAGGATACATTATTGTTAGTATGTATATTTTCTTGACTTAATTTTTTTTTCTCTCTCTCTCTAAACCACTGAGGCATTCTCCCAAGTGACTTTTAGTGTGACTGCTACAGCTCTCTGAGGCTGAGTTCTGAAGGGTATTGAGATGTCTACTTCTCAATCAGTGTAAAATTAATTTGCATTAACATTTTTAATTAATGAAATTTTACTTTTAAGCTCTTATTAATTGATCTGCAAATGGCCTGTCTTATGTAACACAGCATTATTTCACAAATGCTGAAAGATGCCCGGTTATAATATCCAAAGTCGATCCATGAATCCATAAAAATGTATGTACCTGAGTGCAGATCTCTCAAGGAAAACATACCACATTCATTGAAAATAAATATCATGTTTAAAAACCAACCTATTACTTCAAAATAAAAAATAATCCAGAAACTAAAATATTAAATTTGGAATTCAGGATAAGGATACATGTTGGAACTGCAGTTTTACTGGGATAAATTTTCAAATGCTGTCAGGGCATGTGAACTTTGCAAATTACTCAAAGGTTCATGCATATTTAATCTACTGATAGATAGACATGACACTGGAGTGACAAATCCTTCCTTCATTAGTTCCCCAAACAGGGATTGAATCTGTGCCCTCTACAGTGAAAGTGCAGGACCTTAACCACTGGACCACCAGGGAAATCAATAAGAGGATTTTACTTAAGCTTAAATTAATTTAGTTTTTATACTAATAATAGTATATACATAGAATAAAGTCCAAAAAGAAGCACAAGAATAAAAGCAAGTCTCTCTTTTCCCAAGCCCCAGTGTTAAGTTTCTTAATTATTTTCCTGATTTTTACACATATAAATACATGTAATATCTATTAGAGAGGCCACATTGTGTGCTAGCTAAGAGCACAGGCTCTTGAATAAGACAGATTAGGCTTCAAATCCCTAATGTGCCACTTCCTAGCTGTGTGACTTTGAGCAAGTGACTTAACCTTTCTGAAACTCAGTTTCCTTAGCCGTAAAATGGGAATCATAATAGTACTTGATTCATAGTCTTATTGGGAAGATCAGGTGAGGTCATGTTTGCCAAATGCCTGGCAGATACAAATATATCAATACATATGAACATCTGAAAAATAATTTATAAAATTATGATTCGGATGATATCTGAAAAAAAGTTTGTAAAAACAAAATCCGTAGGCCCTTTCTGCTGGATTCCCCCAGAATGTGATCTGTAACCCCCAAATAACTTTTGAACGAGGTCAAAATTAGCCCTGAAACCTTCATTTATTAAAAAAAAAAAAGTAAAATGAAAGGAACGGCTGTGTAAATCTGAGTGGATTTCACATCACGACATAGATGTTTTTTAAACCACACCCTGTATATATTATTCACAGACTGCCAGCAACAGACGGCCTGAGAGAAATAGGAGTTTTTTTAAAAATCAGAGTGCCTTGTAGAGGATTGGCAGGAGTGGACCTTGGAACAGGCTCAGTCTCGCGGGAAGCCAAGTGGTAATAGATTACAAGCCACTAAGTTGTTCACAGGGTCAGGGGAGGGGGAAGGGGGTGAGGATGTCTAAGAAATAGTCCTTCCCAGGACTTGGAGGTACCTTCGTGAACAGCTCCGCGACGGCTTATGTGAGACCACAGACAACCTCTCCCTGTCACCTGCTGTCCACTCAGGCACCGCACTATGTACAGGAGATTCAGAAGGCTGGATTTTGTGTCTAGTTCTGCCTTGTTGTGAGATCTCGTGCAAGTCAGGTTTTCCTGGGTCTCTCCTTTCTAGGATGATTTTCATGGAAACAAATTATGCAGACTACATTGATTGATTGGTTCACCCATACACTGATTCATTCATCCATTCGACAGTTTTCCTCAGCATCATCCTAGGTTGGGGAATTCTATAACCAAATAAGATACATGGTCTTTGCCCTCAAGGAGCTCACAGCTAGAGCTTCAGTGTCCAATACAGTAGCCACTAGCCACATGTGCCTATTTAAACTTAAATTATGTAGTTGGTATATGAAATAATGTCCATGTATAATACACAGTGGGCTTCCCAGGTGGTGCTAATGGTAAAGAACCTGCCTGCCAATGCAGGAGACACAAGAGACAAGGGTTCAATCCCTGGGTCAGAAAGATACCCTGGAGAAGGGCATGGCAACCCACTCCAGTATTCTTGCCTAGAAAATCCCATGGACAGAGGAGCCTGGAGGGCTTCAATCCATAGGGGCGCGAAGAGTCAGACATGACTAAAGTGACACATGCACATACAGTATAAAATATGATTTACAGGTAAAATAGGTCATGTTTGAAAAGTCAGTTCCTTCATTGCATTGGTTGCATCTCAAGTGCCCAGTAGCTGCATGTGGCTAGTGGCTGCTGTAGCCCCATTGTGACAGCCTGGGCCCAGAGCGCTTTTGGTACTGCAGAAGTTCTATTGGACAGCACTGGTCCAATGGGAGAAGCGAATATTGAACACACAGTTGCATAATAATTATGAGAATTAAGGGCTACTTACTTCAGTTAGTATGAGCATCTCCAGTGTGATAATCCACCTTGCTGCAAATGCAAATGGCATTATCTCCTTCTTTTTAATGCCTGAGTAGTATTCTGATTTGTGTGTATACCCCACACCTCCTTTATCCATCTGTCTATCAATGGACAGACACTTAAATTGTTTCCAGGTCTTCTTGGCTGTTAGAAATAGTGCTGCTATGAACACTGGGGTGCATGTATCTTTTTGAATTATGGTTTTCTCTGAATATATGCCCAAGAGTGGGATTGCTGGATCATATGGTAACTCTATTTTTAGTTTTCTAAGGAAACTCCATACTGTTCTCCATAATGGCTGCACCAATTTATATTCCTGCCAACAGCACAGGAGGGTTCCCTTTTCTCCACAAATGTAGCAGATGCGACAAGTCTAGTTCTAGATGGCAGAGAGGCAGATCAGAGAAGGCTTCTTGGAGGAAGTGACATTGGAGCTGAACCCCTAGACATGTGTAGAAGTCAGCCAGGAGAAGAGATAGGAGGGAGCTTGCCAATAGTGGGAACTGTGTGAGGGGAAGAGCTCAAAATCAGGCCAGTGGAGCTTCATGAGCACGTGACTAGAGGGAAGGCTGCAGAGGATGGTAGGGACCAGGCTACACAGGACCCTGTAGTAAGGACAAGAAATTGGAAATTTATCTGGTGTTCGCTCGATCCACTCTCTCCTTTCTTACCAACCCTGTCTTTCAAGATCGAGCTTAGGGACTTCCCTGGTGGTCCAGGCTCCCAATGCAGGGGCCCTGGGTTTGATCCCTGGTCAGGTGACTAGATCCCACATGCCGCAACTATGAGTTTGCATGCTGCAAGTAAAGATGCCGCATGCCGCAACTAAGACCTGGAACAGCTCAATAAATAACATAAAAATAAGTATTAAAAAAATAAAGATTGAGCTGAAGTCCATCAGCTCAATGAATCTTCTGACTCCTCCTGGGGCTTCCTTGGGTAAAAGTGCAGGCTCTGAGTCAGGCAGATCTGGGTTCAAACTCTGGCTCTGCCACTTACCATCTGGGTGACCCTGGCCTAGTGACTTCATATATAATGTTGGGATAATAGCGCCATCTGCATGGCAGGGCCATTGTGAGGATCAGGCAGGTCACCACTGGGATGTCCCAGCACAGTGCCTGGCTCCACAGAAGGGCTCATCCAGTTGGTACTACTGTTATTTGTCTTCTTCACTCTGGACATTTTCCCCTCATCCTCCAGCTTGTTCAAGTAGCAAAGCACCTGGAAGCCATGGTCTCCTTTTCAGAATCCTAAGATGTCCTGATGAAAGCTAATGGAAGCACACGTCCAAACTCGAAGTCCTGATCTTTCCTGCACTCTGCTCCTCTTTCAGCCTCTCCCAGTTGATGGTGACTCCGTCCACCCCATTTGGAGTCCATTTTGACTCCTTCCCTCAGATTTCACTTCAGCCCATCAGGAAATTCTCTTGGTCCTGCCTTTAAGCTCCATCTAAACTCCGACCACTTCTCTCCAACTCTACTGCTACTCCTTGGTTCAAGTCCCCATCGTCTCTGACCCTGGGTGGTTCCAGGGGTTATCTTGCTGGTCTTCCCAGTCCTGCCCTTGTCTCCCTGCAGCACGTTCTCAACGCAGCGGTCAGAGGGATTCTTTAAAAAAATATTATTTATTTATTTGGCTGTGCTGGGTTGTAGTTGCGGCATGCAGGATCTTTAGTTGCAGCATATGGGATCTAGTTCCCTGACCAGGGATTGAACTTGGGGCCCCCCTGCCTTGGGAGCATGAAGTCTTAGCCACTGGACCACCAGGGAAAGTCCCCGGAGGGATTCTTTAGAAGTCAACTCACAAGCCTCTTCTGTTCCAAAACCGTCCTAGGGGTCCCATTTCACCTTGGCTTCTCTATTCTTTCACCCCCTCAAGCAGCCATTCTGGTTCCCGTGTGTGTGTGTGTGTGTGTGTGTGTGTGTGTGAGTTGCTCAGTTGTGTCTGACTCTGCAACCCCATAGAATGTAGCCTGCCAGGCTCCTCTGTCCATGGAATTATACAGGCAAGAATACTGGAGTAGGTTGCCATTCTCTTTTCCAGGGGATCTTCTCGACCCGGGGATGCAACCCTGGTCTCCTAAATTGCAGACAGATTCTTTACTATCTGAGCTACCAGGAAAGCCCATGGTCCCCTTGTTGTTCCTTAAACACACCAGGCGGGTTCCTGCTCCAGCATCCACTGTTCTCTCTACCTAGAAAGCGCTTCACCTAGGTATCTGCTTTACTCAGATCTCAAAGGCTACCATCTCACCCAAGCCTACCCTCATCACCTCCTTAAAATTTGTAGCCCTCTCTTACTGCCATTAGGATTTTTGTTGTTATTCAGTTGCTCAGTTGTGTCTGACTCTTTGCAACCCCATGAACTGCAGCACACTGGGCTTCTTGGATGGCTACTAGAAAAAATAAATAAAAACAACAAGTCTTGGTGAGGATATGGAGAAAATGGAATTCTTACACACTGACTGTTGGTGAGAATGAAAAATGGGGCAGCCTCCACAGAAAACAGTATGGAGGCTCCTCAAAAAATTAAGAATTACCATGCTGCTGCTGCTGCGTCACTTCAGTCGTGTCCGACTCTGTGTGACCCCATAGACAGAAGCCCACCAGGGTCCCCCGTCCCTGGGATTCTCCAGGCAAGATCACTGGAGTGGGTTGCCATTTCCTTCTCCAATGTGTGAAAGTGAAAAGTGAAAGGGAAGTCGCTCAGTTGTGTCTGACCCTTAGCGACCCCACGGACTGCAGCCTACCAGGCTCCTCCATCCATGGGATTTTCTAGGCAAGAGTACTGGAGTGGCTTGCCATTGCCTTCTCCAAGAATTACCATAGGACCCAGCAATTTCACTTCTGGGTATATACCCACAAGAGTGGAAAGCAGAATACTGAAGAGATATTTGTACAGCCATGTTCATAGCAGCATTATTCACAGTAGCCAAAAGATGGAAGCCACCTAAGTGTCCCTTCATGATGAGTAGATAAACAAATGTGGTCTATCCATATGATGGAATATTATGTAGCCTTCAAAAAGGAAGGGAATCCTGAAACATGCTACAACACAGATAAACCTTGAAGACATTATGCTAAGT
Source organism: Moschus berezovskii (assembly GCF_049115385.1). Taxonomy (NCBI): domain Eukaryota; kingdom Metazoa; phylum Chordata; class Mammalia; order Artiodactyla; family Moschidae; genus Moschus; species Moschus berezovskii. Next base: position 67,314,951 of record NC_142478.1, read on the forward strand.
GAAATAAGCCAGTTGCCAGAGGACAGCTACTGTATGATTCCACTCTGTGAGGTTTCTAAAGCAATCAAATTCATAGGGACATAAAGTAGAATGGTTGTTGCCAGAGGCTGGGGAAGGAGAGGAGGGGGATCTGTGTAGTGGGTACACTGTGTCCATTTTTACAAGATGAAAAAAGTTCTGTGGATGAACAGTGGTAATGATTGTGCAATATTGTGAATATACTTAATGCCCACTGAACTATATTCTTTAAAAATGCTTAAAATGATAAATGTTATCTTATGTATATTTTACTGTAGTTGAAAAAAATCATAGCCCTCTTCCCCCATCTTCCAATACCATGTTCAGCTTTTCCTCTTTAAGATTTTTATTTTTAAATGTGGACCGTTTTTAAAGTCTTTACTGAATTTGTTAACAGTATTGGGTCTGGTTTATGTTTTGTTTTTTTGACCGTGAGGCAATGTGGGATCTTTGCTTCCTGACCACGGATCAAACCTGCACCCCCTGCGCTGGAAGGCAAAGTCCTAACCACTGGACTGTCAGGGAAGTCCCTGCTTTTCCTTTTTTTTTAATCGCACATTACCTTCCAACATACCATATAATTTGCTTATTTATTGTTTAGTGTCTGTCTTCACTCAGTTGTATGAAAGCTTGACACACCAGGGGTCTAATGGATCCCAAATTCATGGGACATTGCCTATATTCCATCTGATACTGGATTTTAGGGTAGATCAAGCCACAGGATTAAGTAAAAACTGTATACATTAAAAAAATCAGAAAAATCTGTTCATCAGCTTAACATCTCCTTGACAGCAGGGGCCACCAGTATTAAGTTTTAGCAGCTAAAGCACTGAGTCCCCATGGAAAGATCAGACGTGGCCTTGTTTCATCATATTCACTCCCCCCTCCAAGTTGTGACAATCAAAACTGTCTCCAGACATTGCCAGTGTCACCCCATTGAGAACCACTTCTCTAAGGTGTTTTAGTTTAGACGGCACAGTTTTCAGTCTCTCCATTTCCAGCGCATCTTCAGACCTCTCTTTACATCTCACTTTTCTCACATTAGTCATGTAGGGACAACTTCAGGATACTTTGGTAAAAGACTATAAACTCCATGAGGACAAGAATGTGGTCTGACACATAGAATGTCCTCACTGCATGCTTGTCATGTGTTAATCTTTGTGCATTAATCATGCTTTTTATTTTCTGTATTCTGATGTTTTGACCTTTTGGGGCCTTGCAGATTCTGGAGGGCTCTCCCCTCCCAGGGTTAACTAGTAAATAAGTCACCTGCCAGTGGACCTTTTGTGTGCAAACCAACCAATCCAAAGCCACTAATCCACCTGCACTAATCACACGAGGACCAAATACCAGACAACTGGAGACAGTCCCTATGCTCAGAGCCTGGAGAAATGACTCAAAGTAGCTGATCCTCAACCTGCCTTCCCTGCCTCACCTGTTCCTTCCTGTGGAAACCATAGTAAAGACTCTGCCCCAGATTTTATCCTCACCCTTGCCTCCCCAGTTCGATTCCTGGGTCGGGAAGATCCGCTGGAGAAGGGATAGGCTACCTGTTCCAGTATGCTTGGGCTTCCCTGGTGGCTCAGCTGGTAAAGAATCCACCTGTAATGTGGGAGACCTGGGTTTGATCCCTGGGTTGGGAAGATCTGGAGGAGGGAACGGCTACCCACTCCAGTATTCTGGCCTGGAGAATTCCATGGACTGTATAGTCCATGGGGTCACAAAGAGTTGGACACAACTGAGTGGCTTTCACTTTCACTTTCCTCCTTACTGATCCAGGTGTTTCCTCTTTTGGCTACCCCCCCAAAAAAAATGTGGCATGCCCCCTCTTCTTGGAATCTGTGAGTATAACAGAGTCTAAAGTCTTCAGTTGGCAGTCATCTCCTGATCTGTTTGCCACACCTAAATTATAATAAAACCAATATTTTAGGGACTTCCCTGGCAGTCCAGTGGTTAAGACTGTGCCCATCCAATGCAGGGTCTTGGGTTTGATCCCTGGTTGGGGAACTAAGATCCCACGTGCCGCACGGTCAAAAAATAAATAAATGTAAGATTGACTCAATGGGATTTTCCAGGCAAGAATACTGGAGTCGGTTGCCGTTTCCTTCTCTGGTATTTTAAAACACTGCCCACAGTCTGTTCATCCTCTTATAGCAAAATATGCCTGAATGATCTCAGAGTCAACTCTGATCACCTTCCCCCGTCTCACCCTACTTGTCAACCTTTCAGTGGCATCCCACTGACCTCAGGAAAGCATGAAAAACCCTGTGGTCTCTGTATCATTCAGCCTGTCTCTCCGACCTCTACTCCTTGGTCCTGCTCCCTGGGTCTTTGTTCTCCCCCATCTCCGTGGGACTCTCCTGGTCCCCAGACCTCAGGCAAGTCTATCCTGACTACTCTTCCCTCCAATTGTTCTTTATCTTGGCACCCTATTTCTTTCCGTCTCAAGGTTCATTCATTTTCTAACGTATAATGATTTCTTGTTTACTTGTCTATTAACCGTCTTCTCAATAGGGAATCCATTTCAGAAGGGCAGGTATATTTTATCTCCCTTTGTATCTGAGCCTTCAGCACTCAATAAACACTTAGTAAAATACTGAGGAATAGGGACTTCCTTGGTGGTCCAGTGGTTAACACCAGGCTCTTCCAATGTAGGGGGCACAGGTTCGATCCTTGGTCAGGGAACTAAGATGCCACATGCTGCATGGCATGACCACGTAAAATAAAATAAAACCTGAAGAAGGGTGCCAGACTCTTTTGAGATGCTCTCTCTGTTGACTCCTTTAATCTCCATGGCAACCCTGTGAGATGGGAATTACCATCTCCATTCTACCAGCAGGAAACTGAGACCCAGAGAAGTAAAGTAACCTAACCTCAGAGCTGCCGAGTAGTGAGGGCAGGAAATTCAAACCCAAATCAGTCTGTTTGCAGAGTTGGGCGCTCCTTTCTATGACACCCCCCATCTTTAGGCGGGACTTGAAATGCTACCCTGTCATAATCACAATTAGGCACAGGCTTCCTTTTTCAGTCTGATAGATTCATTAACTCGGGATAAATACCCAGAAGCTCAGATGAAAATAGGAAAAAAAAAAAAAAACGTCCTTACCCTAATTGCATCTCAGACCCTAATTTAAGGTACTGAGGTGAATTACATGATGGTTCAAGCAAAATCTTTGGGCTGACAGTTATTTCCTCAAGCTCTTCTCTTCTTTCAATAGCAAAATTATGTAAAACAAATGTTCCCTGCTATTTTGGTAAATTATATGCTATATATACACAACAAATGCCAAGAAACTGTGAGCCAGCTTGTTTCAAAGCCCTCATATAGTTAACATATGCCACTGCTATTTTCTTTTTCTTTCATATTACATTTTTTCCCCTCCTTGGAAAATCTTGGCTCATGTCGCTGATAACTGCTTTTAGGAACCCATCTGATTCAAAATGTAGTCTGGCTTTGTGAGTGTAATTTAATGTCAGAGGTCTCTCTTTACATCCGTCTTAAAACAAGTTTTAATAAATAAAGGGCCCTGGCTTCTAGTGAACTGCCAGAGAAGGAATGTGAGCAGATCCTGGCTTAAAACACCAGGGAGCTAAGCCATTTCTCAAAGTCAAATTTCCCAAAGGTCAGTGTCCTCCATGCTCAAGGCACAAAGGTGACTTGAACGAAGCTGGGTTGGAGGAAAGCCAATACTGACACAATGCCGCCAGTTTTCTGTTCATCAGGCTCAGTTTATCTTCACGACAGTCCTGCAAGCCTGTCTTCATCCCACGTCACAGATGAACGTGTCTGTAACATGCTTAGCTGATGTTACAGATGGACAAGCGTTCTGTGAATAGTTGCTATTGTGATTTATATTGATTCTTTAAGTTAATAGATGTGCAGGTTTAAAATTTTACGTATTACAGAGGGATCCAAAATGAAAAGTAAAAAGAAATTTCTTTCCCTCAAAACTCCCCATACCCATCCGTCCTCCTTCCCAAAACCAACCAGTCTCAGGCTTCTTAAGTATCCTTCCAGAGTGTTCGATGGCAAAAGCGAAAATATTCTTGGGCATACTTGGACATGCACATGAATTCATGCACATGAATTCCCTGGGGACTTGGTTACAGTGCAGATGTTGATTTAGTAGATCTCGGTCGGGACCTGAGGCTCAGCATTTCTAACAAGTCCCTGGGGAGGCTGGGTCTCTGGTTCAAGACCATACTTAAACCTTAGTACCAAGAACCTAGATCATGGGACTGTAGCCTAGCACATTTAACAGTGAGCCCCGGCAGGAATTCCCTGGCAGTCCAGTGGCTTTCACTGCCACGTCCCTGGATTTGATCCCTACTCTGGGAACTAGGATCCCACAAGCTGTGTGGCCAAAAACAAATGAGCCCCAACAATCGTTTCCTGTTAGTTCTTGCAACCGACTTGCGTGTGTGTCTGTTCATTATGTGTGTTTATTGTGATAAAATAGTCGCTATAACATTTCCCATTTCAACAATTTTGCGGTTACTGGTGTGAATCATATTCAGTGTGTGTCACCGTTACCACCATCCATCTCCAGAATTTTCTCATCTTCCTCAGCTGAAACTCTGTACCCGATAAACACTAACTCCCCGCTCCCCTCTGTCCCCCAGAGCTTGGTGGCCACTGTCCGCTTTCTCTGTCCGTGACTTTGACTATTGTAAGCCCATTTAGATAGGCGGACTAGGACAGTAATTGCCCTTTGGTGTTGGTTTCATTTCACTTAGCACAGTGTCTTCAAAGTACATCCATGTTGTAACATGGGTCAGAATTTCCATCCTTTTTAAGACTGAATAATCCTCGGTTGTTTGTTTATCCATTCATCCACTGATAGCCACTTAAGTTGTTTCCACTTTCACCTATTGTGACACAGATCAACACAAATTAAAAAAAAATTTTTTTTTTTTGACCACATCATGCAGCCTCCAGGATCTCAGTTCCCTGACCAGGGATGGAACCCACACCCCCTGAAGTGGAAGTGCAGAGTCTTAACCACTGGACCAACAGGGACGTCCCAATAAAATGTTTTTTTTTTATTTTTTAAAAAACATTTTCTTTAGTGGCTATTCCATCATCTATTTACTTACTCCTCTCCTGGTGATTATTTCTGGTTTTGTATTATTTGCAGCAAAGTGGCTGGAGGTGGGGATGCTGTAATCAGATAGCTTCGCCAAAGCCTCGACACTTACTGTGTGACCTTGGGCAAGCTCCCAGCCCCTTGTGCTTGAGTGTCCACCTCTGTAAAATGGGGACAATGAAAGTGGGAATAAATAATTTAATGATGCAATGTGCAAACATTGGGCCTGACACATGGCAAGTTGACAATCCATATCTGCCATTATTGGGAGGGTAAACCACTGCTTACCATGACTGTCCCCACAATGAACTGCCAGCACAATCTCACATTCTGGTTTGGAGCTCGAAGCACTAAAAATTTGGAAAGATATCACAGCTTTCATGCATGCGCAGTCGTGTCTGACTGTTTGCAACCCCATGGATGGTAGCCCTCCAGGTTTCTCTGTCCATGGGATTTTCCAGGCAAGAATACTGGGGCAGGTTGCCATTTCCTTCTCCAGGGGATCTTCCTGACACCGAGCTCGAACCTGCGACTCCTGCATGGGCAGGCGGATTCTTCACCACTGAGCCAGCTGGGAAGCCCATATCACTGCTTACCTTCCCAGAAGGTTGCAGTGGAAGCTCTTATTCAAAGAAGGAAGCACAGAGCCCTGGACGGTCCTGGAGGAGACGGTGTGGTGAAAGGGAGCATGTCAGACCACATAGCCGTCTTCTTCTGTGATGTTACCCTCAGAGTCAAGGGCGAGCCACGGACCTTCCCTTCACCCCTGAAAAGGAACTGATAATGCATGTAAACGTTCATTTCCTTAACATTCTATCTTCTGTTAATACCTCGGGGGACTGTTTGTAGTTTTGAGTTGGGGGGTTGCTTCCAGGGGACTGAGAGTCCTACTCTTTGTTGCTTCCTTCCTGGAGCCCACTTTGCATCACCCCTCAGTGGGTTACAGGGTTGAAATGTCTCTCCCACTCACCACACCCCCAGCCTCTCACTGCATCCAGTTCATTTCATTTACAGCTTTTCTCGCAATCTACAGAATATCTATGTAGAAGTACATGCATCCACATGTATAATATTATATATAAATACATGTTTATATTTACAAATATTAATTTATATACTGACATATAAAAGTATATATGTTTATAGCTATAATATTTATATATGTGTGTATTTATAATTATTTACATTTAAAATACAAAAATGCATGTGGATATATACATGAAATTTTTATTGAGGTATAAAAAATTGTATGTGTATATCCACATGCATTTTTGTATTTACATATGTAAATAATTGTAAATACATATACATATAAATAATTACATATTTATACATTTATATATAATACTTATATAAGGAGAAGAGGACAACAGAGGATGAGATGGTTGGATGGCATCACCGATTCTATGGATGTGAACTTGGGTGAATTCTGGGAGATGGTGAAGGACAGGGAGGCCTGGCGTGCTGCAGTCCATGAGGTCGCAAAGAGTCTGACATGACTTGACAACTGATCAACAAAAAGTTGATTTACAATATTATTTTGGTTTCAGGTTTAAAACATAGTGATTCACAATTTCTAAAGATTAGGCTCCATTTATATTATTATAAAATATTGGCTGTATTCCCTGTACTGCACAATATATCTATTTTATACACAGTAATTTATATCTTTTAATCCCCTGCCCCTATCTTGCCCCTAACCCTTTCACCCTTCCTGCTGGTAACCACTAGTTTGTTCTCTGTATCCACAGGTCCTGCTTCTTTTTTGTTAAATTCACTAGTATATTTCATTTTTAGATTCCACATATAAATGATAATATACAGCGTTTGTCTTTCTCTGATAAATTTCACTAAGAGGTGACATCTACAGCAGTGCTAAGGGTTGAGGGTTTGGGGGTTTAGGGGAGAGAGGGGCATGGCAAAATAAGATAAAATTCACCATGGTAACCATTTTTAAGAGCACAGGTCTGTGGCATTAAGTGCCTTCGCATTGAGCAACCATCAGTACCATCCGTCTCCAGGACAGCTTTCATCTTTCCGAACTGAACCCCTGTACCTGTTAAACACAGAGTCCCTAAGTCTTCCTCCCCCAGCCCCTGGGGCCGTCATTCTGCTTTCTGTCTCTGGGTTGACTGCGCTAAGTGTCCAAGTAGAATCATGCAGTATTTATCTTTTGTGACTGGCATATCTCGCTTAGCACAATGTCTTCAAGTCTCATCCATGTTATGTAATGTGTAGAATTTCCTTCCTTTCCAGTTCCTTTTTTTTTTTTGGTGCACAGCTTGTGGGATCTTAGTTCCCTGACCAGGGATCGAAGGCCCTCAGTTATGAAAACACAGAGCCCTAACCATTAGGCAACCAGGGGATTTCCCCTTCCCTTCCCTTTTTATTTTATTTTTCGGACTTCCCAAGTGGCTCAGTGGTAAAGAACCTGCCTGCCAATGTATGATCTCTGAAGGAGATGTGAGTTCAATCTCTGGGTCAGGAAGATCCCCTGGAGAAGGAAATGGCAACCGACTCCAGTATTCTTGCCTGGGAAATCCCATGGACAGAGGAGCCTGGTGGGTTGCAGTCCATGGCGTTGCAAAAGAGTTGGACAGGACTGAGTGACAAATACTTTCACTTTTCCCTTTTTTAAAAAAAATTATTAATTTTATTGAATCTTTACCCTAGTATACGCCTCTTTTTATAAAGCCATTTTTATTTTATTAGTTATTTTTTATAAATTATAAAGAAATAATTTTTATTTATTTATTTTGGTCACACTTCACAGCATGCCATATTTTTAGTTCCCCAGTCAGGGATTGAACCCATGCTCCCTGCAGTGGAAGCAAGGAGTCCTAACCACTGGACTGCTGGGGAGTTCCCCCTTCCCTTCCTTTTTGAAGCTGAGTAATATTCCACTGTCTGTATAGACTGTAGTTTGCTTACCCACTCATCCACTGATGGACACTGGGTTGTTTCACCTTTGGGCTGTCATGAATAGTGCTGCTGTCATCATGGACGTACATTCACAGTGTTGTACAACCTTCCCTTCTGTCTAATTCCAGACCAATTTCATCATCCCCAAAAGGGAATTCTGTGCCATTAAGACAGTCACTCCGTCTCCCTCCTTCCCCAGCCCCTGGCAACCACTGATCTGCTTTCTGTCACTCTGAAGTTGCTTCACATAAATGGGATCACGCATATGTGAATCTCTGTGTCTGGCTGCTTTCACTCAGCATTGTGTTTCAAGGTTCAACCGTGTTGTAGCTTCTGACAGTGACTCGAGGACCTTACAGTGGTTATGCTGGAGACTGCTCAGAGTGGCTTTAGTGAGCAGATCTGATGGTTAGATATTCAGGAAATCTCAGAGCCTTTTATTTAACTGTTGAGAGCTTAAAGCTGGTTGTGGTGGGAGTTATTTACCCCACAGATATTGGCAAATGCTGCACATCAGTATGGTCTTGGGGGGTTTATTTGAGACTCAGTTTGTAGGCACTGGCTTCAGAGCTTCCCCATAATCTCCATCAGCACCATCCCCCTGCAAAGCTGCTGTTGTTTAGTTGCTAAGTTGTATCCGACTCTTTGTGACCCACTAGACTTTGGCCTGCCAGGCTCCCCTGCCCATGGGATTTCCCAGGCAAGAATACTGGAGTGAGTTGCCCTCTCCTTCTCCAGGGGTTCTTCCCAACCCAGGGATCGAACCCGCATCTCCTGCATTGGTAGGCGGATTCTTTACCACTGACATCCAGGCTGAAGCCTCGGTTCTTTCAAGCTGTATTGAGAGATGGAGATTGGAAAAGAGACCTGGTGGCTTCAAATGAATTATAATCAAATGTTAGCAATTTCATATAGTTCAACCTTCTAGTAGGGTCTAGTCCTGAAGCTGGATAAGAAGCAAAGATAGTTCTCTCATTGTTATCTGTTTATTTTTACCTGCTTTAAATATTTCAAAATAAAAGATTTTGTGGGGGAGGAATGGAGTAAAGTGGGAGGAATGGAAGGGTTTGACTGGAATCCTGTCTTTGGCCAGAAACACAAAGTTTTGACCTAAGGGTGACCCCTTGCTCCATGCCTTTTTAGCTCTGTGACCATGGTTAAGTCCCGTGACTTCTGGGGCCTCCGTTTTCTTGTCTGTACAATGGTTATAAAAATACCAACCTCATAGAATTGTTGTGCTTCCCTGTTGGCTCAGTGGTAAAGGATCCACCTGCCAAGCAGGAGACATGGGTGTGATCCCTGGGTCGGGAAGATCCCCTGGAGAAGGAAATGGCTACCCACTCCAGTATTCTTGCCTGGAGAATCCCACAGACAGAGGAGCCTGGCGGGCTACAGTCCATAGGGCTGCAAAGAGGCAGACATGGCTGAGTGACTAAACAACAAACAACAGGGCTGCTGTGCAGATCAAGTGCGTGGAGAGCAACGTCTAGAACGAGGCACGGGAGCCGCTGGAAGGTTGGGGGCGTGGCGGAGAGGGGGCGTGGTGGAGCTGGCGGCTGGTGGTGGAGTGATTGCCCCAACGTTCAGTCCCAGCCGCTCTGCCTGCAGACCCTGTGCGCTGTACTCTGCCCCATATTTCCAGCCCGAGACGAGCTTGACAGCTGGAACTTTCCCAGTTCAGCCTCGCCATCGAATGGTGTTTCCGGTATTAACAAAATTGCTGTGATATCATCTGCCTTTTCTCCCAATTCACAAGCAAGGAAGATTCCCCTGGGCTTCTGGAATCTGGAGACTCACGCTTTCTATGCCAGAGCACTAATTATTCTTGGTGAAATGTGCGGAATAAGGCAATAGTTAATTGATGATGATGATACCAATATTTTTTTTAACGTAGAAATTTATGTTTTTACCTTTTAAAAATGTTGCCCAAATTTGCCGTCCCTTGTCATCAGGCTTCCTTGATGGCTCAGTGGTAAAGAATCCGCCAGCTTATGCAGGAGATGAAGGTTCTATCCTTGGGTCGGGAAAATCCCCTGGAAGAGGAAATGGCAACCCACTCCAGTATTCTTGCCTGGGAAATCCTATGGACAGGGGAGCCTGGTGGGTTACAGTCCATAGGGTGGCAAAGAGTCAGAGACAATGGAGTAACTGAGCACTCACGCATGCCCTCATCAGCCCTCTGCCCTTCATACCCTTGGCATCCCAGACTTCTTTTCTCAAAGCCCAGGGAGGAATGGGCATCACTCATTCCATATGGCTGTCTACTGGGAAGGGAGGGACTCATCTCTTCTGTTACTGCCATGACCTTGCAACCCATCCCAGGGCTGGCAGAAAGCAGGAGTTTTGTTTCGGGATGAAGAAGCTAGAAGGAGACAAGTTATTATGTTTTTGCCTGGGTCTCAGATGAATAAGTTGCTGCTCAAAGAAATCAAGGCATTTCCCAGAGTCACAAGAAATAGCACAGTGTGAAGGAATGTTTTGCATTGAGAGTGAAGTCCATGGGGTCTCAAACTCAAATGCCTATGGGGGCAGAGGGAACAAAGTGCCAAGTGAGAGGAACACAGAGTTAAGTGTAAAGAAAAATGACAAGAGACCGTCAGGGCTGGAGGTCTTTTGGAGAGGATGAGACTGTCAGTCATCTGTGGATCGAGTGGCCCATATGCAAAGGACACACTGCTCTGGTCTAGCCATGCTGGTCCCTTATTAGAATGTGGGTCCCAGATGGCCAGATATTCTATTTTTTAAAGGGACATCAGGAATCTGGATTTCTTTGTGAATTCTTTTAATTTTAAAACTTTGATATTCACTTTAAATAAGAGATACTGTGTGGGCAGCTTTTTGTAAGCATAAAGCAATCCTTATGTGACCAAACTGTTACTTACATTAGATACAGACAAATGAGTATAAATTCTGAAACACATATGCTTCCAAACGGTATTTAGGTCTAGAACAAAGATATCCTCATTCACATAGCTTACTATGTGAACAGGGCTCCCCCTGGAGTTGTGCAGTGCCCAACCTGTCCAACTGTACTAGGCAGCCCTGATACATAACTTTTAAAGTTGTCACCCTCCCCACAGCCCAACTCAACAAAAATGCCAGCCCCTACCTCTTTCACCCATTCATGGACCATGAGAGAAAGCTTTTCACCTGTCTTGGGCACACCTGTACCACAAGGTCATTGAGGAGGAGTTCTAGCCATCGTGACCGGGTCTGCTCTCTCCTCTAGGGTGGTGAAATTCCGTCGCACAGGTGAGAGTGCAAGGTCAGAGGACGACACGGCTTCGGGAGAGCATGAGGTCCAGATCGAAGGGGTCCGTGCAGGCTTAGAGGCCGTGGAGCTGGACGATGGGGCGGCCGTGCCCAAGGAATTTGCCAATCCCACCGACGGTGAGGGGACCCTGCAGCTGGGGCAGGCCACAGTCAGGGGCTCGGAGGCACCAGGGTTGCCTCTCTAGATGGTCCTCAGAGGGATCTTGTGAAGGGGCAGGTGGGAGGGCCTGGAGGACCAGGGGTGACACTGGAAGTGTGGGCTGGACCTGCATGGCTTTCTTCAGCAGGCGAGGCTGCGTCACCATCCCTGACAGTCCACCTTATCGACTAACACTTGGCTGAGGGTGGCAGCCACGGTGATGAGGCTGAGGCTGAGGCTGAGGGTGGTGATGACGATGAGACGGTGGTGATGGTGATGGTGACTGTAAAGATGACAACAGTGATTAGCGCCACAGACGCAGGCTGAGAGTTTGCTCTGTGCCAGGCACGGTTCTAAGCACTTTACATATATTACCTATTTCATCTTCACAACAGTTCCAATTGGAGCGATTACAGTCATCTTCCCCATTTTGCAGGAGAGGCCACAGAAGCACGGAAAGGTTACGTATGTTGCCCAGGGTCACACAATTAGAACTTAGCCAAGCTGGATTTACACCCAGGAAATCTGGCCTCAGAGACCACATCCCTACCTGTGACCTTGTGCTCCCTCCGAGTGGAGATGGTTAAAGGAGACCTGAAATGCTCACAGGGGACCTGGTCTCCCCTTACAATCTGATAATGCTGATGCATGAAAACATTCCATTCGTTCCTCAAAGGGCCCAGATTCCCAACCAGAGAGAGGATTAACAGCTTGAGCCCAAGGCCTGTTGTTGGCAGATCTAAGGAGGCAATGACTGGAGTGGGAGTGAAGGCAGAGGTTAGAAGCAGTGGCTTCAGGTTCAGGCTGATCTGGGCTAAATTCCCAGATCTGCAGTGTGCCAGCTGTATTAACACTGGGCAAGTCCATGTCCTCCTCTGAAAAATGGGGCTAAGACTGAGCCTTTAACTAGTAGGTGTCACAGGGACTCAGTGAGATTATGTACAGCAAGCTCTTGGAGCATGGGTCCCCAACCCCTGGTTCCAGTTTGTGGCCTGTTAGAAACCGGGCCACACGGCTAGAAGTGAGCAGTGGGTGAGCAAGCTTGCTCTGTCTTTACAGCCGCTCCCCATCACTCCCATTGCTACCTGAGCTCCGCCTCCTGTCAGATCAGCCCTAGCGAGAACCCTAGCCATAAAGTCAAGGCGGAATACTCTGAGGTTGCTACAAAACAGATAAAATGCACAATAGATGTAATACGCTTGAATGATCCCCAAAGCTGCCCCTGTCTGGAAAAACTGTCTTCCATGAAACAGGTCACTGTTGCCAGAAGGGATAGGGACCACTCTCGTAGGGCAGTGCCTGACACACACTGAGCCCCCAGTAAATATACAATTATATTATTGCTATTACTGTTCTTATTATTGATGCCGTTACAGGACTCACTCTGCTTTCTCCTCAATATTATTGAAGGAAACCAGACCCTGCTGGTGTGATAACCACCAGCTCATACTTCAGGAGAAAATGATGGTTGATGTAAGAGGCTCATGATTGAAATTCCAATAAGATGACAACTCCCAGCAGGGGCAGATAAGATCCTCAGAGGCACCCCCACAGACGGCCACGCAGCATGCTCCTTTAGTATTTTTATTTTTCAGTTAATTTTCATTTTTTTCTTGGAATATTTTAAAAGTACAGAAAAGTTGCAAAGATAGCACAGAGAGTGCTCATCTACTCTTTTTTTCTTTCTTAAAATCTTTTTTGTTTGTTTGTTATTATTTTTTTGTATACTCTTCATGCAGCTTTCCATAAAGTTAGTATCTTACCTAATCATGACACACTTGTCAAAACTAAGAGATTGACACTGGTGCAATGCCCTCCATGAAACTCCAGACTTTATTCAGATTTCACCAGTTCTCCCAGCAGAACTATTACAGGAATCGGTGCCAGCACCACATTGTATTTAGTCTTTTCAGTTCAGTTCAGTTCAGTTCAGTCGCTCAGTCGTGTCCGACTCTCCGCGACCCCATGAATCACAGCACGCCAGGCCTCCCTGTCCATCACCAACTCCCGGAGTACACTCAAACTCATGTCCACAGAGTCGATGATGCCATCCAACCATCTCATTCTCCGTCGTCCCCTTCTCCTCCCGCCCCCAACCTTTCCCAGCATCAGAGTCTTTTCCAGTGAGTCAACTCGTCGCATGAGGTGGCCAAAGTATTGCAGTTTCAGCTTTAGCATCAGTCCCTCCATAGTCTTTCTCAAAGCCACTTATGAGCTTCTAAATTATATCCTTGTTTTTTTCTGAGCACACAAATACCATGTGTTTATTTGGAATGCACTGGGACATGATCAAAATGTACAAAAAAGTGAGTACTAACACATGACCCTGTTGACAGTCTATGGGCATTCAATCTTACTTCCCCTTGTCTATCTTACTTTGTTTTCTAAAAATTAATTCACAATATATTGTATGCATCTTTCTAAATCTGCGCATTTTTTAACAGGTGGGTTGTATTTTAGATGTAGATATATAGACATTCATATATAATACATAAAATAATCTAACCAGTTTCTTGTTGATAGACATTCTGGGTTGTCCACTTACTCCCTTTGTAGGAACCACATTGTATTGGACTTTGCAGCACACTTCACACTTGCCGGAAGGTTTTCCTAGGATAAGTTCTAGAAGCAGCATGCACTGCTTTAAAGAGCTTGCCCAGGGATCCCCCTAAATCTCCCCCGGAACTAGGACAAGTACAAAATGCTCTGACTCCTTCCTTCCCCTCCCATTTCTCCTTCCCAGATACTTTCATGGTGGAAGATGCGGTGGAAGCCATTGGTTTTGGAAAATTTCAATGGAAGCTGTCTGTTCTCACCGGCTTGGCTTGGGCAAGTATCTCTGGGGACGATGACATCATCTTCAGTCTCCAAGGAACACCATGCTGCTCCACTGGGTTTCCATGCTCTCCAAGGGAGGACATGGTTCCCTCCTCTTAGAGTTTTTGCTTGAATTGACAAAGTTTGAGTGACCCTGGGTGATAATGAAGTCTGAGCCTGGGGGGGAGTTGGGTGTGGTTGACAGTTGCCCTCCAGGAGTTGAAGCTTCTGGTTAATTAAGTGGTTCTCAACCCTTTGATGCTCAGGGCTACTCGAAGATTCTAATGTCACCCTAGAAGAACACGCACAGATCAAAAGGTGCCTTCTCTTTCGAGGGGCTTGTGATTCCTTGTTAAACTTGCCAGATCTACCCATAACAAATGCTATATCTAGATCATTGTTGTCCAGTTGCCTAGTCACATCTGACTCTGCAGCCCCATGGACTGCAGCCCGCCAGACTCCTCTGTCCATGGGATTCTCCAGGCGAGAACACTGGAGTGGGTTGTCGTGCCCTCCTCCAGGGGATCCTCCTGACCCAAGGACTGAACTGAGTCTCTTACATCTCCTACGTTGGCAGCTGGATTCCTTACCACTAGTGCCACCTGGGAATCCCCACTGTCTTCCAGAGTTTGCTCAAATTCATATTCACTGAGTTGGTGATGCTGTCTAACCATCTCATCCTCTGCCATTAATCTAGACCATTAATACAAGTGAAATGGATTTTTATGAATAGTGCAAAACTGAGATTTAAATACCTATTTTTCCAAACAGTCATCAATTTCCCCACCTCATTTCCCCCACTAATTTGCAAAGTGGCCTTTATCATCCACCACATTCCCAGGGCCACGTGGGTTTACTTCCGGACTCTCATTTCTGTTCCAATGCTCTGTCTGTTTAATCCTGTAAAGGTACCACAGTGTTTCATTACTGAGGCTCCCTAGTATGTTTTAATATATTAAAAGATCACACTCTTTAATGTTAATTATACTGACAGTTCTACATGAACCATGACCAAAGAGAAACTAGCTTTTGATTGAGCTACAAGAGAAAAAGATCACCGTCTCTCTACCTCTATAAAAATGTTTTTCTAAAAAAAAAAATGTTTTTCTGATTTTCAAAATATGCTACTTTCCCACTCCATTCGGGGAGCGTCCCTAAACTTTTATTCAAACTTAGGGAAACACACACAAAGAATGTTAAATGTCTAGTTGTCACTTCCTGTGTGGTACCACACTGTTTTAACTTCTGGAACTTTCAGTGTGTTTTGATGGGTGATAGGGCACTCAGCAGAAGGTAGAAGAGGGGGTCTATCTCTTTTTTTTTTTTTTAATTAATTGATTTATTTAAAATTTTTGGGGGGCCATACTACGTGGCACACAGAACTTCCCAGACTAGGGGTTGAACCCATGCCCCATGCAGTGAAAGGGCAGAGTCTTAACCACTGGACCACCAGGAAAGTCCAAAGGGGTTTTTCTACGCACTTGCTTGGGGCTGTGGACTTGTGACATTTTAAATGATCATTTTTAATTTTCTGAGATCATAAGGCTCTAAGGTTTAAATTCTTCTCTCCTGCTGTGAGTTACCATGAGAATTTTTAGTGAGGGGCCAGCCGTCCCCTTCCCCGGGCAGCATCCTGGCCTCACGTGTTTGCTTGCATCCCGCAGATGGCCGACGCCATGGAGATGATGATTCTGAGCATCCTTGCGCCGCAGCTGCACTGCGAGTGGCGGCTGCCCAGCTGGCAGGTGGCGTTGCTGACCTCGGTAGGCAGCCCAGCGGCCCTTTCCTCACGGGCTCAGTTCTGGTCCCCCCGGGGGGGGGGCGTTCTGTAGGATTCCCCCCACTTCCTCCTGCTGCTGCCAAGGGCTCAGAAGACAGGAATTAAGCCCTCACTGGGATCACCAGGACCTCAGTGTCCCTTCTCCCTTCTACATCTCATGTGTCCTGGCAGGTCTGCAGCCAGTTCTAACCCCATCTGGGGGCCCCAGATATCCTGCTCAGTTGCGGGGAGCTTGGAGCCCACCTGATTGGATCATGTAGACCTTATAAACCTCGCTCTTCCAAAAAGGAGACACCAGTTCCTTCCACATGAAGGTGACTTCAGAGTTGGAAACAACATAGTACCTGTTCAGTAAATTGTAGGAACTGGTGCTCCCTGGAGCTAAGGCTTGGAGGAGCATGAAGCAGAACCCTTCATTCTTGTCTTGTTTTCTTCTTGAACTGGTATTTTCATTCAGTTTCTCCATATAATTTTATCTTAATGTAAGGTTGTGAAAGTGAAGGTTGCTCAGTCGTGTCCAACTCTTTGCAACCCCACGGACTATACAGTCCATGGCATTCTCTAGGCCAGAATACTGGAGTGGATAGGCTTTCCCTTCTCCAGGGGATCTTCCCAACCCAGGGATCGAACCCAGGTCTCCCACATTGCAGGTGGATTCTTAACCAGATGAGCCGCAAAGGAAGCAATGTATGGTTTTACTAAGCTTGAAAGTTTCATCAATCACCCTATTATAATTTTTGTGACATTTTCAATTATCGTTTTTAATTTTTTGAGATCATAAGGCTCTAAGATTTAAGATGTTTCTCCTGCAGTAAGTTAACCATGATAATTTTTAGTAGTAAACAACAGATCAAAACAAGATATAATTAATTTTGATAAATAATTGCTAAACATAAGTCACTTTTATCAGGAACGCACCTCTTGTTGAGGAGCATGGAGTGTTTCTCAACTGTGTCACATATTCTTGAATTGTTCTTCAGTCGCTAAGTTGCATCTGACTCTTTGTGACCCCCATGGACTGCAGCACGTCAGGCTCCTCTGTCCTCCACTATCTCCCGGAGTTCACTCAAACTCATGTCCATTGAGTCGGTGATGCCATCCAACCATCTCATCCTCGTCATTCCCTTCTCCTCCCACCTTCAATCTTTCCCAGCATCAGGGTCTTTTCCAGTGAGTCAGCTGTCAAATCAGGTGGCCAAAGTATTGGAGCTTCAGCTTCAGAATCAGCCCTTCCAATGAGTATTCAGGGTTAATTTCCTGTAGGATTGACTGGCTTGACCTCTTTGCTGTTCAAGGGACTCTCAAGAGTCTTCTCCAGTGCTACAATTTAAAGACTTGCCAAAATGAGACAGGGTTCAGCTGTAATGCTATTCATTTTTACTGAATAGATATGAATATGAAAGGTTTTGTTCACATATAAAAAGTTTTGCTGGAGGAACTGAAGGAGTTTTATACGAACTCAGTAAACTAAAGCCACTTGATTCTTTTCAGCAACTTCCAAGTTTCGTGCTGAAGAGCACACAGCAGTCGTTTATGAAAAATTATTTTTAGTGATCTAATTTGCTGACAGCTTGATTAGCCTCTCCTGCAATTTGGTTAAAAATAATAAAATGGAATCAAGATGACTTGCGAATGGATTTGTATCTGTCATTGGTGTCCTTTTGGAAGCAGCCTAGAGGGTTTAGCCTCAAAGCGATGGCCATGAGGTACATCAGGGGCAGGTATGAACAAGTTGGGGAAGGCTGGTTGAGAAGGGGAGCCGGGAACAGCTGAGACCCCCTAACCTGTTCTCGGGAAAGAATTTCTATGGAAGTTGAGGATGTGGAAATTAATTCCTTTAAAATTATCCAAATTTGCTCTCCCTTGGAACACCTCTGTGTAGCCTGTTTGGAACCCACTGCTCTAGGACTTGCTTGGAGGAATGCTTTTGGTTTCAGCTCACACTAGGCAATGCCGTTCCTGTCTCAGGGCCTCAATTAGTTGGCTTATCTGTAAAATGGGATGATAATGGCACCCACTTCGTGGGGGCTCCTGGGAACATTTGGTAAGACATATTTAAAAAGTTCCAATACTTTGACCACCTCTTGTGAAGGGCTGACTCACTGGAAAAGACCCTGATGCTAGGAAAGAGTGAGGGCAGGAGGAGAAGGGGACGACAGAGGAAGAGATGGTTGGATGGCGTCATTGACTCAATGGCCATGAGTGTGAGCAAACTCCAGGAGATGGTGAAGGACAGGGGAGCCTGGTGTGCTGCAGTCCACGGGGTCACAGAGAGTCAGACATGACTGAGCGCCTGAAAGACAGCAAGAAATGAAAAAAAAAAAAAAAAAAGACAGCAAGAAATGTAAAGAACATTCAGTGTGGTTTCTGACACTTGGCGAGTGTCCAGAAAGGATAGAACAATGAAGAAAGCTCTGGTCAGCCTGCTTGGGCTTAAGACCTGTCAGAGCAGGTTTCTAAAACCCTTCTTTTTCTTTTTTTAAAACTTTTTGACCGCACCATGCGGCACATGGATCTTGAGTTCCCCAACCAGGAATGGAACCTGCACCTCCTGCATAGGAAGTGCAGAGTCTTAACTGCTGGACCTGCAGGGAAGTCCCCTTAAACCCTTCTAAGCCTCAAGCTACCTGTCTATAAAATGGGTATGAGTAGTCATACCTCTTCAGCTCTGATCAAGGACTAACAAGGGAACCAGAATTTTGCCCAGCACGCAGTGAGCGCTCCATAGGTGCTTTCTCTTGATCATGGCTTCCAGCTCCCATCCTAACCTCCTGTCTCCTGTTTTCATATCCTCCAAATTTTATTCAACACCTTGCAACCTTTAACATTTTCTTAGCCATAAGACATTTCTTGGGTTCTGTAAGAAACTGGAAAAATACTAGCTCTGCAGCCAGGCAGCCTGACTCCAGCCCAGGCTGTGCCACTGACACACGTGTGACCCTGGCCGTGCGACCTCACCTCTGTGAGGCTCCGTTTCCTCACGTGGGAAATGAGGATAACGGTAGCCCCACCCTGTAGGGTAGTTGTGAGACTTAAATGGTAACAGGAAGCACTCAGACCAGTGTTTGCATCTTAACAAGATCTCAGAAATGCTCGCTTGCTGAGTCGCTTCAGTCATGTCTAACTCTTTGCCACCCTATGGACTGTAGCGCAAGTCCTACCCCTGCCCATGAAATTCTCCAAGCAAGAACATTGGAATGGGTTGCCATTTCCTTCTTCAGGGGATCTTTCCAACCCAGGGATCAAACCCATGTCTCCTGCTTTAGCAGGTGGGTCCTCTGCCACTGGCGCTGCCTGGGAAGCTGTAAAGCCTGGCTCATTCTGGTTACTAAGGGTGTGGCTCCGCGAGCTCGCTGCGGCACACCCTCTCAGCGACGCCCGTGTCACTGGCTCACAGACGCTGTCTTTGCCCCCACAGGTGGTCTTTATCGGCATGATGGCCAGCTCTACCCTCTGGGGAAACATCTCAGACCAGTATGGCAGAAAAACAGTAAGGCGACTTCCGCTACGCTTGTGTTCTCCGGGTTACCTCCTTGACCATGGCAAAACTTGTGCCAACTGAACTTTTTTTTTTTTGGTGGAAGTTTAATTCAGAGCTACATTGAAGGGCAAAGAAAGACATTGCTATGAAGTTGTGGACTCTTGAAAAAAAAAAATCGCACCTCCCTAGGGGGCCCAAGCATGTGTGCTTCAGAACATAAAAGATGCTGGTGGTGGTGCTGGCCCCACCCCCTTGGTGCTTAACCCCTCTGTACCTCAGTGTCCTCATCTGTAAATGGGAGCGTGGTAGTCTTCCCCATAGGGCTCCTATGGGGAGTAAATGACCCTTGTTCCGAAAGCCCCTTGTTCAGAGGAAATGCTTCCTCAGTTCCCATTACCTGTTATTCACCAAGCTCATGTTGCCAGTGAACATGGCAAGACCAGTGCTAAGATGAAGGTGTATCTGGCTCCAGCGTTCACATCCTTCACCCTGACCTGGGTTGCTGGGAGCCATCACTGAATCGGATGCCAGAATTCGGTGGGTCAGTTGAATGTTCATCCACTCTAAATAGATGAAGCCTGGTGGGCTACCTGTAGGGGTGCCTCCCGCTCTTCTGACCAGCGTGCCAAATCCCACACCCAGCACAAAGCGGGTGTGGCTGGCGAGAGGGCGCGAAAGTGCCCCCAGATTGTGGAGCCTTCTCCTCCGCAGCGTGGAGCTCTGGCCCAGTATCAGGAAGGGTGGGCGCGGCTCTAACTATAAAGCTTCCCCAGAACTCCTCTAGGACGAGAGGGCAAACCAGACAGCTGGCGAGCCCTGGCAAGCTCGAAGAAGCTCCTTCTAGCTCCATGATCCACCTTGGCCCAGCTGAGAGGTTTCTGTGAGAGCCTCTGCTGCATGGCTTTGCAGGAGACTCAGTGGGCCACTTTTTAAGTTGACCTTTTTTTTTTTTTTTGCTGCACTGAGAAGAAGTGGGATCTTTGTTCCCTGGTGTGGCATGTGGGATCTTAGTTCTCCAACCAGGGATCGAACCTGGGCCCCCTGTGTTGGAAGCACAGAGTCTTAACCACTGGACCACCAGGGAATTCCCTCAGTTGGCCACTCTGATCCCTACAGGAGTTTCCACAGCCTGGGGACTTGTGGCAGTCGTGGAAAGGAAGGGTGACCATGGGTGTGTGGCTTCGTGGGTATGGAGACACACGCATCTGAGTTCGTATCATAGAGCCCCCTGTCGAGCGAGGTAACTTTGGGCAAGCTGTTCTCCCTCTCTAAGCCTCAGTTTTCCCATCTGCAAAATAGGATTGACAACAGTAGGAACTCACGGGACCATTGGGAGGATTAAATAAGAATATGTATATAATACATTTAGAACAGTATTTACTGATGCATAGTTAGCCTGTGATCAGTGGTAACTACTATTGATTGGGACTCAAGAAAAATTTAGAATGGGATCAGGTCATCATCTAGTTCAAAGCCTCTAGGACCATGTTAGCTTTAAGGAATAAAAAGGGGTGGCTGGCAGGCACCGGGCCTCTCATTTCAATGTTCTGAACATGCTCGGGTTTCCTTGCCCTGTGAATATTTTCACTATACTTGAGCATGATTGGAGAGACCAGGGGCTTGGGTCGGGCAGCCCTGCAGGTGACTGAGCAGTGCTCCTGGCAATAGATCAGTGTACTTCTCTGGAGCTAGGGTTGCAGGCCTGGCATCCAAGTGGCAGCTAGACTTTCAGCTTCTTAGAGCAGGGGCTTGAAACCTTTCCAGGCTATGGGTTCCAAGCAGGTTGGCCATGAGCCAAAGATGGCCCCCAGATGTGTTTAATTTATCCCATGCAATGCTTAATGGGATTTTTGAATCAGCTGCCTCTGTTTCAAAATGGCCATATTGTGCATAAAAATAAAAAGAGTTGTGGGTTTGGGGAAAGCTGGGTAATCTGGTGGCTTAGGACCCACATTCTCTGATGGTGGCTTTTGGCTGGAGCTGAGGCTGGCAGGGCAGGGCAAGTTCTCTTTCATTCGCCCAGGCCTACCTGTCCTAACTGCATTCCACCTGCATTCCACAGGCCTGTATGTGTTCTACCGGGGGTAATGGGTAGCCACCGAAGGTCCTGGAGGAGGGGAGTGTCTCATTCAAAGTACAGCTTTAGAGGTTGGAAGCCTTAGCTCCAGGATTGACTCTGCTGATCCTGGACAAATCACTCATCTCCTTCGGCCCTCAATGTGCTGTCTCTAAAGTGGTCATGAAAATAACAACCTCTTTCCATAGGGCATGGTGAGGGCCCAGCATCACGATGAGGCAGTGATTTCAGAAATGCAAATGAAAGTTCCATGAAGTCAGAGCCTCTGGCTGTCCTGTGGCCTGCTGCCGCGCAGGACAAAACCAAGTGTTTAGCAACCAGTAGGCCATCAGTATGTGCAGAGTGAAAGGGTGAATGCCACGTCCACAAGAGGTACTCAGTACATGCACAGTGAACCAATGAGAGAATGAATGATACATTTCAGCACCTCTAGTGCGGAGAAGGCGACGGCACCCCACTCCAGTACTCTTGCCTGGAAAATCCCATGGGCGGAGGAGCCTGGTGGGCTGCAGTCCATGGGGTCGCAAAGAGTCAGACATGACTGAGCGACTTCACTTTCACTTTTCACTTTCACGCATTGGAGAAGGAAATGGCAACCCACTCCAGTGTTCTTGCCTGGAGAATCCCAGGGACGGGGGAGTCTGGTGGGCTGCCGTCTATGGGGTCACACAGAGTCGGACACGACTGAAGCGACTTAGCAGCAGCAGCAGCAGTGCAGAGCGCACAGTCGGTGTTCAATACCCGTGTATGGAATGAATGATTAGTATGTTATCAGTATCTCTAAGGGTCTGGCATACTGCAGGCATTCAATCCCTGCCTATTGTGAAGGGAGTAATTGAACGAGCAAAGTATTGAGTGCATATAATGTCTATGCACTCTGTCTCCAGAGCCTGGTATACAGAGGCTGCTTAATAAATACGGAAGGAAGGGAAGGAAGGAGGGAAGGAAAAGGGGGAGGGGTAGCGATCTACAAGGCAGAACAGATGTTAGGCAGAGCGACAAGGGCAGTTAATGAGAACCCAGAGGACGTTTCCACAGAGGCCCTGAGCAGTGCTTGGATGTGGCTTGCTGGCACGCCTTTGCAATGCCATGACGGTCCCTCCAGATGGCTGCTGAGTCCTTGTTCTCTGGGCAGCTGGAAAGCCCTGGCATCAACAGGCAAATGCAGGGCCAGCTGCACTCCGCTGTGACCCGACAGGACTGGTTGGCCTGCTCGTCTTTGCTGCCTGGCATGAGGGCGTCAGTGACCTCACCAGAGCAGCACTGCTGCCAGGCAGCCCCAGAAGGGAGGCGTAGTTCCCATGTCAGTCTGGGCGCCTTCCTCTCCCCCGCTCTTCTTCTCCTGCTTTGTTTTCCTTCTGTTCTTTTATTTTCTCTGCCGCTGAAAGTGAAAGTCGCTCAGTTGTGTCCGACTCTTTTTGACCCCATGGATATACAGTCCGTGGAGTTCTCCAGGCCAGAATACTGGAGTGGGTAGCCTTTCCCTTCTCCAAGGGATCTTCCCAACTCAAGAATCGAACCCAGGTCTCCCACATTGCTTCCCAACCCAGGGATCAAACCCAGGTCTCCCGCATTGCAGGCGGATTCTTTACCAGCTGAGCCACCAAGGAAGCCCAAGAATACTGGAGTGGGCAGCCTATCCCTTCTTCACCAGTGGATCTTCCCCACCCAGGAATTGAACCAGGGTCTCCTGCATTGCAGGTGGATTCTTTACCAGCTGAGCTACAAGGGAAGCCCATAATTTGGGTTCTCTGCCACTAATGATGTCTTATTTCTGATTCAAGACTTCTCAGGTTCCGAGGAAGAAGATCCCTAGTGAGGGGTCATATGTATATCTATGGCTGATTCATGTTGATGTTTGGCAGAAACCAAAAAAATTCTGTAAAGCAATTATTCTTCAATTAAAAAATAAATTTTAAAAAAAGACAGTCCCTAGCAAGTTAGGTCAAGCCAGAAGAAAGGAACTAAGTCTATGGCAGGTACCAGCATCCTTGAAGTTGTTGTTTAGTTGTGTAGCCCTGGGTTTAGAAAGGGGAGCAGAAAGGTTGCTTATTTATTTATTATTATTTATTGCAATAGATCCAGATCTTCCTAGACTTTAATCATTCCTGCCCCAGATATTCTCTTATGTACTTAATATCTTTCTTTATATCAACATTAAAAAAATCCTTAGATGCATGTTTTTTTAAAAGGGAACTTGATTTAGAGTCTTAAATGGGAAATCAATAGCAATTGCCCTAAGTAAGAAATACCTGCAAAAATAAATACAAGGAAAACAATGTTATAAAATTCTAGCTGATATGGTTGCCTCATTGTTCTCTCTGTTAAAGAATAAGATTAACAGATGTTTAAAAAGATGTTAAAGATGGAAGGATGGGGGAAGGGATTCTTAGAGAATTTGGGATGGACATGTACTCACTTCTATATTTAAAATGGATAACCAACAAAGTCCTACTGTATAGCCCAAGGAACTCTGTTCAATGTTATGTGGCAGAATGGATGGGAGGGGAGTTTGGGGGAGAATGGATACATGTATATGTGTGGCTGAGTCCCTTTGCTGTCCACCTGAAACTACCACAACATTGTAAATCAACTATACTCCAATATAAAATAAAAATGTAAAAAAAAAAAGGTGTTAAGACAGACCAGCATCCCATGGACACTTCCTTTTAAGCATAATCAGAAGAGTGAAGATTGAAATGAAAAGTTAATCACATTCTTGCAAAGTGGTGCAAAGTCATTTAAAACATTCTCTCTACCACCCAAAATCGTTTTCCAAAAGACTGAGATCATGTGTGGTAGACTTCCAAATTCCCTCTCTAGTCTCTTTTAATTCATTTTCGTTTTAAAGCCAGAATTAGAATGTCTCACACTTTCTCCCTGAAGCAAGGGTTGAGGGGTAGAGGTGTGCAGAGAGGGCGGCGGACAGAAGGGTGAACTCAGTCCTGCAGATCTAGGAAGGGTGCTGCAAGGGGCAGTCCGCCCAGACCTCGTGTGGCAGGTCTAACATTCACGTTACGTTTGCATTCTACTCCAGGACACTTTAGGTGTTGGTTGTGTTATAAAAAATGCTGTTTTTGATTAAATTCGCCCTTAATTTTTTTCTCCATCTCTAAGCGTAATTAACACTCCAGGAATATATGCCAGGTTTCTGCTGCATTTTTGTGTTCCTCGGCCATTCTCAACCCCATCAAATACAACATTTTTTTTTTCCGGCCGTGCCATGTGGCTTGTGAGATCTTAGCTTCGAGATCAGGGATCGAAAACCCAGGCCACAGCAGAGAAAGCGCCAGGTCCTAACTGCTGAACTGCCAGGGAATTCCCTACAATGTCCCTTTTATTTAAAAAAAACAATTATAAATTTTTGTAGTGCCCCAATAATCCAGAAATAACTTCAAAGATAAAATAGCCTAGTCATTTATACAGTTTTTTCAATTGAATTAAGTTGTTTTGTCTGTGCTGGGTCTTTGTTGCTACATGGGCTTTCCTCTAGTCGCAGCGAGCAGGGGCTGCTCTCTAGTTGCAGCGAGCAGGGGCTGCTCTCTAATCGCAGTGAGCAGGGGCTTTCCTCTAGTTGCAGCGAGCAGGGGCTGCTCTCTAGTTGCAGTGCACAGGCTTCTCGTTGCAGTGGCTTCTCTTGTTGCAGAGCACGGGCTCTAGAGTGTCTGGACTTCAGCAGCTGTGGCTGTGGGCTCGGTGGTTGTGGCTCCCAGGCTCTAGAGCACAGGCTCAATAGTTGTGGTGCCCGGAATTCATTGCTCCACGGCATGTGGGATCTTCCTGGATCAGGAGTCAAACCTGTGCCTCCCGCGTTGGCAGGCGGATTCTTCACCATTGAGCCATCAGGGAATTCCCACTTACGGATTTAAAAAGAAGTCAGTTATAATACCTTAACTAGGCCACAAGGGAGAACATTTTTTAAAGAAGTAACTAATAAATTTCCTTTCAATATGCAAGTATTCACGTACAACTCTGCCTAGATCCTGAAAGAAAGGCGTTCATATTCACCCCGATTATAAATAAGTTTGGATTTAATGAAATCTTGATGCTTTTTCTTTGTAAGATTCAGATCAGTCCATTCATAGATACACATAGAAGTCCCATGAATGCAGACAGATGCTGTAGTCACTCAAATATCACACGCACCGTTGCCACTGGCAACAGGGGTTTCTGAAAAGATAATTCTGTAAAATTCCAGATAAAACAAAGTGTATCGTACTTTGATTTATCTATAAGTTGCTTTCCTGAAAAACTACCCTCAGGAATTTTTTTGGAAGGTGTGACCCACCTTCCAAAATCCTGTTTATATGTAGACCAGAGTGAAGGTCTCGGTGCAGACAGTCATAAACAGTTATCAACTGCATGGTTTACTATCTGGTGGGAAGTTCGATTCAAGCTTGTGTGAGGTAAGTCTTCATGTCTCATGTGCTGTGGGACATCTAGCATCTCTAGGACCTGTCTATAAAGTTAAAACAATTATTTTGGCCACACCACACGTGAGATCTTAGTTCTCCAACCAGGAATTGAACCCCGTACCTTCTGAAGTGGAAGTACAGAGTCTTAACCACTGGACCACCAGGAAAGTCCCTGGGATCTGTCTGTTAACAGCCAATCACTGGGACTGCTGAGAACGCCCCACAGTTTTCCCACACTCCCCCTCAGAGTTGGCGCCACTGCCAGAGAACACCTAGCCTCCCTTTGGCTGTGTGGATTACCTTTGAGCACGTGCAGGGGCGTGTGACTGGAGATGCTGAGAAGCGCTGTGACCGGGTGTCTCCCTTCTCCGCAGGGACTGAAGATCAGCGTGCTCTGGACCCTGTACTACGGCATCCTCAGTGCGTTTGCGCCCGTGTACAGCTGGATCCTGGTGCTCCGGGGCCTGGTGGGCTTCGGGATCGGAGGGGTCCCCCAGTCGTAAGTAAAGACCCAGCTCTGGCCGCCCAGCCAGGCAGCTATGTTCATGGGCTCGGAGGGAGGCAAAGACTACATACATTAGGGCTGCTGCTACCCAGGGACTCTGATGGAGCCAGAGAAGAGTGTCACTGTCAGTACTGTAATGATTAACAACAGCAAAAGCAACATGATAGCTGAAAGATGTGAAATAATAATCAAAACAATAGATCTGGCATTGACGGGACATTTCTCTTAGACACAGCACAGCAGCCCCAGAAGATGTGCGGGGGTTTTGAATTAGTGCAATTCCCATTTTACAGCTGAGAAAACTGAGACTCAGTGGGTGAAATCATTTGCCCAAGTCACACAGGGTACAGGTGGAACAAAGACCTGGAATCGGTCCACCTGTAACATCCATGCTCTTAACTACCCTGCCTGCTCCCTTTTACCTGTTTCTAACCTGATGCTAAAGCTGAAACTGCAATACTTTGGCCACCTCATGCGAACAGTTGACTCACTGGAAAAGACTCTGATGCTGGGAGGGATTGGGGGAGGGAGGAGACGGGGACGACAGAGAATGAGATGGCTGGATGGCATCACCAACTTGATGGACATGAGTTTGAATGAACTCTGGGAGTTGGTGATGGACAGGGAGGCCTGGCGTGCTGTGATTCATGGGGTCGCAAAGAGTCAGACACGACTGAGCGACTGAACTGAACTGAACTGAACCTGACCACAAGGCAGGAAGTCAAAACGAAGGTGAAAGTCTCTCAGTTGTGTCCGACTCTTTGTGACCCCATGGACTATACAGTCCATGGAATTTTCCAGGCCAGAATACTGGAGTGGGTAGCCCTTCCCTTCTCCAGGAGATCTTCCCAACCCAGGTATATGAACCCATGTCTCCCATATTGCAGGCAGATTCTTTACCAGCTGAGCCACAAGGGAAGCCCAAGAATACTGGAGTGGGTAGCCTATCCATTCTCCAGCGGATCTTCCCGACCCAGGAATCGAACCGGGGTCTCCTGCATTGCAGGCAGATTCTTTACCAACCTAACTATCAGGGAAGTGGGTGGGGCTAATTATTTTGTAAGTTATGTGTTATTTTGTTGTTACTGTTATTAAGATACTGAGAGTAGTCAGGATTGTAGGAAGAAGTCACCATTTCCTGGGAGACTGGGGAATTATGAAGCAGAGATTGGCAGCTTGTGGCAGCTGGACCGAATCTGAATTGCCGGCTGGCTCTCTAAATAAAGTTTTATTGGAACATAGCCACACCGTGCACTGACGTATTATCTACACCTGTTTTGGTGCTTCAGCAACAGAGTTAAGTAGTCTCAGTAGAAACTCTGCGGCCTGCAAACCTGAAGTATTTACTGTCCAGACCTTTGTCAAAAAGTGTTGACCCCACTCTAAAGGATGGTGATTAACAGCCAATATTTACTATTTATTAAGGGGCAGGTGCTGTTCTAAGCAGTTTGCCCAGACTGTCTTATTTAATCTCCCCAACTCCCCTATGAGGAGGATTCTATTATTAATCCTATTTTACAGATAAAGAAACTAAGGTTACAGAGAGGTCAGGTTACTTGCGCCAGAACCCACACCGTGTAACTCCAGAGCCCGGGCTCTAACCATTGCTTCCCACTGCCTTGCTATGAACAATTAAAAGGATTTAGAGAAACCCAAGGAGATGGGGAATATGTGGGATATCTCATAAGAAGGGAGTTTCGTGAAAAGAGAAAGCCATAGCTGAGTCTGAGGAAGGCTAATGGTCCAATTCAGCTAGCTTGTTAGCAGAGAAACGTTAGAATCGAAAACTGAGATGGGCCATGTAGACCAGGCGGCTGCTGCTGTTTAGTCTCTCAGTCGTGTCCGACTCTTTGCGACCCCGTGGGCTGTAGCCCACCAGGCTCCTCTGTCCATGGGATTTCCCAGGCAAGAATATTGGAGTTTCCTACTCCAGGGATTCTTCCCCACCCAGGGAACGACCCGAACCTCCAGCTTGGTAGGCAGATTCTTTACCACTGAGCCATTTAGGAATCCCTGATAGACTAGGGCAAGCTTATACAAGGTCGTGAATGTCAGGTCAAAGGGATTGTCTGCAGACGAGTGGGAAGCCACTGAAAGTTTTCAGGCAGGAGAGGTACTTTAAAATAATTAATCTGGCAGCGATGGGTTGAATAGGTTGGAAGTAAGGAATCCTGTTGCAGCAATTTAGGAAAATTTTGCACAGGGACCAGGTAGTTTCTTTTTAGTTTTATTCATTCATTCAACCAATTTTTTCCCCCTGTACCACGTAGCTTGTGGGATCTTAGTTCCCTTCCCAGGGATCAAACCCAAGTTCACAGCAGTGAAAGCCCAAGTGTTAACCACTGGACCACTAAGGAATCCCCTCAACCGGTATTTTCTTGAGGTCTTGTTATGACACAGGCCAGTGCTAGGTACTGGGGTTACAACAGTGAGCCAAACAGACATGGTCCCTGTTTCAGGCTGGCAACCTGGAAAACAGAAATCGAGATACGTGTGCAAGAGGCAACCAAGATCAACACCTGTAAAGGAGTCAGAAAAACAGGGCTGGGCAGAGGGAGAAGCTAAGTTGCAATGTGATTGTAACAGCTGATGGGGGCCTCAGCTGATCCTTACGGTTCAGAAGCTGGGATGGCCCTTTAGATTGTTCCATACTGAGGATGGGGGCTGGACCTTTGTCCGTTCACATCAGCTGCCTTGGATGTGGGCTGCCCTCAAGGAGGGAGCATGACCTTGGGGGAAGTTGGCTACTTTGGGACAAGGCAGTTCCTGCAGGGGGCTCAACTCTGAGCTCTTAGCAGGCAACATTCCTGGTCATTCCACAGGGACTGTGTGCCTCAGGCCTGAAGAGGGAATCCAGGCGCCGCATCCGTTACAGGCCCTCCCCTTTACCCTTCCGATGTGCTTGCATGCATGTGCTGGGTCGCTTCAGTCGTGACTCATTGCGACCCCGTGGACTGCAGCCCGCCAGGCTCCCCTGTCCATGGGATTCTCCAGACAAGAATACTGGAGTGGGTTGCCATGCCCTCCTCTCCAGGGGATCTTCCCAACTCGGGGGCTGAACCTGCTTCTCTTACATTTCCTGGATTGGCAGGTGGGTTCTTTACCACTAGCACCACCTGGGAAGCCCTTTCTCCCCTTAGAGGCTCTCAGTTCCGCTCAGCCCTTCCCTGGGTTATTATTCATCATCGATCCTCCAGGGCTGTGCAGAGTAGGTATTTGACACGGACTCCTGGATCGGGGATGAGCTTCAGAACCACTGGAGCTTAGAGCAGAGGCCATTACACCTGGGCTGGCAGGGGCTTGTGGCCAAGCTGTTCCACTTCTGGCCCAACTCCAGGAATTCCTGCTGTTCCAGCCACTGCCCCATTCTTGAGCCATTCATTGACTCTGGGACCGTTTCCCCCTCGTGGCTGGAAGGGATGGGCTCACAGAGGAACACGTGAAATTCCTCTCCCAGGGATGCTTGGGGAGATGGCAGCAGATCCAGCCTCCCAACATCCACGCCCTGGATTTTCTGGCCATCGGAGGGAAGGGAAAGGAACCGGGGCTTGCGGACGTCCTCAGTGATTCTTGTTGAAGATGCTGCCATGCGAAGTGCTCTTTCTGGGTCATCTTCCACATTTTCTGGAAGTAACACAGAAGGTATAAGAAATAAATCTCGAATGGTGCTGGAAAGCAAGAGAAAAGGGCCATGAGCAAAACAGAAATTCTCAGGAACCTGTGGAAGGCTGTAAGCCGATGAGATTCCAATGGCTGAGTCACTGGAGGAAAGAAAACAAACCACCTCCGGAAACTGCAAAGGGAAGAGATCTTCAGCCAGGGAGGACAGACGCCAGGGGAATACAGTTAAGGACACAGAGCAGCTGGGAGGGCCTTTACCCGCTGCCTGGATATCGTGAGGGTTCCAAGTTTGCCTGTCTGCTCCCTCCCCCCCAAACGTCATGCCTCCCCATTTAGCCGTTCATTTTTTTAATGCTGCATTAGCGCTTCTGTCTGTTTATTGAGCTATTACTGCATTCCAGACACATGACCATTCTAGACTTGCCAAGCCTTAATTCATAGATATGACGACCTCCATTCTCTGGGTAAGGAAACTGAGGCTTTGTAGCAGTAGCGTGTGTAAGATCACATGCTTAGCAAAAAGAGGGCAAATAAAAACCACACACAAAATTACAGAAGACGGTCTTCCCTGGAGGTCCAGAGTTCAAGACTGCACTTCCACTGCAGGGGACACTGGTTTGATCCCTGGCTGGGGAGCTAAGATCCTGCATTACGTGTGGCAAGGTAAAAAAAAAGAAAGTTAACAGAAGAAATGTTTTAGCCATCCAGGAGACTCGCTTGATTCCCAAGCACTTTCATGCCAGCTATTTACATAAAATAATCATGCCTTAATTTTGCAAAGCTCTTATCTAGTTATAAAAATGGCTCCCCTAAGTTCATTATTTGGAAACATTTAGTTGAAAACATTTTTGTTAATTAAATATAACTAAGAGTTTCCATTCCTTCAGAAGGACTTTACCTAGTTGTGCCACTTCACAAAATCAAGTGAGGAGGATTTTGCTCTATTATTTTTAAAAGTTCAACAATCAGAAATCCTTATAATATACTCTGTATTTAGTATAAATGCAAATTATATTATTAATTTTTTTTAATTGAAAAGATGTTTTTCTCTTAGTTTTATTGAGATGGAATTGACATACAGCACTTATAAGCTGTGGGCTTGCCAGGTGCTTAATGGTAAAGAACCCACCTGCCAACGCAGGAGATGTGGGCTTGATCCCTGGGTTGCAAAAATCCCTTGGAAAAGGAAATGGCAACCCACTCCAGTATTCGTGCTTGGGAAATCCCATGTACAGAGGAGCCTGGCGGGCTATAGTCCATGGGTTTGCAAAAGAGTCAGACATGACTTAGCCATTAAACAACAACAAAACAACTGTTTAGGTGTGCAGCATAATGACTTGTGTATCTTGCAGGTGACTAACACAGTATGTTTAGCTGACATCCATCGATTCATACAGAAATTATGTTGTTAATAAGAAGCCCATCCCTCTGCCCTAATTTTTGCCTTTCTAACTCCTCTCCCTTTATTTCTTGTTTCTTTTCTTGCTTCCCCCAAAGAAGGTGTTCACTTGGGTCCTTGATGAGAACAACAACGACAGTAACGTTGGTAGTGATGCTGATGATAATGAGTGGAGTGCTTCCCTAGCATGGGGAGCCATGCTTAGCCCTCTCTTCACACTGCCTCTCCTTGTCCATCGAACAACCCTATTATCCCCATTTAACAGATAAGAAAACTGAGGCTCAGAGATCCTGAGGGATTTGCCTGAGAACAGGTGGTTATTAAGTGGAATGTAGTTTCCTTTTGCTTTGTAACAAACTACTCCAACACTTATGGCTTAAAATGACAGTGGATTTAACCCATGATCCTGCAGTTTGGTCTTTTGGTGGTTCTCATCTCTGCAGGACTTACTCTTGTGTCTTTTGTCAGCTGGTGAGTTGGCCGGGCACTGGCTAGGCTAGCATGGCCATAACTGACTAACCTCTGTTCCATAAGCCTCTCCCCCACCTTCCCCTTCGGTAACCAGAAGTTTCTTTTCTGTCTCTGGGTCTATTTCTGTTTCATATTATATAAGTTCGCTTGTACCTTTTTTCTAGTTTCCACATATAAGCAATATCCTACGATATTTATCTTTCTCCCTCTGGCTTACTCAGTATGATAATCTCTGGGTCTGTTCATGTTGCTGCATATGACATGATTTCATTCTTTTTTGTGGCTGAATAATAGTCTGTTGTATAAGTATACCACATCTTCTTTATCCATTTCTTTGTTGATGGACAGTTAGGTTGTTTTCATGTCTTAGCTGTTGTGAACAGTGCTTTAGTCAACACTGAGGTGTATTGTCTTTCCAGAGTGTGGTTTTCTCTGAATATAAGCCCCGGAGTGTTATTACAGGATCATATAGTAACTCTATTTTTAGTTTTTTAAGGAGATTCCATACTGTTCTCCATTGTGGCTGTACCAATTTACATACCCACAAGAAGGAAGAAAGAGCTAAATGTAACTTAGCAAATCAAAGCAAAAGAGCTAAATGTAACTTTATCATTACAAATAATACATTTTGGGGGAAACTGATGAAAGTGAAAGAGGAGAGTGAAAAAGTTGGCTTGAAGCTCAACATTCAGAAAACTAAGATCATGACATCTGGTCCCATCACTGCATGGGAAATAGATGGGGAAACAGTGGAAACAGTGTCAGACTTTATTTTTTGGGGCTCCAAAATCACTGCAGATGCTGATTGCAGCCATGAAATTAAAAGACGCTTACTCCTTGGAAGGAAAGTTATGACCAACCTTGATAATATATTAAAAAGCAGAGACATTACTTTGCCAACAAAGGTCCGTCTAGTCAAGGCTATGGTTTTTCCCGTGGTCATGTATGGATGTGAGAGTCGGACTGTGAAGAAAGCTGATCGCCGCAGAATTGATGCTTTTGAACTGTGGTGCTGGAGAAGACTCTTGAGAGTTCCTTGGACTGCAAGGAGATCCAACCAGTCCATCCTAAAGGAGATCATCAATCCTGGGTGTTCATTGGAAGGACTGATGCTAAAGCTGAAACTGCAATACTTTGGCCACCTCATGCGAAGAGTTGACTCACTGGAAAAGACTCTGATGCTGGGAGGGATTGGGGGCTGGAGGAGACGGGGATGACAGAGAATGAGATGGCTGGATGGCATCACCGACTCGGTGGACATGAGTTTGAGTGAACTCTGGGAGTTGGTGATGGACAGGGAGGCCTGGCGTGCTGTGATTCATGGGGTTGCAAAGAGTCAGACACAACTGAGCGACTGAACTGAACTGAACTGAATGAATGTTTACTCATTTAGGCCACTAAGCAATTTTTTACAATGAAAACTAAGTGCTAGGATAGTGGAATCCAGTAGTAGTTTTAGGGTGTTCATTTTTTTGGTGGTGTTGACATTTTAAAGTTTTTGTTTTGCTTAATTTTTAAACAGGCTTAAGTGCTGATGAATAGAAATATATCTCGAAAACATGTCTGTGTTCTGGAAAAGAGAAGTGATGTTTCTAGCTAACACGAAATGAAAACTAAATAGTGTCTCAATAAGAAAAGTTGGATGTGGGAAGATCTATTTTAATAGAAAAGCAAAGCAACGTGGATTGTTCTCTTAGGGTTTGGTGTTGGGAGGCTGAGGAAAGAATTATTTGTTCACTTTCCATTTTCTTGCATAGGGACATCCACTGAGTCTGAGAAAGAGATGATTCAGTGTTTTAAATACTGATGTGAAGAGGAGAGGCAGTAAACAATACATTTTGTTTTAGAAACTTTAGAAAAATGCACACAGGACCCCCAAAATAATAATCACCTCAATTGCTCAGTCACCCAGTCGTGTCTGAGTCTTTAAGACCCCATGGACTGAGCCCTCCAGGCTCCTCTGTCCATGGAATTTTCTAGGCAAAAATAGTTGCACATAATAAGTAACTAAGTTCAGTTGCTCAGTTGTATCCAACTCTTTGCAACCCCATGAACTGCAGCACACCAGGCTTCCCCATCCATCACCAACTCCCGGAGCTTGCTCAAACTCATGTCCATCCAGTCGGTGATGCCATCCAACCATCTCATCCTCTGTTGTCCCCTTCTCCTCCCACCTTCAATCTTTCCTAGCATCAGGCTCTTTTCCAGTGAGTCAGTTCTTTGCATCAGGTGGCCAAAGTATTGGAGTTTCAGTTTCAGCATCAGTCCTTCCTATGGATATTCAGGACTGATTTCCTTTATGATGGACTGGTTGGATCTCCTTGCAGTCCAAGGAACTCTCAAGAGTCTTCTCCAGCACCACAGTTCAAAAGCATCAATTCTTCAGCGCTCAGCTTTCTTCATGGTCCAACTCGCACATCCATATGTGACTATTGGAAAAACCATAGCTTTGACTAGGTTGCCCTTTGTCAGCATAGTAATGTCTCTGCTTTTTAATGTGCTGTCTAGGTTGGTCATAGCTTTTCTTCTAAGGAGCACGCATCTTTTAATTTCATGGCTGCAGTCACCATCTGCAGTGATTTTGGAGCCCAAAAATATAAAGTCTCTCACTGTTTCCACTGTTTCCCCATCTATTTGCCATGAAGTGATGGGACCAGATGCCATGATCTTAGTTTTCTGAATGTTGAGTTTTAAGCCCACTTTTTCACTCTCCTCTTTCACTTTCTTCAAGAGGCTGTTTAGTTCTTCTTCATTTTCTGCCATAAGGGTGGTGTCATCTGCATATCTGAGGTTACTAATATTTCTCCTGGTAATCTTGATTCCAGCTTGTGCTTCATCCAGCCCAGCATTTCACATGATGTACCCTGTATATAAGTTAAATAAGCAGGGCGACAATATACAGTCTTGAAGTACTCCTTTCCCAATCTGGAACCAGTCTGTTGTTCCAGTTCTAACTATTGCTCCTTGACCTGCATACAGATTTCTCAGGAGGCAGGTAAGGTGGTCTGGTAGTCCCATCTCTTTAAAAATTTTCCAGTTTATTGTGATCCACACAGTCAAAGGCTTTGGCGTGAAGCAGATGTTTTTCTGGAACTCTCTTACTTTCTTGATGATCCAGTGAATGTTGGCAATTTGATCTCTGGGTCCTCTGCCTTTTCTAAATCCAGCTTGAACTTCTGGAAGTTCACGGTTCACGTACTGTTGAAGCCTGGCTTGGAGAATTTTGAGCATCACTTTGCTAGCGTGTGAGATGAGTGCAATTGTGCTATAGTTTGAACATTCTTTGGCATTGTCTTTCTTTGGGATTGGAATGAAAACTGACCTTTTCCAGTCCTGTGGCCACTGCTGAGTTTTCCAAATTTGTTGGCATATTGAGTGCAGCACTTTCACAGCATTATCTTTTAGTATTTGAAATAGCTCAACTGGAATTCCATCACCTCCACTAGCTTTGTTCGTAGTGATGCTTCCTAAGGCCCACTTGACTGCATTCCAGGATGTCTGGCTCTAAGTGAGTGATCACACCATCTTGGTTATCTGGATCATGAAGATCTTTTTTGTATAGTTGTTCTGTACATTCTTGCCACCTCTTCTTAATATCTTCTGCTTCTGTTAGGACCATTTCTGTCCTTTATTGTGCCCATCTTTGCATGAAATGTTCCCTTGGCATCTCTAATTTTCTTGAAGAGATCTCTAGTCTTTCCCATTCTATTGTTTTCCTCTATTTCTTTGCATTGATCACTAAGGAAGGCTTTCTTATTTCTCCCTGCTATTTGGAACTCTGCGTTCAAATGGGTGTATCTTTCCTTTTCTCCTTTGCTTTTTGCTTCCCTTCTTTTCTCAGCTCTTTGTAAGGCCTCCTCAGACAGCCAGTTTGCCTTTCTGCATTTCTTTTTCTTGGGGTGGGCTTGATCCCTGCCTCTTGTACAGTGTCAGGAACATCTGTCCACAGTTCTTCAGGCACTCTGTCTATCAGATGTAGTCCCTTGAATCTATTTGTCACTTTCAGTGTATAATCGTAAGGGATTTGATTTAGGTCATACCTGAATGGTCTAGTGGTTTTCCCTCCTTTTGCAATTTAAGTCTGAATTTGGCAATAAGGGGTTCATGATCTGAGCCACAGTCAATTCCCGGTCTTGAGTTTGCTGACTGTATAGAGCTTCTCCATCTTCAGCTGCAAAGAATATAATCAACCTGATTTCGGTGTTGACCATCTGGTGATGTCCATGTGTAGAGTCTTCTCTTGTGTTATTGGAAGAAGATGTTTGTTATGACCAGTGCGTTCTCTTGGCAAAACTCTATTAGCCTTTGCCCTGATTCATTTTGTACTCCAAGGCCTAATTTGCCTGTTACTCCAGGTATCTTGACTTCCTACTTTTGCATTCCAGTCCCCTGTAATGAAAAGGACATCTTTTTTGGGTGTTAGTTCTAGAAGGTCTTGTAGGTCTTCATAGAACCGTTCAACTTCAGCTTCTTCAGCATTACTTGTTGGGGCATAGATTTACTGTGATATTGAATGGTTTGCCTTGGAAACGAACAGAGATCATTCTGTCATTTTTGAGATTGCATCCAAGTACTGTATTTTGGACTCTTTGTTGACTATGAGGGCTACTCCATTTCTTCTAAGGGATTCTTGCCCACAGTAGTAGATATAATGGTCATCTGAGTTAAATTCACCCTTTCCAGTCCATTTTAGATCACTGATTCCTCTTGTCATCTCAAGGTAAATTGACCACTTCCAATTTACCTTGATTCATGGGCCTAACATTCCAGGTTCCTATGCAATATTGTTCTTTACAGCATCGGAGTTTACTTCCATCACCAGTCACATCCTGCCTCACAAAAAAATATACAAGACGCAGGCTGGCACCTGGGCAGATGGTTTATTATTTCCAGTAGAGGGCGCTGTGTATCTCAGCAGAAACACTACTTATCTATGAGCTGGAAGCCTGCCTTACCTGGCATCCTACTGAGTGTTTTAGCCACTCTTAAAGACAAATACCCCAGGTAGCTGCCCATCTATTCTACCTTGGGACCTGCCTCAGAAGTTTCTTCAGATTTGTTGTCTACACTCAGCTTGCTCACACATCTGACCTTGACACTGCTCTTTCCCCAAAGACCAAGCAGAAAGAAATGCCAGATGGAGGTCCCAGGTCATTTCTCTCCAAGCGTGTGATCCAAATGGCAAATCTCTAATTGCCAAGTGCCCAAAATGCAATTACTTGCAGAGGGGATTTACTCATGTCTGTATCATTTGCTTCTTGGTGTTGCTAATTTCATTGCTCTTTCTTTGACTCTTTAATGTGATTGCAATAATCCCCCTACTTTGAATGAATCCCAAATTACTCTTTTTCATAATGAACTGCTATAAATAATGGCCAGATGCAGGGCACAATTACAGGAAGAGATGTTCTTGTGGCATAGGCTACAAAAACAAGAAATTGAAAGCAATCTAAGTTCATCGATAGGATTGCAGCTGTTAAAAAATAATCTGGTAGATATAGATTATTATGGAAAGACTTCCAAATTGTCTTCTCAGGAGCAGATCCTGACATAGACACTCAGGAGCAAGGACTTTCCTCTGAGAGACTGCAACACATTCTCCAGATTGTCCTGTTCAAGAGACGAGCAAACTGTCGTTTGTTGAGAGCTGCTCCCAAGAAGTTTAAATTCCTTGGCACTTCTGGTCTACCACACGGGTTGGCAAAGCAAGCTTTAATGACCAGGGAAAACACTCAGGGAAGAGTTACAGGTACTGGCAGTTGCGAGTTGGACTGGCATAGCCGGAAGTGGTAAGAATGGGGCCATTTGTATGAATGGCACACTGGCTATACACTGCATGTGTGGGAAGGAAGGAGAAGGGAAGGGAAGAAAAAAGATATCATGTTTCTTAAATTTATTATTACTATTGTGCTCAGTCGTGTCTGATTTTGTTGCTCCATGGACTGTAGCCCACCAGGCTCCTCTGTCTATGGAATTTTCCAGGCAAGAATACTGGAGGGGGTAATCATTTCCTCCTCCAGGAGGTCTTCCCGACCCAGGGATCAAACTCCTGTCTCTGCCATCTCCTGCATTGTCAGGCAGATTCTTTACCACTAGTGCCCCCATGGAAAGCCCAATTACTACTATTATTATGTAATTAATTCTAGTGTATAGACCTCACAGCGTACATTTCATACCCATGACTCATTTGTTTTGCAGCTGGAAGTTTTTACCTCTTCATGTCCGTCACTTAGTTGTCGCTTTGCCCCTCCCCAACCCCACCCCTGGCAACCACCTGTCCTCTGTGTCTGCAACTCTATTTCTGCTTGCTATGTTTGTTTATTTGTTCTGTTTTTGAGGTTTCACATACAAGTGAAATCACATAGCATTTGTCTTTCTGTCTGACTTCTCTTAGTATAATACTCTCTAGGTTCATCTATGTTGTTGCGAATGACAAGATTTAATTCTTTTTGAATGGTTAATATTCTATTGTGTATATATAAATGTATGTATGTATGTGTATGTATATTTTGTATATATGTGTGTATATATATATATATATTTATATGGACACAGGTTGCTTCTGAACCTTGGCTATTGTAAATAATGCTGCGGTGAACATTGAGGTGCATATATCTTTTTGAATCAGTGTTTACATTTTCTTCAGATGAATACCCAGGAGTGGAATTGCTGGATCATATGATAGTTCTATTTTTAATTTTTGAGGCACCCCCATGATGTTTTCCATAGTGACTGCACCAATTTACATTCCCACTGACACTGCATGGGGGTTCTTTTCTCTCTGCGTCCTCATCAATGCTTGTTATTTGTTGTCTTTTTGATAATGACCATTCTGACAGGTGTGAGGTGATAGCTCATGGTGGTTTTGATTTGCATTTCCCTGATAATTTGTGATATTGAACATCTTTTCATGTGCCTGTTACCATCTGTTATGTCTTCTTTGGAAAAATGTCTGTTCAGTTTTAAATTTATATGTTCATTTACATAGAGAAGGGGCTGGAAGTTTGCAAAGCAAACAGCTATTAGTCATGACTTTGGGGCAGGGGAATGGAAGCAGGGCTAAGGAGGAAGAGGAAGATTCTTCAGATACTTTGTATTCTTGCATATTGCTAGATTATTTACAGTGAGAATGCATTCATGTACCACTTATATGCCTAAGATAAAAAGGTTGCATGCTCTAAGTTCATTATAGCATGTCCAAACAAATCCCTGACATTTTAGGATTAGCTTTGTCCTCAGAATATGCTATAGCACATTTTTTCATGGTTAGTAACTTGACTTTAATTTGGTGGAGAAAAATGTAAACACACTTCTTATTTCAGTATTATTGATTTTAAAAAATAATACAGGAACACCATTTGGAGAATATTAATAAAATTTCAAAGTCATTCATGATAATCACTGTCATCTTTTACAATGCTGGCAATTGGTCTCCATTCTCAAAGCTGAGTTAATGAAATTCCTAATGGTTTGTGTTGAGAGAGGTACTTGTAGGAATATAAATTGGAACAATATTTTTGGGAACCACTTTGGTCATATTTATCAAAAGCTTTAAGATATGCATACCCTTTGACTCAAATTCTACTTTAAGAATCCATCCTAAGGAAAACACATGCGAACAAAGATTTAAGATGAAAGATGCTTGTTGAAGTATTGTTTATAATTGTGAAACCACCTAAATAGGGAAGTGAATGAAGGGGTGTATAATATAGACAGACCTGGATTAAAAATATGGCTCTTCTACTTGCTAATTTACTAGCAATGTGATCCTAGTCAAATAACAACTTATCTGATTGGCTTCCCTGATAGCTCAGTTGGTAAAGAATCCACCTGCAATGCAGTAGACCCCACTTTGATTCTTGGGTCGGGAAGATCCACTGGAAAAGGGATAGGCTACCCACTTCAGTATTCTTGAGCTTCCCTGGTAGCTCAGCTGATAAAGAATCTGCCCACAATGCAGGAGACCTGGGTTTGATCGCTGGATTGGGAAGATCCCCTGGAGGATGCAACAGCTACCCATTCCACTATTCTGGCCTGGAGAATTCCATGGACTATACAGTTGCAAAGAGTCTTCACTCACTCGACGCAGATACAGAGATGAAAATAGGAGCTAAAGATACACACACGCATACATACACAGTGGAAATTATAATTACCTACCCTGTTGATTCTCCATGTTTGTCATTTATTGAGTGAGATAATTCATGTAGATCATTTAGGAAAACATTTGGCACATAGTAGGTCCTCAATAAAAGGTAGCTATTATTAAAGAAAATATGGCCCATGAATATGGTGGAATATATGTGTGTAAGAGGATAAATAGCATGGAAATACTATTAAAATAGCACAGAAATACTAAATACTATTTATATATTTGATGAGAACAGGGCACAGAGATTATTATTTTTTTTTTTTTTGGCCATGTGAAATGCAGGATCTTAGTCCCCTCACCAGGGACTGAACCCATGCCCCCGGCAGTGGAGGCATAGAGTCTTAACCTACTGGACCGCCAAAGAAGTGCTGGGTTCAATATTCTTGAATATGATCTCAGCTAGGGTTTCAAGCAGAGAGATCAAAGAGAGAGAGGACACCAAAACAGGGAGAGACTTACTGAAATACACTGAGAAGTAAGACTAAATGACATTGACTTTTTTCTTTAGCTGAAAAAATCCAGAAAACCGTCGCAATCTTCCCACTCAGCCCTGACATTAATTCCCTTTCTCTCTTTTGCTTTCCCAGGGTTACACTGTATGCTGAGTTCCTTCCCATGAAAGCCAGAGCTAAGTGTATTCTGCTGATCGAGGTAAGGAGGATGGTCTGGGAGTCTGAAGAATACTCAGTCTCTGAGCAGCAGATCCCCTGTGTCTTGAGCCACAGGATGAAGAAAGTGGAGTTTAAGAAAAACACAATATGCAAGGGTTAAAAGAATCAGTTATGTTGATTTCAACATGGTGGTTTTGCAATATGGATAAATTCCTCCAACAACAAGCAAAACCAGTCTACCATCCCTGAAAAAAAAACGAACTAGTGGCAGGCAGGTAGAACGTCCTTCTGGAACTAGAAATGACTTTTATCTGAGAGTTGTATAGTGTAGCCTGAGTGGACCAAACTCTGCCCTTCACCTGTCATCATTCATTAACTCTGTTTGTATCCAGACTCACTCATGTAATATGTGAGATCCCCATTCACGGCCACCTCTGTGGCCAGTAGACTGCCTTAGAACTCTCCTGGACCAGTCAGTCCCTCTCAAGCGCTTCCTCTGCCAGGGTCCTATGACCTGTTTTCCAGCTACGATCTGGAAGCCCTCAGGACAAATTTACAACTGCCTAATGGAGTGGAAATATTATTTATTTGTCCCTGCTGGACACTGAGTCAGAATCCTCCCTAATCACCATGACCACGTGGCAGTATTTTTTTTTCACATAATAGTATTGATCACACTGACCCCACTGCCTGACTGTCCTGACTGTGTCCACCCCTGACCAATCAGGGCTGGTGGTCAGCTGGTCCACAATGGTATGGATGAGCCAGTTTAAATACTGAAATGCATCTGCTGCTGATCCTGAACCCTGAGTGGCCCTCATTGCCTGCTCCTTGTCCTTTCTGAGGACCTTAAGCTGAAGGGTGCAGCCAGTCCATGCCCATCCTGGTAGGATAAACACCCCTGTCTGTCTTTCCTCTCACCTCCTTATGGGGTTCCCCATTGGCTGCACCCAATGTAAAGCCAGAGGACAAGGAGTCTGTGGATGAGATCCATACAAAGAGCAAGGTGGAAAAGCATGGAGTGACTCAGAGAAGCAGACAGAAGATGTTCAGCTCCACAGGGGAGCGGCAGTTCTGATAAAGGAGACCAGGGCACTCTTGGGCAAGGAAGGTGAACGTCAGTAGACAAAAATCAATGTGTCCACTACTCTGTTGACCTCACACAATATCGATCATTTTGATCTCCGTAACCAGAGCTGCCACAGTGCACACTGCAGTGGGTGCCATGCAATATGATACAGTGTGAGTGGCGCCCTCAGGAGCTGGACAGCGTGGAGGCCTGGCCCACCCATGTGGACCACAGGAAAAGGGACGGCCATTCTTACTTTCCTGACCTCAGGGGTCCTCTCGCCCACATGGATAACCTTGTCTACAGTGGCCCTGGAATTGCACCCTCTGTTGGCCAAAGCTGCGCCGTGACTGACGCCCATTCTCCCCTGCCAGGTGTTCTGGGCCATCGGGACAGTGTTCGAGGTCGTCCTGGCAGTGTTCGTGATGCCCAGCCTGGGCTGGCGCTGGCTGCTCATCCTGTCCGCTGTCCCACTCCTCCTCTTTGCAGTCCTGTGCTTTGTAGGTATCCTTTAAGAGGCCTCAGCCTTTGCTTTTGATCTCTTGCCATTCACTGTATTTTGGTGGGGAGGGTGTGGAGGAGGGCACCAAAGCCACGTTTAAGATTATTTCTTTTGATCAGGAGATGAGACAAAGGAACAGGGCCAGGGGTAGGCCCAGTATAGGGTGTCAGGTTTGCTCCAGACTGACTCTTCTGGGATGTCCTTGAGGGACACATCAAGGGGGTGGGAGATCTCTTGCCCCACCCCACCACTGCAGGATCTACACTTAAGGGGAGTGTGTTTGGAATAGCTGGCATTCTTCAGTTGCAAGTGACAAAAACCCAAATCAACCCATATGATAGAATTTTAAATATCTGGCTTCAAGCGTGGCTGGATGCTTCTGTAACAAGCAAAGCCTACATATTCAGTAACTTAACTTGATAGGAGTTTATTTCTCATTCACAGAACAGTCCAGAATGGGTGCTTTCTGTTTGACAAGTGTGATTCTGGGCCCAGGTTCCTTCTAGCTTGTAGCTCTGTTAATGTCTGGGGCTTTGGAATCTTCCGTTGTTGTTTAGTCACCAAGTCATGTCCAACTCTTTGCAACCCATGGACTGTAGCCCGCCAGGCTCCTCCATCCATGGGATTTTCTGGGCAAAAATACTGGAGTGGGTTGCCATTTCCTTCTCTAAGGGCTCTTCCTGACCCAGAGATGGAACCCATGTCTCCTGCAACAGCAGGTGGATTCTTTACTGATGAGCCACCACGGAGGCCCTTGGAATCTTCTACACATAGACTGAAGAAGGGCATAACTTGGCCAGGAATATTCTGCTTACATGCCACTGGAGAAAGCCTGTCACATGGCCTTGCCTAGGTGCAAGAGGTGCTGGGAAATGTAGTTTCTGCCTGGGTAGCCATATCTGAAGACAACTCTCTATACTATGGAAAGGGAAGCATGAATTTTAATCTCTGCTACATTCTCATTTTACTGATGAGGAAACTGAGGCCCAGAGATGTTGATTGACTTGTCAAAAGGCACACAGCAAATAAGCAACAGAAATCACTTGAACCAGATCTTCTGACTCCAAGTCTCATACTGTCTTATTTCACAGATGACTTACTTTGTTTTATGGAGATAGCTTTATCTAGTCATGTGAGGTTGGTACTCTATTAGGCCTAAAGGTATTTCTGATTTCTTTCTATCTCTTAGATTGAGTTTGCAGGATGACGCTAAACATGGGTGAGGTGTAGTTCCTTGAGAAGTAGAGGTGATGGTGATGGTGGTATTGAGAGCGGTGAAACTTTTTCTTTTTTGGCGGCAGTCTTAATTCAGCCATCACCTGGAACTCAGAAGCACCAAATTATAGTCATAACAACAACCACAATGGCAACTGTATCAACCATTCACAGCACTGTGCTGAGCGTTTAGGATAATCCCATCTAATCCTCTCAACAATCCTAACAGGGAGGATCTATTATTATCCCCATTGAGGAAATGGAGGCACAGAGAGGTCAGGTTATTGTTTAAGGTCATAAAG
Organism: Moschus berezovskii; assembly: GCF_049115385.1. Lineage (NCBI taxonomy): Eukaryota > Metazoa > Chordata > Mammalia > Artiodactyla > Moschidae > Moschus > Moschus berezovskii. The sequence goes on from NC_142478.1 coordinate 67,358,807, forward strand.
CCATTATAATCAATGACAGTGCCGAGACTTGAAGCCAGGTTTCTGGCCCCAGAGCCTCCAGCCTTAAGGACTTCACACACAGGTGAGAGCATATGGCTGGGACCAAGGGTTCTGTTCCGCCCCAACCGGCCACATCTCGGTCTCCTGTCCCCATAGTGGCTGCCGGAGAGTGCGAGGTATGATGTGCTGTCGGGGAACCAGGAGAAGGCCATCGCCACCTTAAAGAGGATAGCCACGGAAAACGGAGCTCCCATGCCTCTGGGGAAACTCATCATTTCCAGACAGGTCAGTGCCAAGTGGACAGACTGTATGTGTTGCCGCACGAGCTGGGAAGCTTGTGTACGTGAGAGGGTAGGGGTACAGTGGGCAGGACCCGCAAGGGGAATTTGGCAACTTCAATTTGTGTATTTTCATTGCCAAGTCTTAAAACTGCCACCTGGAGCCTTTAGCCAGTGACTAGAGAAATGTCCTATAATGTCCCCTCATGGGTCCTGTAACTCCTGCTTCGATTTTCTCTTTGAGCACCCAGGCAGTCTGATTAGCAGATGTGTTACTCAACAATAAAACCACATTAGGAAGCGCCGTGATAGACTTACGTCCAGGGTATTACACCGGCCTGTGTAGACATGCTTAATGGGTGGTGTGTCGCTCCCCACGGCAACGCCTCAGGGACTCCACTGCAGTACAAACAGATGGGCACCTGCCCCAGGTGCAGGGGGGAAAGGAGCCAGATTTAAAGGCTGCAGTCCCTGCCCTCGTGAATCAACCCTGCAGCTTGTAGAAACATCACAAACACCGTTAAGCAAACAACAGAGCTTATGAGGAAATTAATTTTAAAAATAAAATTATATTTCTGATTGTTTCTATTTTGGGCAAAAAGAACTGAATGGAATTTCACCAGCTCGAGAGGAAGTATTAGGCTGGGTCTGACAGCATGGAAGCCAAGGACATACCCCAGATTTGCTTTGGGAAGCACAGGGGTAGGGCAGGGGGGCCTCCCAAAGAGCCTGGCAGGCAGGAAGCTCGTTTAGTTGCCTTTGGGGATAGACTGCGTTCTCCCCACTCCCTTCTGTGTGAAGATGCTCTGGATGGAGAAAGTATACAGTGATTTCCAATGTGTGTTGCAAAGCGAAAGTGACAAGGCTGGGTGCTCCAGTGGTGGGCTTCTCTTTGGAACGGAGCGGCTGCCGCAGGGGCCTCCCTGTGTTCCAGGGTGCCCAGCAGTGAGTATTTTTCTGGGGGGGGGCGGATATTTCCTTCTGGGGTAGGAAAGTGGCATGGCCACTGCCCACACATCTGCAGGAGAGGAGAGTAAATGGCATTCTTTGTCTTGAAACAGGAAGACCGAGGCAAAATGAGGGACCTTTTCACACCCCATTTTAGATGGACAACCTTGTTGCTGTGGTTTATATGGTAAGAGCTGTTTGTTCATGCTTGGGTCCCCCTCATCTGCACCCTGCTTGGGGTTTTGTTTGAACTTGATGCAATGAAAACTCTTCCATCTTGGGCAACATTTGCAAAACTGAGCATCACTTTCCTGACCTCTGTGTTATTCAAGTATCCCCTGTACTATTGTTTGCTTAGTCTTCTTTTATTTGACTCACTTTTTACTCTGATAATTTGTAGTTGATTTACAATGCTGTGTTAATTTCTGCTGTATAGCAAAGTGACTCAATTATAGAACTGAACTGATTCATGGGGTCGCAAAGAGTCGGACTCGACTGAGCGACTGAACTGAACTGATGTATACATTTTTTTATATTCTTTTCTTATATTCTTTTGATATAGTTATACACATATGTATATATGTATACATTCTTTTTATCTTCTTTTTGTTATGGTTTATCCCAGGACACTGAATGTAATAGCCTGTGCTATACAGTAGGAAAAATAAATGTCTTTTAAAAGGAAACTTTGTATAACTGCTTTAAGGAAAAACTGTAATTGCAGACCATAGACAGAAGTCACTTTTAAAGATAAATATGGTCAGCCCTCCCTAGCCGCAGGCTTCACTCAAGGATTCAGCCAACTATCAGTTCAGTCGCTCAGTCATATCCGACTCTTTATGACTCCATGAACCACAGCACGCCAGGCCTCCCTGTCCACCACCAACTCCCGGAGTCCACCCAAACCTATGTCCATCAAGTCAGTGATGCCATCCAACCATCTCATCCTCTGTTGTCCCCATCTCCTGCCCTCAATCTTGCCCAGCATCAGAGTCTTTTCAAATGAGTCAGCTATTTGCATCAGATGGCCAGAGTATTGGAGTTTCAGCTTCAACATCAGTCCTTCCAATGAACACCCAGGACTGATCTCCTTTAGGATGGACTGGTTGGATCTCCTTACAGCCCAAGGGACTCTCAAGTCTTCTCCAACACCACAGTTCAGCCAACTATAGATGGAAAATAATAGAAAAAAAAAATTCCAGGAAGTTCTAAAAAGCAAAACTTGAAATTGCTGTGCATTTGCAACTATTTACATAGTGGAGAAGGAAATGGCAACCCACTCCAGTGTTCTTGCCTGGGGACTCCCAGGGACGGCAGAGCCTGGTGGCTGCCGACTATGGGGTCGCACAGAGTCGGACACGACTGAAGCGACTTAGCAGCAGCAGCACATAGTGTTTACATTGTAGTTACAATTCTTTGCACGGCACTTACATTGTATTTGGTATTATAAGTAATCCAGAGATGATCTGAAGTATACAGGAGGATATGTGGGATTCCCTGGTGGCTCAGCGGTAAAGAGGCAATGCAGGAGTCAAGGGTTCAATCCCGGGGTCAGGAAGATCCCCTGGAGGAGGAAATGGCAACCCACTCCAGTATTCTTGCCTGAAAAATCCCATGGACAGAGGAGCCTGGTGGCCTATAGTCCATGGGCCTGCAGAGTCGGACACCACTGAGCATGTATGCACACACATGTGTAGGTTACGTGTAAACACTACACCATTTTATATAATGGACTTGAGCATCCAAGGATTCTGGTGTCCGCAGGGGCTCCTGGAACCCATCCCCCACAGATCCTGAGGGATGACGATACAGTAAAAAGCAGCTGAATTGGTGGTTTACCAAGGCAGGAGGCACGAAGCCTCTGTGCTTAAGAGACAGACAGAGAGGAGAGGCGTTAGGGACTTGTTAGCACATAAGTAAGACTGACACACGATTCAAGAATCAAAAGGAAACGTAGGGGAATCTTTTTTTCACAGAGATTCTTTTGCTGTACCCAGCCCACTCTCCATTTATGGCACCTTGGGTACCGCCCAGCACAGGGCCCGTATTGTGGGAACCCCTGACTCGGTCAACATGGGGTTCTCAGAACTTTCAGTTTTATCTCATTCCACTTTTCCTTAGATAACAACCGTGGCACTGACTAGAGGGCATTTGTAGTGAGTACTTACCTTCCACCCCACAGCTAGTCAGATTTCAGCCGTTCTCTCAACTCTGCCAACTGTGTAATTTCTGCGGCATTAACAGTGTGGAAAATTAGCCCGGTTAAGGCTTTGTGACCTGTTTTCACCAGTTCTCACTTTTCCTGTTCACCTTTGAGCAGTGGTGCAAATGAGCAGGGGAGTGTCCTCAAAAAGGGCAGTTGCAGCAGGGTAGGGGGGTGGAGTATAGCAGGGGTGGGGAGGGCTTTGATGATGTACAGCACCAGGTGCCAGCTCTGCCCTAATGCCCCCCAAGAACTGAATCAGCTCACCAGGCTTTAATACCTGCCATGTGCCCAGCCCACGCATGGAGCTGGCAGGATACTTTAAAAGGAGGGGACACAGAATTGAGAGTTTCTTTGAGTGCATGTGATTCTGTTGGACGGACACTACTTAAATCCTAAGCAATTGATTACAGCCTAATTTTAGAATACTATAGAAATCACATTTGGGAGCACATATTGTAAGGCAAGGAAATTAATCATCGGCTTCTGATAATGACTGAGCGTCCACGTAGCTGTACTACAGGATGCAATATTCTGACCCTACAGACTTGAGTATTCTGGTTCCTGGAACTGTCGGAATTTAATTAACTGCGTCATTCTGATCTGAAATGCCTATGAAGTATGCAGACTCCACACTTGACTGGGCACAGAGCAGGTGTTTAATAAATGCTTGGTGAAGTGATTCAGTTGAACACGGAGACAGAGCTCTGCAGTTTCCTCGCCCCTGCTATTCAAAAGTAGAGTATTCTGCATTTGAGTCAGTTCTAATGACTATAATGCAGGAGACCTGGGTTCGATCCCTGGGTTGGGAAGATCCCCTGGAGAAGGGAACGGCTACCCACTCCAGTATTCTGGCCCGGAGAATTCCATGGACTTCATAGTCCATGGGGTCGCAAAGAGTCGGAGACTACTGAGCGACTTTCATTTTCACTTAATGAGGTAGATGAAGCTAGAGCCTATTATACAGAGTGAAGTAAGTCAGAAAAAGAAAAACAAATATCATATACTAACGCATATATATGGAATCTAGAAAGGTGGTATTGAAGAACCTATTTGTAGGGCAGCAGTGGAGATGCCGGAGAAGGCAATGGCAAGCCACTGCAGTACTCTTGCCTAGAAAATCCCATGGACAGAGGAGCCTGGTAGGCTGCAGTCCATGGGGTCGCTACTAGTTGGACACGACTGAACAACTTCACTTTCACTTTTCATTTTCACATGTTGGAGAAGGAAATGGCAACCCACTCCAGTGTTCTTGCCTGGAGAATCCCAGGGAGGCGGAGCCTCGTGGGCTGCTGTCTATGGGGTCGCACAGAGTCGGACACGACTGAAGCCACTTAGCAGCAGCAGCGGCAGTGGAGATGCAGACATAGTGAACAGGCTTGTGGACACAGACCAGGGAAGGAGAGGGTGGGATGAATGGAGAGAGTACATGGAAACATACACTACCGTCTGTAAGATAGGTGGCCAGTGGGAATTTGCTCTATGACCCAGGGAGCTCAAACTGGAGCTCTGTGACAACCTAGAGGGGTGGGATCGGGTGGGAGGTGGGAGGGAGGTTTAAGAGGGAGGGAACATGTGTATACCTATGGCTGAGTCATGTTGATGTATGGCAGAAACCAACACAATATTGTGAAGCAATTATACTTCAATTAAAAATAAGTAAATTAAAATGTCACAAAAGTAGAGTGTTCCAGTGAAAGCTTTCTCAAGCTGAAGTGGCATAAAGCGAAGAAGTAATCACCTGAGGACACATCTTGCTTGCGGCTTCCCAGGTGGCTCAGTGGTGAAGAATCTGCCTGCCAAGCAGGAGACACAGGTTCCATCTCTGGGTGGGGAAGATCCCCTGGAGAAGGAAATGGCAACCCACCCCAGTATTCTTGCCTGAGAAATCCCATGGTCAGAGGAGCCTGACGGGTCACAGTCCATTGGGTCACAGAAAAAGTCGGACACAACTTAGTGACTAAACAAGAATAAAGAACATCTTGCTAATCAAAGAAATAATAAATGGAAATAAAGTACAGATGCTCACAGACACGGTTCGAAGGGAATGGCAGCTTGAATCTGAAAAGGAGTGTATTTCTATGTATAACTGAATCACTTTGCTGCACAGCAGAAATTAATGCAACATTGTAAATCAACTGTACTTCAGTAAAATAATTAAAAAAAAAAAAGCTAATGGCAGCTTGATGCTGAGATGCTGAGCGTAGTTCTCTGGGAAGGAGCTTGGTGGCGCCACAGTCGCTGCTTGGGGCAAGGGTTGCCTCCATAAAACAAACACTGGATGCTATTTTTGCTCTCCCCCCTTTTTTGTAAAAGTGAAAATCCTCTTTGGATTTCTTCTGGTGAGCAAAAACAGGTACTAATATAGATTTCGTAAAAGTGAAGTATAGCGAAGCAAGCTTTCAGAAAGTGGGGAATACCTATATTATTAAATGTATCTCCCTTCTCTTCCCTATTCAGCTCAACCCCAAAGCTCTTAACATCTGTTGACATCTGTCAAAATGACTTTTCTACCAAATTTTTGGTTCCCCCATTTTTTCCCCTCCTTTTGCCAGTTGAGTGAACAGCTTTGGGGGTGGCTTATCTGTGATATAATTCAGTTCTTTTGGGTTTGTATTTTTTTTTTTTTTTGGTTGCACTATGCAGCATGTGGATCTTAGTCCCCTGATAGGGGAGCAAACCCATGCCTCCTGCATTTATCTTAACCACTGGACTGCCAGGGAAGTCCCTATAATTCAATATTCTTGTTCTTGCAAAGGACAGAGGATCACTTCCTTTTAGCCCATCAGTGTGTTTTGTACCCATCTTCTTCTTGCTCAAGCAGTCCAGGAAAACCCCCAAAGGCCCAGTGTGGCCTGAGCCCAAAGCCTCGTCTCTGCTGCTGTGGGTGGAAGTCCTTCACAATGGAATGGGAAGGGGGGCTTGCATTTCTCCTATCATTTCCTTATGCTTCTTGCTTGCTTCCTGGCAGGTTTTCCAATGCGTTTTCTTACTATGGCTTAGTCCTGCTCACCACCGAGCTCTTCCAAGCGGGAGATGTCTGCAGCAGTGAGTATCACAGCCCTCTAGCAGTTAATGCCCTCCACCCAACACACAAGGTCATATACACTGTCCCAGCCCTGGTCCTGCCCTTGCAGGGCCTGGCCTTGCACAGACTCCCCGAGCAAGCTTCTGCAAAATCTGAATATGAAAGAGCTGGGCTGTGGTTTCTGAGAGGTTCTGTAGAAACCCGGACAATCTTATCATGATAGACGTGACCTTAGAGCAGAATCGTATCTTACGTCCCCTGAAGAGGTCCACGAAGTCCATCCCTGAGTTTTACGGCTGTGACCCTGTGGAGCCATCCTCTGTGTGTGTAAGTCTGAGAACCAGGTTGGAGCTCAATCCTGGCCACACAACAGAATCACCTGGGGGAGCTTTTAAACAAAGGCAGTGCCTTTTAAACAATGCCTAGGCCAATTTAATCAGCATCTTTGGGGGTGTGGCCCAGGCCTGAGTGGGTTTTTAAAGCTCCCCAGGTGATTCTGTTGTGGATCTGGAGATGGGAACCACTGGACAAGAGGAAAGAATAACAAGCAAAATCTATATACAGATGTCTGGGCTTTCAAACCGATCTGTCTTTAAGAGAATATTAGATTCCTAGCATTGAACTCAGGATGGGAGATAAAGGGATGGAGTTCTTGTCTGTTTGCAGGATTTGCCCAATTATCTTTTTCATATGAAGTCCTCTTAATCTGAGTTAACTGTTTTGTTTATTGGTATGAGGATTGGTATTATTAATAAGATAGCAGAGTCCCATCTCGCTGGGGGTTGTGAGAGAGTCTTAAATGAACTGCCCCGAGGAAGCAGTTCAGTTATAAATTTGGGGTTTGGTTTTTATAGGCAGACTTTGGTGGTGGGGGAGGAGAGCTGCAGGTTGTGTGGCTTTCTTCCGATTGGTTGGTGGTGAAGTAACTGGGTGATGTCCCAAGAATCTTGTGCTCAGTCTGGAGCTGCCATCCTCCTTCTGGGTGGGGACCTCAGTGCCTATAGAACTCAAAGATATTCTGATGTGTATTCCTTGAGGAGAAACCAGGCTGCACAAGTATGTCTTGATGGCTCCTCCCTTGTTTCTGCAGCCCCTCCCTTCCCAGGTTAGCAATGTGCCAAAAACTGGCAGTGTGTGGAAGGCCGATAATCGATTGCATCACTGCCAGACACAACTTGCATTTTTGTGGGCAAGAATCATTGGCATTAGTGTTAGTATTCTATCATGTGGAGTTGTGAAAGAGCTTAAGGATGTGAAAGGTGAGATAACCTGTAAGGAGTCACAGGACAGGACGTTATGCCCTTTCAAAGTCTTTCACTCTATTTCCTAACAGATGACATGAGGGCAAAAAGATCACACAAGGTACGGGAGGTCAGGAGTGTGGGGCAGAGTAAGGGGCCATGGGTAAGTCAGAGTTTTAAACGGGGTGGTCAAGATGGCCTTGATGAGCAGGTGAGATTTAGAGAAAGACTTGAAAGAGGTGAGTAAATTCGTCATGGTGTGTGCTAAGTCACTTCGGTTGGGTCCCACTGTGCTACCTTATGGACTGTAGCCGCCAGGCTCCCCTGTCCATGGCTTTCTCAGGCAAGAATGCTGGAGAGGGTTGCCATTTCCTCCTCCAGGGGATCTTCCTGACCCAGGGACAACCCGCATCTCCTACTTCTCCTGCATTGGCAGGTGGGTGGATTCTTTACGACTGTGCCACCTGGGAAGGCCCACTTCTGGTCTGAGCACATTCGTGTACACAGCCTGCTTCCAGCCTCTCAACCATTTTTAGCCCCCGGATTGTCAGGAAGCTGGGGCTTAAAGAGATGGAGCTCTGACACTGCTGGTGGGGGAGGCACCCTGAGTTGGTCTGAGTCCTGAGCCTGTGCACCTTCCCCAGCATCCCAGCTGAATCATAACCCAGGGAAGGAGGCATGGGGAACGGGAGGACGCGATTCAACACCGCGTGCCTCTTCCCCTTTCTCTCTCCACCTCCCAGTCTCCAGCCGGAAGAAGGCAGTAGAGGCCAAATGCAGCCTGGCCTGCGAGTACCTGAGTGAGGAGGATTACATGGACCTGCTGTGGACCACGCTGTCTGAGTTCCCAGGTGAGGGGCCTGCGCCAGGCGGGGCTGGGACAGTGCAGCCTGAGAACGTGGTGTAACCTCTTGCCAGCTGGAAGCAAATCCCATTTCTAAAAAAAGCCGGGATTTGTTTTCAAACTTTAGCTACAAGTTGTCAAGAACTGTGAAGGGGCTGACATTTTACTCTATGCTTCACAGAAAGCAAAGGTGATCTATCTTTTTCCGTCATCTTTTTTTTTTTTTTGCTGCGCCCAACGGGATGTGGGATCTTAGTTCCCCAACCAGGGATTGAACATGAGCCCACAGCAGTAAAAGTGCTAAATCCTAACCACTGGACAACCAGGGATTGTCAGTCCTATGCCAGTCTTATAGACATATGTCCGTTTGTCACTAGGGAGGTCACTTCTGGCATAAAGTTAATTTTAAAAAGCTATAATCTTAGTCACTGCCCAAGATTCATAGATATACTTTGTAATAGACATATAACCGACATGATGAGTTTGAGTAGGCTCTGGGACTTGGTGATGGACAGGGAAGCCTGGCATGCTGCCATCCGTGGGGTCACAAAGAGGTGGACACGACTGAGCAACTGAACTGAACTGAACTGGAGACATATAACATAAAGCATTTTTTAAAAAATTTAAGCACCAGGTTTTTATTGGGCCTGTACAAGCACTCTGAATTGTAGGCCATTCTTGCTTTATTAAAATATCATTGTTTTAAAGCATTTCATCACAGTAATCACACACGTGGAAAAACCAATTGTGCTAGGGATTATAATGGAGCCATAGTCTACTGCCCTAGCGCTTCCCACCCCTCATCCGACTTCCCAGGAGGAGTCACTTTTGCTTCTGAGTAACTCAATGTGTTTTGAAGCAGACTGTCTACGTCTAGTAACATTAATGACACTTACGGAAAGTACAATTTTAAGTGATGGTTTTTACACTTCTGTAAGTCTTTTTATCATAAGCAAATATTGATATAAAATAATTTTTGCCTGTTCCACGTGGTTTGTGGGATCTTAGTTCCCCAACCAGGGTTTGAACCCACACCCTCCGCAGCGAAAGCACAAGAGTCCTAACCACTAGGCTCAAGGGTATTCCCCATATAAAATCTTTTGGCTCAAAAAAAAGAAGTGACATTGCATCACTTCAGCCATACTAGTCATTAGAAGTGGGTCATGAGATCTAGCCCACTCTCAAGGGGAGGGGAGTACATAGATGTGAAGACCGGGAGGTGGGGGTCGTGGGGAACCATGTCAGACACCACCTCCCATGGTACCCCTGCTCCCTTGCAGGTGTCCTTGTGACTCTCTGGATTATCGACCGCCTGGGCCGCAAAAAGACCATGGCCCTGTGTTTCGTCGTTTTCTCCTTTTGCAGCCTTCTACTGTTTATCTGTGTCGGAAGGTAGGTCATGACACCAGCTTTCTGTGGCCAGCTGGCTTATTTCTCAGCTGGTCGTCAGTGGCTCTTAGGACTTGCAAGCTGTGGATTACACCCTCTGAGGGTCATCTGAAAATCCCTCCACCCCCTCCCTAGGTCTGAGTCTGTTGGCTGCCTCATAACTGACCCACAGACCAGGCTGAAAGTTGGGGCCTCTGATGCGGGTGAGGGTAGGAGGGCACTTTCGCCCAAAGTTTACTCCGTCACCATCACATTTAGACGTTTGACATCATCTCCCAGCGAGCACATGCATTTAGCTGTTTAATTCGTATATGGGTTATAAGTGTTCATTTGTTCCATGGCACTGTTTCAAGGTCCTGTTTTATAATCTGCTTTCGGCATTGCCCCATTTTTTCCATCTATCAAGAGCCTCCAAAGGTAGAACTGGCCTGTGCTGACCTTGGAGAGACCCCAGACCAAACTGCAGATGAGAGATCTGGGAACAGTCTGGAGATGTAGCTTAGATCTGGGAATGCTGATATTCAAAGACATTGTGGGAACAATGGATCAGGGGGTTGGGGATCAGGATTGTCCTCAAAATACTGAAGAGAAGTTTACTTTCTCTGGTTCAGCTGGTTCCTAGCTCAATTCCTGTCCCCACTAGGTCCTACCTGGACTTTGGATGATTTATATCACTTCTCCCCAACCTCACCCCCACCCTGGGCACCACCGATGTTTCCATCTCAGCCTGGAACTTTGGAGAATGATAAACTTATAAAAGCCGGCCTTCAGAGAGACCACTGGGATGTGTGTGTCTGCATGCCTACCTGAATGTGTGTTGGGTAAGGTGGGCTTTGCCAATTTCTAGGACATAAATTCTACCTGGGCAAGAGAAGACTGCTGAAAGAAACTTTAAAAAAAAAAGTTAATATTTGCTCATCTGCTTTTTTTTTTTCCCCTCATCCTAGAAATATGCTCACTCTGTTACTCTTCATTGCAAGAGCATTTATTTCTGGAGGCTTCCAAGCAGCCTACGTTTATACACCTGAGGTAGGACGGTGGGAAGGGATACCTGGGAGCAGTGGTGGGGAGGGGGCAGGTGGAGGGAGAAGCTCTACTTCCTGAAACACGAAGCCTGGGCTCCTCTGACTGAAATTTGTCCTTGAGAAAGACTGAAAAAGCACACCACCCTCTAAAATATTGCCTGAACTTACAGTCCACGTGACAGCGTGTCTGCCCACACTCAGGGATGATGGGTTGCTTGTTTTATATTTATTTGATTTTATCTCACCTTATTTTAGATAGGGGCAAAGGCAGGGAAAGAATAATATGTATCAGATACTGTGCTGAGAGAAGGACCCCTCCTCCCCGCCGCTCAGGTCTGCACAGCTCTCCAGAGCCCTCACTGAGTCATCATGCTGAGTCCTGATACCTACCTCCACCCACCTTCCAGGCCCAGCTCCAACCCTGCCTCCTCCAGGAAGCCCTCCAGGATATCCCCTCCCCTGACTTCATTTTACCGTCACTGTCTGTGCCCCTCTTTGGTATTTTTGGTCCTGCCGCATGGCCTGTCCCCCAAGGAGACTCCTGCTAAGGCTCCCTGTAGACAGGGCCTGGGTCTCCTATGCTTTGACGCTCGTCTGGCCTAGTGTCCCCTCAACAGAGGCTTGTGGATTGATTGCTGGAGCCTCGCAGAAGGGAATCAGGAGAAGGCTGCTGGCCCTGCAGAGACTAGGAGGCCCGGCGTCTGCAGTGGCAAATACCAGGGATCAGCAAACTACGGGCCATATCCAACCTGCTCCCTGTCCTTGTCTAGTCCGAGAGTTAAGAATGGTTTTTATGTTTTTAAGCAGTTGAACACCAGATCAAAACGATATTTCTTGACATGTGAAAATTGTATGGAATCCATGTGTCAGTGTTCGTTAATAAAGCTTTGTCAGAACAAGCCACAGCCCTTCCTGTACTGTTGTCCACAGCTGCTTTTGTGTTACAGGAGCAGAGCTGAGTAGTTGCTGGAGACCAGCTGGCCCCCAGAGCTCAGATTATTTACTCTCTGTCCCTTTAAGAAAAAGCTTGCTGACTCCTGGCTTAAGCTATTCCAGCTGGCTAGGCCCCAGAAAAAATTGGTTAAATGAATGATGATTGGTCCAAATGATAGAATTCTATGCAGCCATTAAGAATCACACACTGGAGAAGATCAAATGTGGACATCGGAGATGTCCTCAGTCTTTTTCTACGAGGAAAAAAAAAACCTTCAAAGTGGCATATACAGAAATATCTAGTGGATAAAACTATATCCCCTCTAGGATTTGCCTTATCATAATTTAGGAGGGAAAGGAAATGAATGTGATTGAAACTAACACAGGTGGGACTTTCCTGGCAGTCCAGGGGTTAAGATTCTGTGCTTCCAATGCAGCGGGTGCAGGTTTGATCCCTGGTCTGGGAACTAAGAGCCCACATGCCATGAGGTATGGCCAAAAAATTTTAAAAAAGCAAAAACAAAAAACCCAACACAGGCCACTGTACTTGGTCCTAGATGATTGATTCCATCATTCTACTTTAGTCTGTGCTTGAAATTCTCTATGCTAGAAAAAAGTAGGAATTTCATACTTACTCATTTATTTATTTAGATATAACCACCCAGGGCAGAGTCTTCTCAGATGGTTCAGCAGTAAAGAATCTGCCTGCCAATGCAGGAGACCCTGGTTTGATCCCTGGGTTGGGAAAATCCCCTGGAGGAGGAAATGGCAACCCACTCCAACATTCTTGCCTGGAAAATCCCATGGACAGAGGAGCCTGGCAGGCTACAGTCTGTGGGGTCACAAAGAGTCAGACGTGACTGAGTGACTGAGCATGCACAGCATGCAGGGCAGAGAGGACCCTCGTTCCTAGGTTCCCACTGCCAGCTTGGCCTCCTGCCTTCTTAGTTGAGTTTTCTGGCCCCTTTGGGGTGAGACTCCCCACCCCGCCCTCGCAGGATTGACCCTAACTCGGCCCACCCACAGGGTGAATTCCATCATTACTGAGCCAGAGAGGAGGGAGGGGCCTGCATTTTCTCATGGCAGCCACTTGGGCGGCTGTGTTTCAGGTCTACCCCACGGCGACCCGAGCGCTGGGTCTGGGCACCTGCAGCGGCATGGCGAGGGTGGGCGCCCTCATCACCCCGTTCATTGCTCAGGTAGGTGTCACCCCAAATATAGAGGGGGTGGGCGTGACCAAAGCCAATGGTGGCAAGCCATTACCAGACGCTGAGCCTCTGCATGGCCCTTAGTGTATGTTCATGACCTGATCTCATGTTAGCAATCTGCCCTACTAAAGCAGCCGTATTGCATGCAAGTGAGAAAATAGAGGCTCAGAAGAGTCACGGGACTTGTCCAAGGTCACACAGCTGGGTGGTAGAGGAGCTGGGAGTCAAACTCGGCTCTTTCTGATGATTTGGCTGGAAACAGTTTGGATGAGAATAAACAGGCCACCACACCTTAGAGGGAAACTAATGTCCCAGGCCCCAGTTTCCGATTTGGATGATTCAGTGTCCTTGCAGAGTTTTTCAGGTCTTTGTATCTTGAAGCATTTCTTTTTGGGGGGGATTTATTTTTTTGGAGTCATTTTGCTTTTTTTAATATCCAATTCATTTTTTTTCCAGTTTTTAATAATTTTTTTAAAAATTGAGGTAAAAGTCATGTAACATAAAATTAACCTAAATTTTAATTCGAGGACTTCCTTGTCAATCCTGTGGTGAGGACTCTGCATTTCTAATGCCAGGGCCCGGGTTCGATCTCTGGTTGGGGAACTAAGATCCCACAAGCCACGTGGTGCAGCCAAATAAATAAAATTTTAAAAAGAAAGTGAATGATTCACTGGCCTGTACCACTTTCATGATGTCAGGAATCACCACTTTGATCTAATTCCAAAGCATTTTCCTTGCCCCCAAATAAACCTCTGTATCCATTAAACAAGTACTTCCCAGCTCTGGCCCCTCCAGCCCCTGGAAACTACTGGTATGCATTCTGTCTGTGTGAATTTTTTCTCTTCTGAATCTTCTGTGTAAATAGAATTCTAATATGTTTTCTGGCCAAGTTGTTCTGTCCCAGTACCGTTGTGTTTGAACATTGTACATCACTATTAACTAGCACTGGTTGACAACTTGCCAAGCACCTGCATGATGCCAAGTGAGGCATCTTCTCATTGGGAGGTGACCTCTGCCCTTCTGCCCTTTTGGCAGCTGAAGAAATGAGGTTTAGACTTGCTGCATCTAAACCTGGGTCATTTGCCTGGGTCATGAAGATAGGAAGCCAGCAGATGTACTGCTTTGAGAGAAAATAAACAGACTCTTGAAGGACTTCTCTGGTGGTCCAGTGGTTAAGACTCCGCACTTCCAATGCAAGGAGCGTGGGTTTGATCCCTCATCAGGGAACTAAGATCCCACATGCCTCCTGGTATGGCCAAAAAAAAAAAAAACAGACTCTCGAGTCTGATGGGATCTGGGTTCAAATCCCAGCCCCATCCTTGGTCTTTGTGTGAACTCGGGTATGTTACTTAATCCTTTTTGAGCCTCAGTTTTTCCCTCTGTAAAGTGGGGTTGGAGTATGTACCTCATAAAGCTGTCATGAGGACTCCATTGAGGTCCAGTGACAAAGAGGGCTTACAGGAGGACCTGGCATTCTCAGTGTCATCTGTATGATTGGTGGTGCCTGTGCGTCATTAGGGACACTCTCACCAGTGTGTGTCTCCCTCCCCCAGGTGATGCTGGAATCATCCGTGTACCTGACGCTGGCCGTTTACAGTGGCTGCTGCCTCCTGGCTGCCTTGGCCTCCTGCTTTTTGCCAATTGAGACCAAAGGCCGTGGACTGCAGGAGTCCAGCCACCGGGAGTGGGGCCAGGAGATGGTTGGCCGAGGGGCGCACGGCACAGGTGTCGCCAGGTCGAACTCAGGCTCTCAGGAGTAGTTACCAGTGAGGGGCTGCACTGGTCTTTGAGGCTGTAGAGCATGAGGAGCTGGTGGAGCCCAGCAGGGGCACCGATCGTCACTGCCCACATCAAGAACTCACCCAAGGGTACCACCCAGACCAACAAGGTTTTGTGTCTTGACTGTTTGCTCATATTCATCGAGATCTACCCAGGGATAGGGAGGCCTTTGCTTTGGGAGGGTCTCTGTATATGTATGTGGAGGTTTGTTAATAACCTGTGGATCTGCATGGGAAAACTGCCACCTCAGGAGTGCCCAGTGACACCAGTAGCCAGGTGGACACCATCCAGAGTCAGCCAGTCACACCCTTGGTGAACAGCAACCAAAAGATCTCTGTAGATACAGTCCAGGCCCGGATGGACCCTTGCGAGATCTGCCATCCAGTAAGATGACACATGCCAGCCACCCACTGGATCTGTTCTTAGGTTTCTCCTGCATCCCCAGCCCCAGGCTTTCTTCTTTGAAATTGCAGGTGACCTGGGTGTGGCCTGAGCAGCTTTTTCCTGGGTCTGAGAAATGCTCCTGGGGAAGGGGCCCCTCAGTATGCATCCCCAGGGCGTGAGTAGCGGAGACTCTGGAAGATGGACATGCATTTGAACTTGAGTCTCTTTCGTGCTTCTACCTGGCCCCTTCTTGGAGTCACTGTCCTTGGTTCCAGGGGATCCAAATGTGACCACGAGAACAGCTGGGCTTGCACCGGATGACAACCTCAGAGAGTTGTTACCTCCAGGAATTGGGGGTGGAAGTGAAAGGGAGGTGAGAACCAAGCCCACAGCTGAAGCAGGGGCCTAACCTTTGGAAGTAGAAAAGGCCACTCTGGGGGGCTTCTTTTCTGGCCGCCTCCTCGGTCAGGCTGACTGGTGACTCTCGGGGCAAGAAAACAGTTAAGTCAGGTTTCAGCATTTGGGAGTTGACTGTGGTCTGTGGCTAGGGAAACAGAAAGAGGCTCCCCCAACCACCCACTCCCATCAGGGTCAGGGGACCAGGATTCCTTCCTCCCTGGAATCTCTGCCACCCCTGCAGTCAAGGGCTGGCTTGGTCTTTCCATAGAGACAGCTGCTTGGGTTCCGGTGATGGACCACATAGCAGAGATGCTGTGCATAGGAGGAATGGGAGTCCCAGGTGTATGAAATGTGCATTTTCAATGAAAGAGCAGGGAGGTCAACCAGGTTTGGGGGTTGGCCTCCAGAGGAAGAGCAGATGCTGTTCTCAGCAGACAACATCTACTGCCAGGGTTTGGTTTCTATGAGCCTTTTCCCCATCATGAAGGCAGGAACCTAGGGAAGGAAGGAGGAAGCTTCCAGATCCCATCAAAGGTCAGAGAAGACTGACCCTCTGCTTGGAGATGTCTGCTTGAAGTGAACATTTTGAAGAAGCCAAATGTGTACGTTCATCTTTATTAAAACATGTTGGTGATGGACATTGAAAGGGTTGAAGTTTGTTTGTCATAACGTCCTAGGGATGGTTCAACTTAATGGTCTTGCCAGCTTTGTCCATTCAGGGTAAGTTTGATGCATTCATATGCTTTAATATGATGGTCTTTCCAACAAGGGAGGAAAGGTGCCCAGTTGGCTGCTGACTTTGAGTCTGTTTGGAAGCAACTCTCTCTGCTCATGGTGTAGAGATCACAGGGGGCAGCTCCTTCAGGCCCAAACTCTAGATCAAGTGCACATGATCCCATGTCCCTGGACATATGTTCTTCAGTGCCCCCGGGGCCCAGGCAGTCAGAAGGGGCAGTTTGGCAGAGCTTCCTCTCTCTGTTACCCACATTTCTTTAGACCGTAAGTGGCTAAAGCTCTAATTATTTCTGGTCTGCTGAGCTCTCCTGGGTAACAAAGAATCTTTGCTTGTCTTTTTTGCCTTCCAGCTGACCAGAAACTGCCAGATGAGAAAGTCCACTCTCTTCACCCTCAAATAATCTGGAGGAACTGGGGACTGTGGTGGGGAAGGAGAACTTGGTGGGCATAGATATATTCCAGGGGCTGGAGTAAAGAAGCTTGTAATTGTGGGTTTTCTCGAGAAAATGAAAGGTGAACACTCTTGGCTTTCTAAATTGCATGCCCTTTTATAAAATCGATATTATTGAGTGAAATAAGAGCTGCCACAAACATTGTGCAAGCCTCTGAAACACATGAGACCTGTAGCTGAAAACCTTTGTATCTAATTTTGAACCATCCAAAAGCTCCCCTTCCATTAATGGAAATGTCATCTGTCTCTCTCAGTGTTAGGAAAGACTAGAAAATGGTAAGGAATGTTCAATGTAGCCAGGATTACATGGTTTCTTTCTTTCCCTTACTTCAAGTATGCTCAGGAATACATACATGAGATGTGTTGGCAATGAGAAAAAAAGAGTATCTTAGAGATGGACTTTGAATATGGATATGTATTATTTTTAAATAATGGTAAGCAACATAGAGCCTTGAAGGATGATATCAGAAGTCTTCCTTGGTTATGACAATAAACATCAAAGGACTGGAATAACCTTGAGTTGTCAGTAACAGCAAAACCAACCAATAGTAATTTAACCCTTTAGAGTATTAATTGTTCATTTAACAAGCCCAGGGTCAGACAGTTCCAGGGAAGGTTCCTCAGCTCAACAATGTCATCAAGGACCCAGCTTTTTTTTTTTTGCTTTCCCTCCCCACCTTGCTCTGCATGTCAGCCATTGACCCTAAGTATGAAACTTCATGGTGGCAAAATGGCTGCCAATGTACCAGGCATCAAGTTTTTTTTTCAGAAGAGGTAGAATGGGGAAGGAGCAGTCACAACAAACTTTCTTTCTAAAGAGTCTGTTGTTTTGGCTGGAAAGAGAAGTCCTGCAGATTTACTATTGCTTTGCATTAGTCAGACCTGGGTCACATGCCCATCCCAGCATGAACCCTCCCCTAGTTGGGGAAGGAAGGGCCTACCTCCCATTGGATCAAGGGATACCCAGAGCCTCTTGAACACAAAATTGAGATTCTGTTACAGAGAAGGAAGGCAATGATGGTGGGATGGGGGATAGCTGAGAGAAATCTTGACACAGAGTTCTCATGAAGGCTTTTATAGTGGCAAGGAATAGAACAGCTTTAAGAAGTAAAACTTTAAGACTGGGAACAGTAGTTAATTTCCTGGGGAATATGAATGTGGGAAACGGAAGTGTAAGGAACAACAGGAAGAGAGGAAGATTGTGGCAGAGTACAGGACATGGGCCCTGTCCAAACGCAGTGGCTGCTACTCAGTTCCAACTGATATTGATCTACCATAAGGTCACCTGATTTTCAAGACAAGAATCTGGATTCTTATGTGAAATCTCCAAAATATTGAATGCTAGATCAAAAAAACCTTTTTTTTAATTTTAGAGTGTTGGATTGTTTAAAATTTTAAATGTGTGAGTCTAATAAAATTCATCTGTAGGCAAGGTTTGGTTGATAGGCGACCAGTTTGCAGCCTTGGAAAGTTCTCTGAAATAAATGGAACTGCAAAATTGCCACCAGGGCTGGAGGTAGCCCTCTCTGGATCTGAGGCCCTGGTTTCTGTCCCTTGCTGCAGACTGGCTTCCTTCTGCCCCCTCGTGGCTGCTGCATGTACCTAACCTTGCATATGGCTTCCACTCACCAGGGTTCAGCTCCGCAAACATCACTGACTCAGCTATTCAGTGTCCCACTTTCAAAATCTCAAGAGAGGAAGTTGATTGGTCCAGTTCAGCATTGGTCCAATTGGTTGAGTCAGGGAGGGGTGGGGTCAAGAGGTACAAACATGGCAGCTTTGGTCATGACAATTACCTGTATGCCTGGAACCCATAGCAACACATAGTTTGTAAACTCTCAAGTCTGTTCATTATAACTGTCGTGGGTTATATCGTGGCATATGGAATATCCACCATATATTGGTATGATATTCGGCACTGAGGATGCGGAAAAGAATTAGGACATGATCCTTATCTTCATGAACTCATAGTGTGGTGTGGAGAAAACACTACACATTGGGACACAGAGCCATACGGGCATTAACGGAGGAATGCAGAGTACTGTGGGAGGCACACAGGAGGCCAATCTCGAAGCCCTAGAACATTCTGAAGTCCCTTCTGGCTCCTCATGATTACAGTCCAGATTCCATGATTACAGTCAGACTTAGTCACTGTTGGTACTTTACTGTATTCTGGTTCCTTGACATTTGAACATCTAGATACATCACATATAATCATTTTCCATTAATCAAGAATATTTGATGATGAACCACTTTAAATATCCCCACATGCCAGAAAACAGAGCACTTCCTGAATTAAACAATTCTACTCGCAATAGCATCAAAAAGGATAAAACAGAATAAACTTAACAGGAGTCCAAGACATTTACAAACTATAAAGCAATCCTGAAAGAAATCAAAGATCGAAAAAAATAGAGACATTCCATGACCATGAATCTGAAGACTTAAAACTGTTAAGGTGCCCATATCAGAACTCCTAAAATTGACCTCATAAATTTAACAAAATCCCTATCAAAATGCCAGCTGAGATTTTAAAACTTAGGACAAAGCTACAGTAATCCAGATAGCATGGTTGTAGCGTGGGTGCGGAGCAGGCATTGCGTGCTGTTCACTCTCTCGGCTCCTCGGCCGCCTCACACCGCAGTTGCTGTATGACTTCCCACCGTGAAGCCTGTTACAGTGCTCCCTCAAGTGCTTTCCGTGCCCTTACTGCACCAAGGTAAGGCCTCCTCACTCGCTCAGAGCCGCATCACATTAACCCTTACTCAGGACCCCCACACTCGGGCTTTGCACACCCTCTCCCTCACTAGCGGCCTCCACAGCCTTCCTCACTCAGAGCCTCTTCACTCAGAGCCTCTTCACTCAGAGCCTCCTCACACCCTCCTCACTCACAGCTGTCTCACCACTTGGATTTTCTGAGCTTTCCTTCCTCTGAGAATGCATTGGATAACAGTTCTGGCTGTACTTCTTAATGTCTGCTGTCCTGCTCCAGACAGGCGACCCTCCTATGTTAATAGATTCTGCTAACCACCTTAGGAGGAAAAAAGAAGCAATGACACCATGTAAGTGGACTCAAGAGAGAGATCTCGGCCATCGGAAGAGCCATACTCACTTCTTGGAATTGACCTTGTGGTTTCCTCTCACCATGTGCTTCTTGCAGAAAGAAGTCAGGGGTGGGGTGGGGTGAGGCAAGTGATGGAGCACAGATTTTAGTGACAGAGGAGCAGGGAGCTATTGAGGGGAGGCGGTGGACACTGGCATCTTCAGAGGTGGGATGGTGGTATCCTGAGCAAATTCCTTTCTTCCAGAATTTTCCCAAAGAGCTTGGCCACCTCTTGGGCACAGCCCCAGTGGATGGTGAGCCCGAAGCCTCCATGGCCATAGTTGTGGATGACCTGGGAGAGGCAAGAGAGAAGTTCTGGGCTGCCCTGGAAGATTCAGGAGCTTCCTGAAGAATCCTGATCAAGCCTGATGGTACCAGAACTTCTCTTGGTACCATGGTGGGATGGCAGACCCCAGGAAGAGCAGTAAGGGGAGGCGGGTGTTTGAGGAACTGGAGGTCAACATTCTAGACTCTTCTACTTAGGAAATGGACCTGCTTTGAGCACTCAGCACAGGAAAAGTAGAACCATCCAGAACTTGATCAGAGATTTCCTTCACCCTACATCAAATTATTTGAAGTCCCCTAAATCACTTTCCTCGTTCCCATACTGCTCCAGACAGCTGAACCTCCTGTGTTAATAAATAGGTTCTCCTACCCACCTTGGGAGGAAAGAAAAGCAGGGTTACTGTATAGGTGAACTCGGGAGAGGTTAGACCCCAGGGCCCTTTTTCAAAGCTGAAACCGTTAACAGGGAATTATATTCTATATGTGACCCTCCCCCCAACTCCCCCACCCCACCCCTGCACAGACAATTTCTCCTTCAGAAGGACACACAATTCTCTGTATACACACATTACACACACAAAACTCTACACACACACACACACCATATGACCAGGATAAAGGAGGAAGGGTGACCCAGATTTCTGCAACCCCAGACAATTCTCGCCTTTTCAATAAGCCCAGTTCCCACCCCATGAGAGAGGAGATGAGGGGGGCCCTAAGGAGATGATGGACATCTGAGAAATGGCGCTGGACTCAAGTTCAAACTACTTCCCAGCCTTGCCCTCACCCCTGGCCTGACGGAGGCCAGTGAGTTCCACCTCTGGGAACCCCAGTTTGCCATCTGAAGCATGAGGACAGCCGTCCCTGTCCCAAAGAGCTGTAGGGGAGATTCAGTTGGGTCGTTCTTGTTGTGGACACAAAGTAGATGCTCAATAAACGCCCCCTTTTCCATCTACTTGACACGACTTTAGCAGATGGAAGCACTGCCCTCTGTATAACCTTGACCATGGCCTTTACCATCGCTGGGCCTCAATTTCCCCATTTTATAGAGGAGGGGCTATTAGCCATTATGGCCCCTGCCTGAAGTCAGTATGACTATTCCTCAGAATGCCAGTGCATTCTTAGATGTCAGGAGAGGGTATTGCTTTCATTGCCAAGAAAACATACCTCTGTGTTTGAAGATCCAAAGCGAAGCTGTTCTCTTTCTAGTCGAACCTGGGGGCGTACTGGCCGGAAGCCAGACCATTCACCAATAATTTCTGCATCCTGGAGGAAAAAGCATTGGTAACTCAACTCTGGATTTTTGTTCCTGATGCCATTTGTAGGTGGTTGAGACCACTTTTGGAACCTCACCACCACTGCCAGTCATGTTTTTTATTAGCCACCATCACCACCAGCCACCACCATACTGTGGTCTCATCACCATCATTATCACCATGTTCAGATTTTTTTTTTCTTTTGGTCAGGCCATATTTCATGCAGGATCCTAGTTCCCTGACTAGGGACAGAACCCACACAGCTGCAGTGGGAATGTGGAGTCCCAACCGCCAGACTGCCAGGGAAGTCCCATGTGCTTTCATCACCTCCAACACCAGCCACCCCACCCCCACCTTCACCACTGTCACTGTCGTCACCACTAGCAGACACACGTGCAAACAGATTTCTGCCTCAAGTCCATCTGCTCCAAGTGAAGACAGACTATGGTGTTTGGGGGATGGGGTGTCACCTCAGAGAGAGCAACTCTTATCCACGACTGGATAGGTTTCACTGGCCCACAGCAGGACTTCCACTGTCAGTCCCTTCTTGGAATTATTGTGCTCAATTGGCCCAGTCACAGTATCTGGTCATCAAGCTGCTAGGGTCCTGGTCT
The DNA here is from genome assembly GCF_049115385.1 of Moschus berezovskii. Lineage (NCBI taxonomy): Eukaryota > Metazoa > Chordata > Mammalia > Artiodactyla > Moschidae > Moschus > Moschus berezovskii. The sequence continues at coordinate 67,380,910 of NC_142478.1, forward strand.
AGAGCAGGAATCTCTCCCCACCTTACCTTCAGTGTGGGCTCCAGTCTGCAGCAGCCTTCCCAAATGGTGTTGTGGTCTGGGATATTGTTTGTCTCACTCCAGTTCCCCAGCTGGAAGATGCCACCAAGAGTTGTTGCCTGGAGCCTGGATAAAATGAAGAAGGTCAAAGATGAAGGAAAATGAAGCCTTTGAGATAAGGAGGGAGGAGTCATCGCCATGTTCACCCTTAGCCCCGTGTTTACCTAGATCAGCATTATAATCCCACAGATACTGAAAACAAACTTATGGTTACCAAAGGGGAAACGGAGGGGAAGGAATAAATCAGGAGCTTGGGACAAACACACACACATACACACACACTATAAGACAGATAGCCAAGAAGGACCTATTGTGCAGCTCAGGGAACTCTACTCAATATTCTGTGTTAAAATCAGTGAGGAAAGAACCTGAAAAAGAATGAATATATGTGTAAGTATCACTGAATCACTTTGATGTACACCTGAAACTAACACAATATTGTAAATCAACTAGACTCAATAAAACCAAACTATTAAATATAAAAAACTCAAAACAACCCAAACATTAGCATCCCTACTAATAACACCAACATCACTACGACCGTCATTGCCATCACCATCAACTGCCACCACCTCCACCCTCACCATTAACATCGCTGTCTTCCTTGTCATCCCTTCCAATGATAGCTATCAATACTGAATGTTGCTAAGAGAGTAGATCTTAAATGTTCTCACCAAGAGCTACATACATATGTATGTACCTACTTACATACACAAAACCATAATTATGTGATGTGATGAATGTGTCATCTAACCTTATTGTGGTAATCATTTCACAGTATATACATATATCACATCATCATGTTGTACATCTTAAATGTACAACACAATGTTATATGTCATAGACATCTCAGCAACATTGGGGAAAATACTGTCTTCTCCATCAGCAATGTCATCTTCACTACTGCCTTCCTTGCTGCCATTAACATGTCATCACCATCAGCTCCTTTGACCATTTCCGCCACCACCATTAGCGTTGCATAAACACTATCATCTCTGCCACACCACTAAAATTGCCATTGAGGCAGTCAGCACAGTCACACCGTTAACGTGGCCTTTGAGACTGCTGTGACTGCCACATTTTTAAAAATTTGGCTGCACCAGGTCTTACTTGTGGCACATGGGATCTTTGACTGTTGTGGCATGCGAAATCTTGTTCCCCAACCAGGGATCAAAGTCGACCCCCTTGCATTGGGAGCACAGAATCTTAGCCACTGGACCACCAGGGAAGTCCCTGCCACATTATTAAAAGTTAACCTGGATAGTGTCATCCACATCAGCACCAACTATCACCCCCAATTCCCACTCACTACCATCCATCATCCACACTGACCTCCTCATCTATAACAACATGACCCTGATGCTGGGAAAGACTGAAGGCAGGAGGAGAAGGGGACAACAGAGGATGAGATGGTTGGATGACATCACCGACTCAATGGATATGAGTTTGAGCAAGCTCCAGGAGTTGGTGATGGACAGGGAAGCCTGGAGGGCTGCAGTCCACGGGGTCGCAAAGAGTCGGACACGACTGAAGGACTGAACTGGACTGATCCCCGCTCCCACCATTCCTTCATCAACAATACTATCATCATCAGCCCCACCACCACTCCCTTCATGGCCATTCACATCGCTGCTCATGTCACTGCCATCGCATCCACTCCCTTTGTCTCCAGCCTCATTGCTACTGTCATCCCAAATCAGGTTCAAGATAGAGCCCAGGTAAGGCTGAGTCCTGCCTTCTCAGAGATTGAATTTTTGCTCAGCCTCACTTAAAAACATTGGAGGAAAAAAAACCTGAAAAGATTAAGATTAAGCAAGAGCCCTGGGACAAGCAGCAAGGGCATAAAGAGAGCAGGAAGGTGCTCTCTCCTTTGCCCTACAATGTCAATTTTTTTTTACCCTGGGATGATGTATGGAGACTTGTAGATGCCTCTCTTGGGGTCATGGGTGATAATGAAGTGTTTCAACCATGGCGCATCCACCTGTTGATTGAGGACAGAGAAGTCTCATCAGGAGAGTCAGATCAGTGGGCTCTCTTCCCCTGCTCCCTTTATGGCCACATGTTCTGGCAGGAGTGGCACAGTCATCTCTTGGCCCTCCCATGACCCCTCTGTCCCAAGTCTGCACTTGACCGCTTACTTTTGCAGGAAGAACTGTCCTAATGGAGAGTCACCCCTGGTCCACAAAGCATCACACATTCTCATCCACAGAGAAGCCCAACACACATGTGTAAATGCACACACATGTTCGCTCCCCTTGGGAACGTACGTACCTATTTACGCACTCGTGTATGCTCACGTGGGCACACATAAGCACCCATACTCACAAATAGGCGTGCCTCACACACAGATAGATGTACACAGTGGGGGGGGTGTGGAGCTATGCTTACACACTCGGGCTCTTAAACCAGGTTGCCTGGGTTCTAATCCCAGTTCCACCACTTACTATGATGTGTATGAACTTGTACATGTTACTTAATCCCTCCATGCCTAAGTTTCCCATCTGTAAGATGGTAATGGTGATATGACAGTACCCATCTCAATAGGTTCCTGTGAGTGTCAAATGAATTAACACGATGAAGTGCTTGGGTCTGTGCTTGGCATTTAGCAGACATTTCATAAATATATGCTCTTTTTATTTTGATACCGGCATATGCAGCTCCCATATGCGAACACACATACACACATACATGCTTTACTATTAAGAACTCTGCCAAAAAAACAAACAAACAGTATGTTTGGGAGGGTTGTGTTCTTGGTTCTTCTTGTTTCTTTAACATGCAAATTCCCTGAAGACTGGGTGGGGGTTCCTCTCCTAGAAGTTCCCGATTCAGCCTCTATCTTAACAGATGAAATAAGCAGGCAGAAACAATCTATCAGCAAGAGCTCATCCCTCACCTTCAGACTTACCTTAATGATCTGCCCTCGGCCTGGCTGCAGCAGGGGATCTGGTTGCAGCGCCCCAGCCCACACCCCAGTGCAGTTGATAATCACATCGGCGCCTTCTCTTGCCACCTGGTAGCAACCAACAGGGCAGGTGGGTTGAAAGGGGTTGAGGACCCTAGGATCCCTTGGCCTCTTCCACCCCGCAGCTCCCTTCTCCCTGTGGAACATCTAGGGAGTGGGGCTCAATGAGGAATCCACGGACCTGCCTCCAATACTGCCCTGCCATCTACCTACTGTGTGACCTCAGAAATGCCCCATCCCCTCCACAAGGTTCAGCTTCCCTCGCTATTAAATGGGGCTGGTACTATCTGTTCATAGGCTGTTGGTTCCAGTGTGATATAAATGCTATAAAGTGTTTGGAAAGTAGTACTACAGAAGGGGGAAACCTTCTTGGAACCTTCCAGAAGAAGTCAGAAAGGATGCAGAGATAGTTTTCTCCCTCCTGCCTCCCTTTTATTTCATTCTCTTGCCTCCTGCTCTGCCAAGATATCTGCAGAAGGTGTGTTGGAAGCCCTAGCTCCATGAATTTGTATCCGGTGCTCCATAACTCAGAGATGTAGCATCACGGGTACTCAAACTCTTGGCCCAGCCCCAGGGATGCTCCTTACAGGTTACTCCTGAAACACACTGGTACTGTTCACAAGCTAGCATTTGCCACACTGGACTCTGAGCCCCTTGGGAAGGAGAGCTCTGTCTAATTCAAGTATGCATTCCAAGTGCCCATCAGGGCTTGACCTAGAGCAGATGCTCTTTTATTTTAGTAGGTACCAAGGGGGCTTCCCTGGTTGCTAAATGGTAAAGAATCCACCTGCTAAAGCAGGAGACGTGGGTTCAGTCCCTGAGTTGGAAAGATCCCCTCCACCCAGGTTGCCATGCCCTCCTCTAGGGGATCCCCTGGAGGAGGAAAGGGCAACCCACTCCAGTATTCTTGCCTGGAAAATCCCATGGACAGAGGAGCCTGGTGGGCTACAGTCCATAGAATTGCAAAGAGTTGGACACGACTAAGTATGGATGTGAGAGTTGGACTGTGAAGAAAGCTGAGTGCCAAAGAATTGATGCTTTTGAACTGTGGTGCTGGAGAAGACTCTTGAGAGTCCCTTGGACTGCAAGGAGATCCAACCAGTCCATTCTAAAGGAGATCAATCCTGGGTGTTCATTGGAAGGACTGATGTTAAAACTGAAACTCCAATACTTTGACCACCTCATGCGACAAGTTGACTCACTGGAAAAGACTCTGATGCTGGGAGGGATTAGGGGTGGGAGGAGAAGGGGACGACAGAGAATGAGATGGCTGGATGGCATCACCGACTCAATGGACATGAGTTTGAGTGAACTCCGGGAGTTGGTGATGGACAGGGAGGCCTGGCGTGCTGTGATTCATGGGGTCGCAAAGAGTTGGACACAACTGAGCAACTGAACTGAACTGAACTGAAGTATGCACGCATGCAGGTACCAAGAGTCTTCCATGTGCTAAGCACTTTTCTGGGTGCTGGGATTGAGTGATACAGCAAAGCTCTTGGTACATAGCCAGTGCCTACTAATGGTACATGCTACTATCATTATTACGGATAGTGGTGTCAATCTGGACCTAAGTCACTTTGTTTTGTAACAACATCAACCCAGATGTTGATAAGAAGCAGCCAAACATCTAGAACTTGAGGAGTGGGCTATGGCTGATCGTGAGAAGAGGCAGCCAGCTCTCTGGCCCTAAAATCCACTGAGGCCCAGACACAGATTAGCCCCTAATGGCCACCATGATTCCATTGTTCCTTTGCTTCTGCCCCCCACATCAAGGCAGAATGCCTGAGTCCTTCTGGGATTAAAAATAGGCCTAAAGTCTGGGACGGGCCTCACAGGACCCCTGGGAGCCTGAGAATGCCTTCTCCAACCCTGTAAGAAAGCACAGGCCTCCCTTCTTTTCCTCTCTCCCACACCCAGCCCCTTCCGGCCCTTCAGCTCACCTCCTCAAAAGACTCCACCTTCCGCAGGAAGAATTTCACTCCTCTCTCAGTTAACCTGGGATGATCAAACACATCCAAAAATCAAGCATTCAGTTCTCTGAGGACGGCAGGGGGGACATTTCTCAAAGAACCTTTTGAGGATGTTAGTCCTACAGGATGCTCCTTGAGAATATGACTATATAGTCCAGTTGGTTCATTAGCACCTTGATGGACCAGTGGCCCATGAAATGTCCCTTGGGAAACCTGAGATGGTCCACGCCCCTCATTGAGCAGATAGAGATGGAAGAAGGGCCTCGTTGAAGGTCATATCGTGAGTCAATGATGGGACTGGGAACAAAACCCAATCGAAACCGAAACTCTTATTACCCGCGATGTTGAGCTGTATTATCAAAGAGGATGAGATGCAGAGTGGAGGATGGGCAGGGTTGGATCAATGCCGAATGCTCCTTAGTCAGCAGCGGAGCATGAGGAAGGAGTTGGACTGGGAACACCCACCTCTCCCCTTAAATTTCACAGAGGGAAAAAATGTATGTCACTATTAGGAATATAGTAGAAACATTAGGAGAATAGGAAGTAAAACACTGTATAAGCTGAAGCACAATCTCGTAATTACTTTACCCTCATAGTTTCCTCAAGGTATCAGTAGAAAAATGGGGACACTCTTCCCTGGAGAGGCTGGACAGGAGTCATGAGTGTCCTAAGATTAGGAGATGTAACCATGTTTTGATACAATGATTTCCAAACCTGGTTGATGATTACAGTCACTCAGAGAACTTTTTAAAATACAAATTTCTGAGCCCCACCCCAGAGAATCTAATCAATAGCTATAAAGTGGGGTCCTGAAATTTATATTTTTAAAACCTTCCCAAGTCATTTGAGGAAAGTCACTATCCATTCTAGATTTTTTAATATTAATAAAATAATAACATACAGGAAATTGATGGAATCTTCCTTAATATGAATGTTTGTGGATATAGATACAGATATATCTCTCAAGCTAATGTTTGCTAATCGAGAATACTACAGGATTCTTATCAACAAAAGGAACAAGACAGGGACATCCACTATTATTTGCATCAGTTAGTGTTGTTCTGGAGGTACTGGCCAGAGCAGTTAGACAAAAAACAAATGTGAGGTATAAAAATAAAAGCCAACTTATGCTTGATGATGATGTCTATATATCTGGAAAAACTTAGGAGAATCTATTTAAAACTTTTACACTAACATCACAGATTTCAGTGAGGCTGACAATAAATATCACATGTAAAAAGCTTCTCGAGTGGTTTCAACCAGGTATGGAAAGCACAGTCCTACTGCACAGAGGTGGTCAGGACCAAGGATAGCTCCCACCAAGCCTAAAGATTTTCATCAACATTTAGGGCTTACCAGGTGGCGCTGGGGTAAAGAATCTGCCTGCAAGAGACACAGGAGATACGGGTTCAGTCCCTGGGTTGGAAAGATCCCCTGGAGAAGGAAATGGCAACCTGCTCCAGTATTCTTGCCTGGGAAATCCCACGGACAGAGGAGCCTGGCAGGCTGTGCACTCCATGAGGTCGCAAAGAGTCGGACATGACTGAATGACTGAGCACACACCCAGTACAAAGGTAAATCCCATGAACTGTCATTCACCACAACCCTGGTTCCCGGGAGCTGCTTTATTCAAAGTCAAGCTGAAAATCTCACCTTTCAGTCAGCCACTGCAGATACTTCCTCCCCTCCAGAATCAGGCTTGTGTTGAACCAGCCATAGCTAGAATCACGGGAGGCAAAAGGTGGGAAGAGAGGATTGGGATCAGAGCTGCCTTTGAAGGCCATCAAATAGGGGTGGCTGTCACATTCTCTGGGCCCATAAAAGGGTAGAGCGGGCACCATCAGGTGACATTCAAGGGGAAAGTGATTTTCAGCTCAAAGCAAGGAAATGTTTTATATCAAAGCCCTCCTTGACATTGGGGTGTGCAAGTGGAAACTGATGTGAATCTGTAGAGAAGATTCAGACATGGAGCAAGGTGAGGAGAGGATCACAGAAGCATCAGGATGTAGAGAAAAGAATAGAGGGGTTTGGACAGGGCTGGAATCCCATTGTGGTCACTTTGCTGTGTGACCTGGGGAAGTGACTTGGTCTTTCTGAAGCTCAGTTTCCTCATCTACAAAATAGGATAGTGGCATGGAACTTCCAGGGGCTTCCCTGGTGGCTCAGTGGTAAAGAATCCACCCGCCAATGCAGGAGCAGTGGGTTCAATCCCTGAGTCGGAAAGATCCCCTAGAGAAGGAAATGGCAACCCACTCCAGTATTCTTGACTGGAAAATCTCATGGACAGAGGAGCCTGGCGGACTTCAGTCCATGAGGTCACAAAGGTCGGACACAACTTAGCAATTAAACCATATTCCCTATAAGTCTATCTGAATTGTGTGGCCTCAGCTCCTTCACCCATGACAATAATCTTACCTGTAATCAGGAAATGTGTCCAGCTCTCTGAGAGTCAGCTTCCGAAATCCCAGAACTATATCCTTCCAGTAAGGGTCCTTTAGAGGAAGAAGAGAAGGCGGCACAGAGATGGGTGAACATCAACAAGAGTGATAATAACAAAGACTTCTATAATGTTTACCATGTGTAAGGCGCTGTTGCAAGCATTTTACTCATACCAATCCATTTAATCTTCATAACAACCCATTGAGGTAGATGCTATTTTTAGTCCCATTTTACAGATGGGCCCGTTGAGGCTCAGAGAGTGTAAATAAGTTGTCTATGGTCACCCAGCTAATGAACGGTGGCACTGAGATTTGAACCCACACAGTGGGGCTTCAGAGTCCATGTTCTTAACCATGGTCTACGGGAGGGTAAGAATAAGGCTGAGGATGAATGATATGGTAGGGTCATAAATAGGGGAGGAAAAAAAGGGTGACAGTGAAGGTCACCAAGGGATGAGAGTGGGAAGCTGCAGACGGAAGGGTCAGACAACCCAGTAGGGGAAAATTTTGGCCTCTCCACTGACCACCTTGAATTCTCTGAGACTCAGTTTTCTTGTCTATATAATGGAGTTAATAGTCACTCTCTCTCTCTTTTTTTTTAATAATCACTCTTAGAAGGCAGTTTAATAATAAAATGGAAAACAAAAATAATTTTTAAAGCAAAAATAGAACTTTTTTAAACCTTAGTTATTTCTTTCTCCTTTTTTTCAAGACTTTTTTTTTTTTATGTGGACTGGTTTGCTTTTTCAAGTCTTTGTTGAATTTGTTACAATATTGCTTCTCTTTTATGTCTGAGTTTTTTGGCTAGGAGGCATGTGGTATCTTAGCTCCCCAGTTCAGTTCAGTTCAGTTCAGTCGCTCAGTCGTGTCCGACTCTCCGCAACCCCATGAACCACAGCACGCCAGGCCTCCCTGTCCATCACCAACTCCCGGAGTTCACTCAAACTCATGTCCACAGAATCAGTGATGCCATCCAGCCATCTCATTCTCTGTCGTCCCCTTCTCCTCCCGCCCCCAACCTTTCCCAGCATCAGAGTCTTTTCCAGTGAGTCAACTCGTCGCCCCAACCAGGGATCAAACCCACACCTCCTGCTTTGGGAGGCGAAGTCTTAACTGCTGGATCATCAGGCAAGTCCCACAAAGATAGAACTTAAAGCAAACCTGTTTTGAAGGCAGGAGTCTGCCTAAGGGGCTTGAAGGACCTCCCCCTCCTCCCACCCTGCCTGGGTACGCCTTGATCTGTGATCAAGGCTCTGCACCACGTACGGTTCACAGCCAAAGACTTCTCACTCACCGGAACGGCTTCACGGAAGAGGTTGTAGCCTGAGACCAGGGCCAGGCCCATGTTTGCGGCATTGGGAGAACCGACGAGGCTCAGGAGATAGTTGAAGGTCTGCTGGTTCCAGTGCCTGAAAGGATCCCCCAGAGTCTTGGTCACCTAATACCCTGAGCTGGACAAGAGAGCTCCAAGGGTGGGCTTGCACGGGACTGTGCTCGGGCTGGTAGGATGTGTCCAAATCCAGAAATTCACCCCGTTCACTCTGCAGTGACTCCAGTGCTAGTCACCCTCCATAAACCTTTTCATATTCCGACAGTAACAGGACAGAGAAGAGGAGGGACAAATCGTGCTCCAGCACCTCAGAGAACAGGCTTGTGGTCGTCAAGGGAGACGGCGCGGAGTGGGAGGCTGGGGGTAGCCGATGAAAGCTATTATATGTAGAATGGATAAACAGCAAAGTCCCCCTGTACAGCACGGGGAATACAATATATTCAATATGCACGTGCTAAGTCACTTCAGTTGTGTCCGACTCTCTGCAACGCTATGGACCATAGCCCGCCAGACCTCTCTGTCCGTGGGATTCTCCAGGCAAGAATACTGGTGTGGGTTGTCATGCTCTCCTCCAGGGGGTCTTCCCGACCCAGGGATCGAACCCGCATCTCTTATGTCACCTGCATTGGCAGGCAGGTTTTTTACCACTATAGATAGAACTTAAAGCAAACCTATTTTGAACGCAGGAGTCTGCCTAAGGGACTTGAAGGACCTCCCCCTCCTCCCACCCTGCCTGCACCACGTACGGTTCATGGCCAAAGACTTCTCAGTCACCGGAACGGCCACTAGCGCCACACCCACTATACTCAGTATCCTATGATAAGCCATAATGGAAAGGAATATTTTTAAAAAAGAATGTATATAGTTTATATAAATACATAACTGAATCACTTTGCTGTACAGTAGAAATTAAAACAATATTGTAATCAACTATACTTCAATTAAAAAAATTTTTAATGCTCCAATTTTCAGGGCAGAAGTGGAGAAACAGACATAGAAAACAGACCTAAGGACACGGCGGGAGGTGAGTAGGGAGACAGTGAGATGTATGGAGAGAGTAACATGGAAATTTACAGTACCATATGTAAAATAGACAGCCAGTGGGAATTTACTGTGTGACTCAGGGAACTCAAACACAGGCTCTGTGACAGTCTAGAAGCAGGGGATGGGTACGGAGATGGAAGGGAGGTTCAGGAGGCAGGGGACACGGGTGTACCTATGGCTGATTCTTGTTGATGTATGACAGAAAACCACAAAATTCTGTAAAGCAAATATCCTTCAATTAAAAAAATTAAGTGGCAAAAAAAAGACAAAAAAGAATGCTCCATCACAACTATTACTATTTGGAGTCCACCTCCAGCTTGGGATCATGTAGCTGCCATTTAAATGAAAGCTTTGACTGCTTTAGGGACTGTGAGTCCCATAGTTCAGGCTCTCTCTCTGGGAATTCCCCACCCACCCATCCCTATAAACGCCCAGACATTTCTTACTGCTCCCAAATGCTTTATCTTTCTCCGGGGCACACAGCTCGACCATGTTTCCTAGACTCCCTTGCAGTTAGGGGTGGCTGCAGTTAGGGTATGGCAAGCCACTCCAGTACTCTTGCCTAGAAAATCCCATGGATGGAGGAGCCTGGTAGGCTGCAGTCCATGGGGTCGCTAAGGGTCGGACACGACTGAGCGACTTCACTTTCACTTTTCACTTTCACACATTGGAGAAGGAAATGGCAGCCCACTCCAGTGTTCTTGCCTGGAGAATCCCAGGGACGGGGGAACCTGGTGGGCTTCCGTCTATGGGGTCACACAGAGTCAGACACGACTGAAGTGACTTAGCAGCAGCAGCAGTTTGGTGTGCTGGCAGCCATGTGGCTGCATCCTGGCCAGTGAACTCTAAAGACTCCTCCCTGGTGGCCCTCGTGCTCTGTCCTTCTGCAGTCATCCACTGGCTCCTGGCAACATCGAAAGCCACGAGTGGGATGGCAGAGCCGTGAGATGGAAGGCGCTCAGGCTCCTGAATGCCACCCGCTGATCAGGAATATCGGTTTCGTAAGTTATGGGCATGAAGGTCAAACTTCTAATCGAGCCACTGTTTGTCTGAGGGCTCCTGTGCTGAAGCAGTCCGTGGTTTCTAAACGGAAACAATGACCTTTGCCACCTCTTTGCTAAACTTGAACATCAGTCCACCCACTTAGACGTCTTCCTGATAGCCAGATGCACTGGGCTCTGACCGCCACCCAGTTTAGGAAAGAGATGGAGACAAACTCCCATCTGTCTGGCACACGCGGCTTCTTGGCCTTTCAGTCACGGTTAAGTGTAGCATCTGTCTGGCGCACAGCAAGGACTCAGTATGTGTTAGCATTGTCCTTACAGCATGTCAGCACAGAGCCTCCAGGAAGAGTCATTCTTGGGGATAGGAACCCTGAGAGGGGACATCCTCTCTGCAGACTCAGCCCCAACAACCCCGACCACCCGCTAGGACCCTCACTCACGCCTCCTGTGGGTTGCTGGGCTCCGAGAGGTAGGGCTGCCAGAGGCCGGCAGCCACGTCAGTGGTGGTGAGCGGGGTGAAGCGGTCTGCATAGACCGTCACATCCAGCGACTGTAGGACCGAGCGATAGCGCTCATGGATGCAGAGGGCGGTGGACAGCCCGATGACGCCTGCTCCGATGACAGCCACGCGCATCATGCCAGCCTGCGGGAAGGAAGGGTTGAGGTGGGCCACCTTCATCATCACCTTCATCGTCATCAACACCATCCACTGACGGCTTAGGAGATGCCACACTGCCCAGCCCTTTTTATACTTGATCCTAACTGAACTGAACTGACTGACCCAGGGGAAAACTGAGGCCCAGAGAGGAAAAACCACCTGCCTAAGGCCACACAGCCAGTAAATGACACAGCTTTCTCTGGGGAGCCTCCTCGAATATCCACAGCAGAATGCCTAGTCCAGCTGTTGGCTAGGTAGTCTAGTGGTTAGGACAGTGTGTGTGTTTAGTCTATACATCGTGTCTGACTCTTTGCAACCCCATAAACTGTAGCCCTCAAGGCTCCTCTGTCCATGGAATTCTCCAGGCAAGAATACTTGAGTGGGTAGCCATTCACTTCTCCAGGGGGCAGCGGGGATCTTCCCAACCTTGGAATTGAACCCTGGGCCTCCCACACTGCAGGCTGATTCTTTACCATCTGAGCTACCAGGGAAGCCCAGTGGTTAGGAAAACAGACTTCAAATCTCAGGTCTCAGCTCTGCTGTCTGCTGGCCATGATCTTGGGTAAGATGCCTCTCAAGACTCAAATTCTTTTTCTGGAGAAATGAGAAAACTAACTCATGCCTCAAAAAGTAGATGGAAGTTTTCACAAGTCAGCAAATGTAAAAGTTTAACGCAGTGTCCAGGGCAAAAGAAGCGATTTCCTGACATTTCTGGAGCACCTAATGTGGGCCAGCCCTGTGCTAAACATTTCTTGTGTGTCACTGCTCCTAAATCTCCCACATTCTTAAGAGTTAGGCTGGTGTTATTGATCCCATTCTACAGATGAGGAAACAAAGACTCAGAGAGGTGGAGTAACTTACAGAGCCAGTAAACGGTGCTGCCAGGATTTCACTTAATTCAAGTAAACTCGATACACACTTACTGCACACCTACTGTGTGTCAGGCTGGCAGCTGTGAGCATCTGGGATGCATTTTTTGGCCTCAGAACTCAGACCTTCAGAGTGCATCCCCTCCAGGCCTGCCTGGGGATACTGGGCTGCTGGGTCTCCTCAGAAATTTAGAAGACCTAGCAGCTTTTGACCTTGAAGCTGCTTGGTCCGTGCACAGCAGGGAAATATTTTGCCGGCTCCTGCTAAGGCAGAACAAGGGGACTTTTTGTGCCCGGAAGGGCCAAATTCAACTTTCCCTCCTCTTTTCTCACAACTCTCCTCCCACAGACCTCGCCTCCTGGCAACTGCGGCCCGTGGCCCTGAACGGCAGGACATTCTCAATATGGCCTAGTTTTATAAAGGAGAAAATGGCTCCAGCCCACAAGAACTGGACTCTGTTGGGATTTCAGCAGCCAAGTTGGAGATAAAACCAAAAAACGGAAAAGCATCGTCCTCTGGGTGACTCTCCTTCCAGCTGCAAGCCTGGTTTTGGTGGCAGGGGGACGTGCTCAGGGACCCCCTCACCATCTCCTCCACCCCTTGCCTCAGGAGATCCAATCTCCTCAGCTGTGAAATAGGGTTAACCCCCATCTCACGGGTCAGCCTGAAGATTGAATAATTAGCCTGGTGAAGTTCCCGGTATGGGGCCTGGCCTCAGTCTGAGGTGACCTCTTTCCGCCCCCCAGCACCTTGAGAATAACAAGGGAAAGAACATTGGGTCTGGAGGAGAAGACAGCAAGGGGAGTCAGATCTGGCTTCACTGTTGGCTCGCTGTGTGACCTTGGCCAAGTTACTTCCCCTCTCTGGGCTTTCTGTCTCTACATAGGCTCTGGAGATTTGACCACGTTCATACCTTGACAATAAGAAGGCTGGAATAGAGACTTTTCCTGTATTTTCCAAACTTCCCTGTAATGAAGGAGGTGTTGTGGTGTGGAGGGGTGTCAGTGGCAGCCCAGGCTGGGGGTTGGGCAGCCTGGCACACACCATCTGTGTGACCCTGGGTAAGTCACTTCACTTGACTGAGTGAGAGGTCTCTGGGCAGGGAGAAAGAGACTTCAGACCGAAGCCGTCACATGGCACGTCTCCAGTAACAAGGCTGCTCAGGGATGGCAAAGCCTCCGGTCGGAGGTGAAGGCATGTGCCCAGGAGAAGAACATGGGGCAGGACCCAGAGCAAGTTCTAAAGCCTACTGGCCATTGCAAAGAGGGATAGGTAACAGCATGGAGCTCAGTTTCTCCAGTGTCTAAAATTTTAAAGATAAGCATGATAGCATCGTGCAAAAGAAGAAACTGAGGCTCACAGAAGAGGGGCCACTCAGCCAAACTCACACATTTGTGATCAAAAGATTTGTAGAGTTTTGGGGTTAAAATGTCTCTGTGAAAGGAAAAACCTGGCCATGGGGAGAAACAGTAGCAGCTGCGAGCTTTTCAACTCTTAGTATGTGTCATCACTCATCATGCTAGGAACTTGACATGCATTATCTCTTTTAACCTTCTAGCAACCCTTGGCGTTGTCATCATGCCCATTTTACAGATGAGGAGACTGAAGTTCAGGCACCTGCTGGTAAGAAGCAGAGCTCAGGCTGGGCTGACTCACAAGGCTATGTGCTAATCCCACAATTTGAAAAAAAAAACATGAAATCAAGCAGGTGAAGAATAACAGCCAAAGCTTCTGGGTTTTTTTTTTTCTGCATTAAAAAAAAAAAACATGAAATTCAATGAATGTAGGAATTTTTAGTGTGTTGGTGGTAGGCAGAGAACTTAAGGAAAAATATTTGTCCTAAGTCAATTATCTCAGTCGAATAAATGAATCAGATTTGATACTAATTGCAGCAACTGTGTGTTTCTGCGTGTATTAAAGTGGAATATAAATGGATAAGGTCCTTATCAGAATCGGCAGTCAGACTGTGGGATCTAACAGAGCCAGCCGTGGGTGAAATCATTTACGCATGTGGGTAATGAGTTCCTGGACTCGGTTTGCACACAGCTCTGTTATCGTTCCACCATTTTCTTACTGTTACTGATATTTCTGTTAGTGTTGGGGTTTTCTGCTTTATGCTATTAGTTTAACCAAATATGTTTGGAGTGTCCATTCAAGACGATGCAAACAGCTGGGGTTGTTACATTTGTGTGTGTGTGTATAATTATAATGTCTACCTATACGTGGAGCATGAAGGGAATTCTGGCTATATGCCACTTGCCAGACACACATAGAAGTAGTACAGACATCCTCTCACTTTATTCTCGCAACTGCTCTGAGAGGGTCTACAGACCAGGGACTGAGGTTCAGAGAGAGGAAGTCACTCCCCTAAAGTCACACAGCCGGTGTGGCACAGAGCTTAGATCTGGACCCAGTTCTGTGTGAGCTTCCTGGGCTGCACCACAGAGCTCTTAGGCAGCCATCAAGACATTGGCACATGACAGTGTCTGCTTACTTTCCAGTCTTCTAATAGTTTGCTTAAAACCTCCCTTGTCCCTCGAACAGACCTTGAAGCAGCACATGCCTTTGATGGCTGCATGTGCAAAAACAGGAAAGACTTGTTTTGTTTTTTCAAATCAAGTCACAGGTGAGTTATCTGAATAAATATAATCAGCTCCCTATGGCTACCTCTCATAAAGTTTCAGAGTTTGTTTTTGAAATGAAACATATACCATCAATGCCGGGTAACCAGGCCACCGCTCCCAGCCTCCCAAATAATAATAATTAACCTTCTGTTGAGTACTTGCTACCTGCCGCGTTCTGTGCTAAGCCCTCTGCAGTTATCACCTCTTTTAATATCCAGGTTAACCCTGGAAGAGGTGAGTTACGACCCCTATGTTCTAGATGAGGACACTGAGGCTCGGAGAGGTGACGGCACTTACCTGTGGTCCCTGCAAGGTTGACACCCGCGTCGGGCTCTAACGTGGACCTTCTCTGCCGACACTGGGAGGAACGCTCAGATCTGCTGTGCCCCCACCGCCGCCCCCAGTCACCTGGTGTGCCAAATCTCTGCAGCAGAGAGGCAGCTGCTGTGGGCCCAGGGTCCTATCTCCTGACGGGAGGCTCCTGATTCTGGGGCGTCCTCTCCTCGGCCTGGACTGGAGCTCAGGGTCAAAGTCTGGAGGGACGGATAGGGCACCGCGAGGGGTGGGGCTGGGCACCCGCTGCCGCTCTCAGGGGCTGGATCCCGGCCAGGTTGGGAGACCTCACCTCCCCTCGCCCGGTCCCTGAGAAGTTGCCTGACTTTTCTGGCTGACCCCAAGTCCCCGTGGACAGGCCTCGGGGAGGGAGGGAAGAAGAAGGGGGGTTGTTGGAGGGCTGATGGGCACAAGGAGATCTGTCACCCGGGCCAGCTGGAGACGATCCTTTTTCTTCCCTCTTCCTGTTGCCACCCTGGGGGAGGGGACGGCGGCTTCTTGAACCACTATACATCTTGCCTGCGGGGGTGGGGGAGTGGTCAGGCCGGCGGCCCCTGAGGGGAGGTCAGAGGTACAGGACAAGAGCTCCTGGGGCTGGCCAGCCAGCCTAATGCATTCTGGGATGCCGGGTGGATGAGACACAGGGCAATGACTCTGGGTCAAATAGATGGGTAGGTCTTTGCTCCTCTATCCCAGAGACAGGTGTGGCTGGACACCAGGTCCCTCCTCTGCCAGAACTGGACCTGGAGCAGTGATTCTTAGAGCCCGGAGAGCATCAGGCACCTCACTGTATGGATGGAGAGACTGAGGCCCAGGGACAGGGACCAGCCAGCCCTGGGTGAGTCATCCTTTGGGTTAGCTTTGAAAGTCCAACCTCTAACCCCCTACCTTCAGCACCCTCAAATAACAATGTGCAGATGGCATAAGAAAATGCCTGCAAAAGACTAGTGCATTCTATTTTTCTTGAACAATAAAGAAGATGCGGTGAACTCCGTCGTTTGCTTATATGATTCCATTTTATCTGACTTTTTTAAACAAGTGTCACGGGTCACATTTATTTATTTATGGCACCGGGTCTTTGTTGCTTCGCCCAGGTTTTCTCTAGTTGCAGTGAATGGGAGCGACTCTCTAATTGTGGTGTGCAGGCTCCTCACCGCGGTGGCTGATCTTCTTGCAGATCACGGGCTCTAGGCCTTGGTTGCCATAAGGAATATGGAATCCTCCTGGACCAGGGATTGAACCCATGTCCCTTGCACTGGCAGGTGGATTCTTAACCACTGGGAAGTCCCATGTATCACTATTATATCTCACAACCTTAGGGAATTGCTTGTGCCTCTAATTCATTGTGGGAACACTTAAAAGTTAGCAAAAATCAGCCAAATACCTTTGTGCCCTCCCCATTCCAACAATGATTTGGGTTTTGTGAATTTCAACGTGCCAGTTCCAAATATTTGGCCTAGATCACCTCACTTACTTTTGCAGCAACCCTAATAGTAGATAGGGTCATGATCAACTTTCTCTTTATAACTGAAATTCAAAACCTTGCTCCCAGTATCCACTATAGCGAAACATATGAATATCTTAAAACCCAGCAACCCCACTTTTATGTACATATCCAAGAGAAATGAAGACAAACACAGCCCAAAAGGCTTGTACAAGAACATTCATAGCCCCAAAGCAGAAACAACCAAAATGTCTATCAGCTAGAGAATGGGTAAGCAACTTGTGACATTTTCAGACAATGCACACTATGGAATATTGCACAGTAATGAAGAAATTAAATATGCCACACACAACTGGATGAACCTCATAGACAATTTGTTGAGTGGAAGAAGGGAGGGAAGAGCCCACACAACGTATAAGAGGTGAAACTAGTAGAGGTGATTGAGGATATGGGAAATATGCTTACTTGTGGGGCACAAGGAATTTTTCTTGAGATGCTGGAAGCATGTCCCTTTTCTGGGTGGTATTTGTGGGAGTGTGTCATATTCATTGGAAGGACTGATGCTGAAGCTGAAACTCCAATACTTTGGCCACCTGATGCGAAGAGCTGACTCTTTGGAAAAGACACAGATGCTGGGAAAGATTGAAGGCTGGAGGAGAAGGGGGCAACAGAGGATGAGATGGTTGGATGACATCACCTACTAGATCAACATGAGTTTGAGCAAGTTCCAGGAGTTGATGATGGACAGGGAGGCATGGCGTGCCGCAGTCCATGTGGTCGCAAAGAGTTGGATACAACTGAGCGACCGAACGACAATAATGCATAGGGGAAAAACCATCAAGCTACACATTTAAGATTAAGAGGAAAGGACTTGACATGGAAAAGAACGTGGTGAGGAGAGAGGGAATAAAAAGAAAGAAGGGAAGGAAGGAAAAAGGAGAGAGTGTGAGAAAGGAAGGAAGGAGGGAGGCAGAAAGAGAAAAGAGAGAACTTGCCCATAGTAACACAGCCGACAAGCAGAGGCTCAAATTTGAACCCAGCCTAGTGTTCCCAGACCCAACAAATAAAATAAGTGTTACAGTTTTTTAACAGTTTTCCTAGTAGGACTTCCCTGGTGGCTCAGATGGTAAAGTGTCTGCCTGCAATGCGAGACCCAGGTTCGATCCCTAGGTTGGGAAGATCCCCTGGAGAAAGAAACGGCAACCCTCTCCAGTACTCTTGCCTGGGAAATTCCATGGACTGAGGAGCCTGCTAGGCTACAGTTCATGGGGTCGCAAAGAGTTGGACACAAATGAGCGACTTCACTTTCTTTCTTTCCTGTCTGTACCAGAAAATCTGCCATGGGAAAAAAAAAATACAGGACACCCTGTGTTATGTCCAGTGACTCTCACCCAGGCAGTCTGTATCCAGAGGTGGAACACGCAGCCACCACCCTGGAGAGTTTTACTGAGAGTTGAGAAAGGCCCCAGGCATCCAGGGCTCCCCCACCCCAGTGTGGGAGGCTGGCCATGTCTTCAGAGTCCTGGGATGTGGGCAAAAAACAAATTCAGTATTTACTATATCCCCTAGAAAGGATGTGTGATTTTTTTCTTTATCAGAAGGGAGTAAGAGTTTTGTTTTTTTAAAAAAGAAAAAAGTGTTGAGCGACACTGAACTGGTTGAATCTGCCCATTTTGTGGTTGGATAAACTGAGGCCAGAGAGCAGGAGGGATGCGCCCTTCTTTATGCAGGGGTATAGGGCTTACTTGGTCTGCTGATCATAAGGACATTGAGAAACTACTCTGAAGTCCAAAGTTCACTGATTATACTGATAGGAGACTCCAGGAGGCCCCCAAAGGACCTTTAGAAGAAATTTCTGTCTATTTGGCTGGAGCTGTTGAAGATTCTTCTGTCCCATTGGCTAGCTGATAACAATATGGCCTTCTGCTGCTGCTGCTAAGTCACTTCAGTCGTGTCCGACTCTGTGTAACCCCATAGACAGAAGCCCACCAGGCCCCCCCATCCCTGGGATTCTCCAGGCAAGAACACTGGAGTGGGCTGCCATTTTCTTCTCCAATGTGTGAAAGTGAAAAGTGAAAGTGAAGTCGCTCAGTTGTGTCTGACCCTTAGCGACCCCACGGACTGCAGCCCACCAGGCTCCTCCATCCATGGGATTTTCTAGGCAATAGTACTGGAGTGGCTTGCCATTGCCTTCTCCGGGAGTTTGGTCTTGGTGTTTATTTATTTGTTTTTTTTTTTTATTTGGCTGCATCAGGTCTCAGTTGTGGCATATGGGATCTAGCTCCCAGACCACAAATTGACCCCCGGGGCCCCCTGCATTGGGGGTGCAGAGTCTTAGCCACTGGACCACCAGGAAAGTCCCAGGATGTAAAAATTTGTCTGTCATACAAAGCTTGATAATCTCTTAAATCCATCCATGTTGCTGCCCCCAAAAGTTTTAACAGCTCTTGTATGACAGACAACCTGGGGGAAATCGCTGAGTGATTCCTCTGCTCAAATGTCACGCTGTCCAGAGGTTTCCCTGACCACTTAAACAGCCGCCTCCATCACCATGTCCCCAAGACTGCTCTGTTTCTCTCTCCAGCCCTTTCTTTCTTATAAGGTTTTTTTGATGTGGACAATTTTTTAAGTCTTTATAGAGCTTGTTACAGTATTGCTTCTGTTTTATGTTTTGCTTTTTGGCAGTGAGACATGTGGGATCTTAACTCCCTGCCCAGGGATTGAACCCACATGCCCTGCATCGTAAGATGACATCTTAACTACTGGACCACCAGGGAAGTCCTTCTCTCAAACTCTTTTTTACTACTTGATATTGTATTTTATTTATTTGACATTCATTTGTACATGTCATGTTCCAAGAACTTTACTGAAATTGATTCATTTAAAAATGACATATTTAAATAGTCATATATTATAAGTATACGTTAACATGTGTTATGGCAAATCTATTCACTCACATGCTGTTTGGCTTTATCTCCCACCCGATCGGACGCCACCAAAGACAGTGATTCTGCTTGTTCCCTGATGGACCCCAAATTCCCAGACTGGTGCTCAGGGGAGCATGCACACATGCTCAGTCATGTCCAGCTCTTTGCAACCTCATGGACTGTAGACTGCCAGGTTCCTCTGTCCGTGGAATTTTCCAGGCAAGAATACTGGAGTGGGTTGCATAGGCACTCTGTAAATTGTTGTCCAATGAATTGAGTGAATGTGAAAATGATATAGTGCCCAAGAATTGGCTGCAACATATTGTATTATGACATTCTAATAATTTTTTTATAGTTGTTAAATAACACGATTTTAACTGAGTAAAATTTTAAGATCTAATTGACTTAATTGAATGATTCACGAATGATTCACAAATGGGTAGAATACCATCCAACAAGCAGAAAGACGCTCTGAGGAGCTGGACAAAAAGGAAGCCTTTTATAGCAGAAAGGGGAAAAGAATGAATTGTTTCAGGCCTAGGAAACCTACCTATGAGGGACAGAAGGGGGCTGTGTGGCAGATTACCTCATTGGTACTGACCAGAAAATTCCAGAGTGACCAGTTAAGACTACGTTCCTGGAGGACATTGTAACTGCAATTAGGTTAGATATTAAGTCTTGGTTTGCTGATGTGGGGTTTAGCCTGGTCAACTACAAATTGGCACTTGCTATTAGGACTTGCTACCTCCATAAGGATTATATCATGTGCTGTAACAGCTGCTGACTTTCAACACCCCTTGAAAGGAGTTCAGGGTGGAGAGCAGAAATAAGACCCTCCATGCTCTGGGAAAACCTGACGGAACAGGTCTTCTTTTCAGGAGCTGATTTTATGGACCCAGTTCTTGCATCTCCTCATACCTAGAAAAGCACTGAAATCTTTCGTGATGATGATTGCTCCTTATGACCAGCAGAAACCTTCTGCAAAAAAATGTGTGCTTGATTGCACATACTTCCCCTTCACCAAAATCACACATGTACTGACCTTCCCCCCCTACCTCTTGGGAGTAGTTCTCAGAACTATCCAAGATGCTGTCTCTTGGACTAAATAGTCCTCACTTTGCCCCAAATAAAACGTAACTCACAACTCTGACATTGTGCATTTTTTTAAAAAGTCAACAGCCCAAGTGACTCCATTTGGGGTCTGTTTTTTTTTTTTTAATACAGTATATATGTATTGTTTTATATTCATTTTCTATAGCCCCTAGAACCAATTGCTAGAAACTCAGTGGCTTAAAACAACAGGAATTTATTTTCTTGTATTTCTAGAGGACTGTAAGGAGATCAAACCAGTCAATCCTAAAGGAAACCAACCCTGAATATTCACTGGAAGGGCTGATGCTGAATCTGAAGCTCCAATACTTCAGATACCCGATGTGAAGAGCTGACTCATTGGAAAAGACCCTGTTGATGGGAAAGATTAAAGGCAAAAGAAGCAGGCAACAGAGAAAGAAAAGGTTAGATAGCATCACCGACTCAATGGACATAAGTTTGAGCAAGCTCCAGGAGATGGTGAAGGACAGGGAAGCCTGGTGTGCTGCAGTCCATGGGGTTGCAGAGTTGGACATGACTTAGTGACTGAACAACAAAAACTAGAGGTCAGAAGTCTAAAATCAAGATGACGGCAAGTCTGTGTTCTTTCTGGAGATGATGAGGAGGGAATTCACTCCTTGGTCTTTTTCTGCTTCTAGCGGCCACCTGCATCCCTCGGTTCATGGCCTTCCTTACATCACCCCAACCTCTTGTGTTGTCACATCTCCTACTTCTCACTCTGATCCTTCTTCCTCCTTATAAAGACCTTTGGGTTTGTATCAGGCCCACTCAGATAACTCAGGATAACCTCCCTACCCCAACACCCTTAACTTAATCACAGTTGCAAAGTCCTTCTTACCATATCAGGTAACACATTACAGATGCACATGGACATCTTTGGGGAGCCATGATTCAGTCTACCAGAGCTTTGTTATTTAATATTTGTGAATTGCAAATCAGTTGCTCTGAAAATGGAATTATCAGTAGTGTTCTCTTCCCTTCTCCCCTCCAAGGCTATCCTGGAAGAACCTGTCTCTGGTCTGAGTTCTAAAGTAGAAAAACAAGTGTCCAAGTAACCAGCTTCACCATGCCCTAGCTCTGCGACCGTGGGCATGCGACTAAACCACCCTGTGCATCAGCTTCCTCAGCCGTGAAAGGAGACCCACAACCATGTGACGAGACATAAACAAAGGGCTTCAAGCCAGGACAAAGCAGAGAGGCTGCAGGAGCCTTGATAAGGGGTACCTAATCTGGTCTCAGGTCAGGGAAGGCTTCCTGGAGGAGCTGGCCCTGGGGGATAGCATGGGGGCATTCACATAAAAAACCCCTGTCTCCAACACATTTGCAAATCACTTTGCTACCACCTAGCAGACAGCAAATAACTCATAACTGGCTGTTTATAACAGTTGCAAAACTGAGACTACAAGGACCATGATGGCTAAATAAAGTATGGTGAAAAAATAATTATGATGCTTCGTGGGAAAGACTCTACTGGATGCAAGAAAACTTTGGAGCTGGGTCTTCCACCAGGTTCCCCTCCTCCACTCCTGGGATTCCCTGAAGCCTGGACCAGGGAGCTCTCACTTCTTTTCTCCCTGCCCCATCTCCTTACAGGCCACAGGTCTTTTCAGAGCTGGGTTTTCACAGAAGTGTTTAGAATGATCAAAATTTTAAATACAGACAGGGTCAGATGAAGACAGGATCAGTGAAAGTGCCGTATTGGAGACTGAGGCAACGGGAAAGCCCAGTAATACAGTACGCATCCCATTCAAAATGTTGACATTTTGTTCATTGAAGATTTTTGGCATACCGTTTGATTCCTGAAACTATAATCTTTCTCTGATATTCCCCGGTAGTCCAGTGGTTAGGACTTCTGCTTTCACTGCCAAGGGCTGGGGTTCAAACCCTGGTCGGGAAACTAGGATCCCACAAGCTGTGCAGTATGGCCAAAAAAGGTGGGAGAAAAGGAAAAAAATATGTAGTCTTTCTCTTGGTTGAATTGTTGTTTTGGTTGCCCCTTTACATTTTGGGTTCTCACCCTGGTCCCAGCCAAGCTCCTGGAGTTCTTCTTAGAACCATGTGGCAAGACAGACAGCTGTGACAATGTTGAGTAGAACTTGCTGTGTGCCTAGGGGTAGGTGGGGGAGAGGTGTGACATCCTGGGAAAATGCTGAGTCCAGTCTAGGGAGCAGGGAGGCAGTTTTGGAGGTGGCGTCTGGCAAGAGTTAATGTGAGAGGGAAGAGGGCCCCTGAGCTGTAAGAGGAAGTGAGACGGGGTGGGGATGCTCTCTGGGCCCGTGGCTGTGGGTGGAGAGGTAAGCAAGGCCAGGGTAGAAAATTAGGGTTTATTTTTTTTTTTTTCAGTTGAAGTATATAGTTGATTCACAATGTTGTGTTAATTTCTTCTGTACAACAAAGTGATTCAGTTATACATACACACACACACACAGGCACACACACATACGCACACACACAGATACATGTATGGGCCTCACAGGTGGCACAGTGGTGAAGAACCCATTTGCCAAGACAGGAGATGCAAGAGACTCAGGATTCGATTCCTGGGTCAGGAAGATCCCCCGGAGTAGAAAAAGGCAACCCACACCCGTATTCTTGGAAAATTCCATAGACAGAGGAGACTAGTGGGCTACAGTCCATGGGGTCTCAAAGAGTCAGACATGACTGAGCACACACACATGCACGTGGGTGCGCGTGCGCGTGCACACACACACACACACACACACACACACACATATATACATTCTGTTTTAAAATATTCTTTTCCATTATGGTTTATCAGAGGATACAGAATATGGTTATCTGTGCTACACAGTAGGACTTTGTTGTTTACCCATTCTATATATAAAAGCTTATATCTGTTAACTCCCATCTCCCACTCCATCCCTCTCCCAACCCCTTCCTCCTTGACAACCACCAGTCTATTCACTATGTCCATGATTCTCTTTCTGTTTCATAGATAGAATCATCTGTGTCATATTTTAGAGTCCATACATAAGTAATATCATATGGTAATCGTCTTTCTGACTTACTTCACTTACTATGATAATCTCTATTGCACCTATGTTGTTGCAAATTGCATTATTTCATTCTTTTTCATGGCTGAGTACTATTCCACTGTGTATATGTATACCGAGGGTAAGATATATATACACAGCATAAGATGGTTGGATGGCATCACCAACTCAATGGACATGTGTTTGAGCAGGTTCCGGGCGTTGGTGACGGCCAAAGAAGACTGGCGTGCTGCAGTCCATGGGGTTGCAAAGAGTTGGACATGACTGAGCGACTGGACTGACTGACAGACAATGCCCTAACATATAAAGAAAATTCATTATGATGAAATAACATCCCTGGAGGACACAGGGAAGTCTCAGTAGTATGTCTTTTTTTTTTTTCTTTATTTGAAGTATAGTCAATTTACAATGTTGTGTTGAAGAGTCTGGGTTTTTAAATTATTTATTTATTTATTTATCTAGGCCACATGGCATGTGGGATCCTAGTTCAATCACGAGGGATCAAACTTGTGCCCTCTGAAGTGGAAGCTCGGGGTCTTAAACACTGGACTGCCAGGGAAATCCCACGTTTATCTGTTTTCAAATGAATGTGTTTAGAATTGAGAAGTAACAAAGTCATTAGTAAACTGAATACTGCCCATAATTTTGTCTCATGCTTGACATTTAAAAATAGATGCTAAATAAATAGAGCAGTCTGTCTACCAAGATGCCAGTGTATTGGGTCAACTTCTCCAATATTAGGAGTTACGTTTCCCTCTACAAACTTTGTTTCCCAAATGGTGTATAGCTCCTGACAAAGCTCTCAAACAATAAAAAAGTATATTCTGCCCTCTGTTTAAACATAGTTGCATTTCTGAGAATTCAGTGAAAAATACTTTGTGATGATATGTCAAATGGAGTCAGATAATTATGAACGGTGCTTTCACCCATACAGGAGTCATGGAAATTGAGCAATTCTTCTTGGGAGTTGGGAAGGGTGGAGGGCACTGTCCAGTCAACTGCAGGACTTTCAGTATTTTCAGCACTTCCAGCTCCTGCCCTCTAAACACCAGAACCACCAACAGCTCTTCCCATCTGCCAAGACATTCAAAAATATTCACACAAATTAAAAAAGACAATAAATAAATTGGGGAGAAGGGAGGGGGACTTCCTTGGCAGTCCAGTTGTTAAGACTCCCTTCTTCCACTGCAAGGGGCATGGGTTCATCCCTGGTGGGGGAACTAAGACGTCACATTAAAAAAAAAAAAAGTCCAAACCACCCCCCACCCGCCACAAACCCCCTTGAGAAGAATGATACTGAGGGAATACGGAGGAGGTCCCAGCCCCTGGATCTAGGGGAAAGAGCGGGAGTATCGCCCAGGCTGCCCGTGTTGCTGGCCTGGCAGTGAGATGCCCGGCACAAGGACTGGACCAGTAAACGTGCGGATGCGTGCGTGGGCGGGTGCAAGAAGAGAAGCGGGCGATTCGGGTGAAACTGGCGCTAAGTCAAGCCACCCTTTTAGTATCTTCCTCCATGCCTCTCTCTCCCGTCCCCATACTGGTCACCTCCCCTCAGGACAACAGCAGCCCATCCCTGGCCTCCCTTCACGCCTCTGTTCCACAGTCCATTCTCCAAGCCTTAGCCAGAGCTTTCTAGAGAGCACCCTGACTCCCTCTTCCCCATCCCTAGGCTCCAGCGGCTGATGGAAATCTTTCCGTTTCCGGCCTCTGTGCAGGCTCTCCCACGGAGATCACGCCCAGCAGTCAACTCCCACCCTCACCCGTTAACCCTGCTCATCCGTTGGGTCTGAGAGCAAATGCCCCCTTTTCGGAGACGCCCTCCCCAACTTCCCAAGGAGTTAGCTGGGTTTCTGGACACATGGTAGAATTCATATAAAAAGATGGACAAAGTAAGTTTCTAGCAATTCAATTTACTTCCATTAAATCCCCTAGGGCAGGTTAATTCTATGTTGCTCACGGTCGAATACTCCATGCGGGGAACTTAATAAGTGCTCAATAAATATTTCATAAATGAATGAATGAACGAACAAACGAATTAATGCAGGCTCCTCCTCGAGGTTCTAGGCGCAGGGACAAGCAGGTTTTTATCTTCTGCCTCTATGCCTGCTTGCTCCGCGCACTCCAAGCTGCGCGGTCACGGAACCTCAGTTTCCCGGCCTGCGCAGGGGATGGGCCTCTTGGGGAGGATTTGCTCGCCGTCGGGCGCGCCCCCGCTTCGCAGGCTGGAGCGCCGGGCGCGCGCGTCGAGTGCGCGCGCGGAATGTGACTGGCTGGCCTGGGCCTCCCGCCGCCCCTCGGGGCTCCCGCGCCGCGCACGCGCACGCGCGCCCCGCGTGGGCCACGCCCCCTGCCCGCGCTCAGGCCCGGCGCGCGCCGGCGCGGGGGGCGGGGGCGGCGGCGGACGCCGACGGGGAGGGGCGGGCCCGGCCCGGCTCGGCCCGGCCGCCCGCGCGCGGCTCTTGGAGCGCCCCGGGCCCGGCCCGGGCGGCGGCGGCGGCGGCGGCTTCAGCGAGAGGCCTCGGCGGCGCCCGCGCGCAGTGCCGCACCGCAGCCATGGCCCTGGTGACCCTTCAGCGCTCGCCCACGCCCAGCGCCGCCTCCTCCTCCGCCAGCAACAGCGAGGTGAGCCCCGGGCCCGCGGCCCCGCCCCGGCCGAGCAGCCGCCGCGCGAGGCCTGGGCCGCGAGTGCTGGGCGCGGGGCGCCGGGGGCTGCGCCGGGACAGCTTCGCGGGGTCCTCGGGCCTGCGGGGACCCCGCTGGACGACCCCCGCGTGGGTAGCCGGACTGGGGTGACTGTGCAGCGCCGGTGTACCCCCGTCTGGGGTTGACTCTGTGTGTGAGACCCCTGTTTGGGGGTGACTGTCCATGAGACGGTGTGTGTGACCCCCGTGGGGGGTGACTGTAAGTGTGACCCCCGCCTGGGGGGTGACTGTGAATGTGTGACACTGCCCCCTCGCCCCGTCGGGGGTGACTGTGCAGGGTACTTGTCCTGAGCCTGGAACTCCTGATTGGGTAAACTGCGTGAGATGCGGGTTCTGGGATTCCGGACCCTGTGTGCCTCTTCCTGTGTGTGATTCCGGCCTGTCCTCTGGGGGCCGTGCCTGTGTAGTGCTAGGGGCAACAAGCCGCAGGGCTGCCCCTGTGAAGGTGTGAAATTGTTTCCCCTAGTGCACGCCCCCGGCTGTGGGTGTGAGTGGCGGTCCGTGTCACTGTGACAGTGAGCTCAGGGTGCTGGGTGACGGTGTCTTAGGTCTCTGCGTGCAGCTGAATCTGGCTTCTTCCTGTCCCCGATATCGCCCGAGGCTGGGTGTTTATGTGCTGTATGGCCGAGGCCGATTCTGGGGTTCCTGTAATCGCCCCAGTGCTTTGGGGGGCCGAAAGTGCCTCTCTGAGCGGTGCGGGTTTCTCTGGGTTTACGTGTGACCCGGCCTGGCTCCTTGCCCTGGAGTCACTGGGGAATTCGTCCTCTGAGCGCATAGCTGGGCTGGACCGAGCTCGGCTGGGCCTCGGGCCTCCAAGCAGGAGAACTAGTTAGGGCCTCGGGTCTAAACTCAACATCCGTGGCCAGGCTGAGTATTGACCCACAGACACCGCAGCTGGAGGAGGAGAGGGAACTGTTTATAGAGAAGGGAGAGGAGGCTGCTGGGGGAGGGCCCTGCAGGCAGGCCCAGGAAGTGACCCCGCCAGCATCTGGGCAATTCAGGCCCCTTCTCCCTGGGGGAAGTTGACTGATAACACTGATAACGTTTGTGTGTGTGTGTGTGTGTGTGTGAGAGAGAAGAGGACCTGTTTGGGGTTTAACAGCCCTGCCTGTCGCACCGGCTCCTGGTTGGCAGCTCTTCAGCCTGTTTCATTGGGACTGGCAGGAACATTTCTCAACCTGGCTGCAGGGTTGAACCTCACAGCCCAGGCCCTCTCAAGGAGAGGCCGTTCATGAGTTATCTTGCCTGCAGACAGAAAGTTCTTACAGTCCCTGCTCTGCGCGGCAGCCAGTGACCTGCAGCTGGGAAGTGAGTGCGGCTGCTTCTCACTTCCCCACAGACATCTGTTCCCCTACATCGTTTCTACTACTGTTGTCTTGCAGTTTATAAAGTACTCCTCTGCTCTTAATTTCATGGTCCCTTCTCAAAAACAACGGGTGAAGAAATAAGCTCCAGGAAGAGGTTATTCGGACAGCCTGTCAAGCCTGAAAGTGAAGTGAAAGTGAAAGTCGCTCAGTCGTGTGGGACTCTTTGCAGTCCCATGGGGTATACAGTCCATGAAATTCTCCAGGCCAGAATACTGGAGTGGTGGGTAGCCTACCCCTTCTCCAGAGGATCTTCCCAACCCAGGGATCGAACCCAGGTCTCTCACATTGCGGGCGGATTCTTTACCAGCTGAGCCAGCAGGGAAGCCCAAGAATACTGGCGTGGGCTATCCCTTCTCCAGTGGATCATCCCAACCCAGGAACCGAACCAGGGTCTCCTGCACTGCAGGCAGATTCTTTACCAACTGAGATATCAGGGAAGCCTGTCAAACCTAGGCCTCTGATTCTAAACCCCACCTTCCTTGTGTTATTTTGCAGCCAGTCTACTTCTGCTCTAAACACGTTAAAAAAATAATTCTTTTTTTTTGACTGTGTTGGGTCTTTGCTGCCCCGGGGCATGTGGAATTTTAGTTCCCTAACCAGGGATTGAACCCGCCTCCCCTGCACTGGAAGGCAGATTCTTAACCACTGGACCACCAGGGAAGTTACCACGTGTAAAATTTTTTGTTATTTTATTTTTTTAACTGAGATGGAATTCACATACCATAAATCTGCCATTTTAAAGTGTACAATTCAGTGGTTTTTAGTACATGCCCAAGGTTCATCAGCCATCACCACAGATTCCAGAACATTTTCATCACCCCCAAAAGAAACCTCACAGCCCTTAGCTATCACACACAGCCTCCCTCCCACCCATCCCTGCCCTGCCCTGCCCTCACCAAACTGTAGGCAACCACTAATGTTCTTTCTACGAATTTGGCCTATTCTGGGCATTTCATGTAAGTGGATTCATACACCGTGTGGCCTTTTGTGTCAGGTCTGTTTCAGTCAGCCTCATGTTTTCAGGGCTCATCCATGTTGCAGCGTGAGTCAGTCCCTCATTCCTTTTTATGGCTGAGTAATCGTCTACTGTATGGATGTGCATTGTGTTGGACCTTGGGGTTGTTCCCACTGAGTATATTTTCACTTCCACTTTCTGGGCTTCCCTGGTGGCTCAGCCTGCAATCCTTGGGTCGGGAAGATCCCCTGGAAAAGGAAATGGCTACCCACTCCAGTATTCTTGCCTGGGAAATCCCGTGGACAGAGGACTCTAGCAGGCTACAGTCCACGGGGTTGCCAAGAGTCAGACACGACTGAGCGACTGACACTTTTTCTTCTCAGTATTCTACTGTATGGTTGTACCTTTTGTTGGACTTTGGGATTGTTTCCACTGAGCATATTTAAAATTATTACATAGAAAGCATTATTTTCACCAAGTCTGAGAAGAAAACTCGGACAGCTCTTCCTTACCTTGAGTAAATCAGCAGCATTAGTGGCTCCAGGAGCCATCAGAGGCTGGGATGTTCCCCGGAAGGTGAGGCATCTTCCAGGTAGGGTGAAGCGTGAAGATGCAGGAAGGAAGGGAGAGGCAGCATGTGTGCCATAGAGATGGCACACTTCCCCTCGCTGGGCCTCAGCTCGTCCGAAAGTTCCGGCTTCCCTCTCACGTGTGTTCCTTGGCATAGGTGGCTTCCTTCTCTGGAATGATTGGTCTCGCGTTGCCTTTCGTCCTGAGACCCTCAGAGAGGGAGGAGAATTAAGTGATTTTGACAGCTGCATCCCACCCCATCACTTGCTTACTCCTCAAAATGCGCACCCTTCGTTGAGTCAGACACGCTCAGGGCCCTTCTTTCCTTCCCCAGCCTGTGGTCCTGCCTGGCGTGGGAACTAAGGGAAGTCGCAGCCCAGCTCGCAGAGCAGTGCTTCCCTCTTTTTGGTTTTGTTCCTTTCCCCTCCATCTTTATCTCATTTATATCATTTTACTGTGAGCCTTGTCTCATTCTTTTGTGAGAACAGGCAGAGAGCCCAAGAAGAGATAAAGCAGTAGCTTTCAGGAACTGTGATTTTTGACCACCATTCAAGGTGACTATTTTTCACGGGTGGACCTCCAGTCCCTTTGGGAAGGGGAGTATTGGCTCAGGGTTTTTCAACCTCAGCATTGCCGACATCTGGGCCAGAAAACCCTGTGCTGCAGGGGCCCGTCTTGTGTGTTGCAGCAGATAGCAGCACTCTGACTGTTACCCACTAGATGCCACTAGCATCCTCCCAAAAAGACTCCGGCCTTGCCTGGCACCCCCTGCCAAGAGCAGTGGTCCCCAGTTGAGAACCACTGGGTTAGACCCAACAGTCTCTTCTGAGTTTGTTCCTGTGGTCGTGTGAGTTGTTTCGTGTACGTTTCACTTCAGGGCTGAAGCCGGTGGCCCTGTGGTCCTCAGAACCATCGCCAGTGTTTCCACATCTCCTTCAGCGTGGGGTGGGGGGCATGAGAATGAACTGATGCCTTCTGCCTCTGCCCAGTGCAATACGTACATGATCTTGTTACAGCGGGGGGATCCCAGGACCCTGTGCCAGGCTCATTCGTTGGTGAAATTGCCACCGATGGCGTGTGTCCCTGGCTGCCCAGAGCCCTCCACACATGACCTCTGTGCCCTTTTCCCACCACTGCCAGCTTCTGCCTGGTTTCTGTCCTCAGTCAACCTTGCATCTCCCGGCCATTGCTACTTTCCAGGTTTCTCTCTTCCCCGTTCAGTGGCCCCTCCTGTGTAACATACTACACATGCCAACTCCCAACGGCGGAAGGTTGTTGGGGTGTGCGTTTTCTTCTCATTTGAGTTTTCTTCTTGAAAGAAGAAAGAAAAGTTACTGCTGCTGCTAAGTCACTTCAGTCGTGTCCGACTCTGTGTGACCCCATAGACGGAAGCCCACCAGGCTCCCCCGTCCCTGGGATTCTCCAGGCAAGAACACTGGAGTGGGTTGCCATTTCCTTCTCCAATGTGTGAAAGTGAAGTCGCTCAGTCGTGTCCGACCCTTAGCGACCCCACGGACTGCAGCCTACCAGGCTCCTCCATCCATGGGATTTTCTAGGCAAGAGTACTGGAGTGGCTTGCCATTGCCTTCTCCATTTGAGTTTTCTTCTTGAAAGAAGAAAGAAAAGTTACAGTTGGGGCTTAAATCATGGTTACTTTTGGAGCCTTTAACCCTCCTGGTCTTGTAACCTTTAGAAGATATTAAATATCCCTTTCTTTCATATCTGGAAATACACTAAGAGCCTAGAAAGTTTTATATTAAACATGAAAGCCTTTTTGAGAACCTACCAGATGCTTTGAGACCCACTGACAGCCTGAACCTGGCTACCTTCTGTTAAGAAAGACTTACCTGGAGTGGTGATGGTGGTGGTTGTTTGTAGACTTGTGTTTTGTGGCTTAAAATGGTGTTGATCATTTGTGATTACCAGAGGGTGGGGATTGAGGTGAGGGGGAAATGGATAAAGGCAATCAAAACACATAAACTTCCAATTATAACATAAATAAGTAATACAGACACAGTATACCACATGATAAATAAAATTAACACTGCTGTATACGACTGAGCGACTGAACTGAACTGAACTGATGCTATATTTGAATGCTAGTAAGGGAGTAAATCATAAGAGTTATAAAAAAAA
Source organism: Moschus berezovskii (assembly GCF_049115385.1). NCBI lineage: Eukaryota > Metazoa > Chordata > Mammalia > Artiodactyla > Moschidae > Moschus > Moschus berezovskii. The sequence continues at coordinate 67,412,449 of NC_142478.1, forward strand.
ATATGGTGTTGATCCCTCAGCTATTGCTTAGATTGAAGAAGGAAACAGAGCCTCTTAAAACATCACCCCCTTCCCCTAAAAAAGAAAAATAGGGACTTCTCTGGTAATCCAGTGGTTAAAGACTCTGTGCTTCCAGTGCAGAGGACACAGGTGCAATTCTTGGTTGGGGAGCTAAAAATCCCACAGGCCTGCGTGTCCAAATAAATAAATAAAATTTAAAAGAAAGAAAAACTGGATGAGCTCTGAAGCAGCACTGGAAAAGGGAGAGCTCAGGGCAGAACAAGTGTGTGGAGTACCTGGGCTGGCTAGAACACTGCGTTAGCAGGCACCCATCCGCGATGCCTTGGAAGGCAGGCGAGAAAACATCAGGAAACCTGAACATCCCTCCACAGGAATTCTTCAGGGGAGCAGCAGAGCAGGACTGGTCTGGGAAGGGTGCAGTGTTTGGAAGGAGCCAGGTTTCCTGGACATCTGTACCTTTTGCAGGCACCAGAGCAGAAAATGTGAGCCTTGTGTCCGAGGCTCATTGATAGCGGTGTCTGGGCTGTGACATTCTCTTCCTTTCTCTGCAGTTGGAGGCTGGCAGCGATGAAGATCGCAAGTTAAACCACAGGTAAGCAGGCTTCGCGTTTTCACCCTGGAGTCTATCTTCCAAGCAGGTAAGAAATACTCTTGTGCCTTTCCAAGAGGGAGAACCCTGGAGAAAGACTACACCATTTTTTCAGTAGGAGGAGGGCTTTACAGATGATCCAGACATTTAACTGTCAACAGCTTTGATAATTACGTAACATTCAGAGAAGAAGAAAAATAATCGCCAGTATTCCACCACCCTGGCTTTGCCATGATGAGTATCTTTACAAACTTCCTTCTAGGTTTTACCTCTGCTTTAAAGAAAGTAATCATTCTAATATGTTCTCACTTTTCCATCCTGCTTTTGGGAGGGTATTCCTTTTGAGGTAAGTACATTGCTGTTTCGAAACAGACATTCAGCCCCTCAGTTTATTAATTCAGGGTGTGTGTGTGTACATGTGCATGTGCCTGTTGAGAAGTTTCTCAAGCTTGTAGTCCTCAGTTGCTATATTTCCAAGTAGACACCAGAAGTATGGTTATTTTTCTTTGCCAAAAATTGGGTGTTTTGTTGGCTTGCAGAAGCTTTAGTACTTTATTATATAATGCATTCTCCTGTTCCAATGATCTTGTCTTAAACACTGGCTCTTAAGAGTTTAAAAAAGTAAGCAGCTAGATTAAGAAAAAAAAAAGAAACTGCACAGAATTTCAAGGATACTGTTCTTTTATTATTATTGTTGTCTGTTTTATCTTGGGAAGGGGAGGAGAATTAACTGGAAGAGGAAATAAGTGCTGAGAGCAGGCTGTCCTCCTGGTTGAACGCACACACAGGAGTGGTGGATCCGCCTCACCTGTCTGTGAAGCTTCCTGGGTGTTTGAGGGAAGGAGGCACCCTGTTTTCTAAAATTCACGTGTGCAGGAAAATAATTGTCTTAGTACAGTGGCTGGGTCCTCGTTTTCACATTATGCTGGAGGGAGGACCAGGCACTGTGACACATCTCCTTCTTCCAACTGGGGGTTCTGGTTGCTCAGAGTCTCGAAGGCTGGAATCAGCCGGATTCCCAAGTGGGGGCAGTCACGGGCCGTATTGTGAATCAGCCGGTGGAAGCTGGGAGGGGAGTGGAGGTCTGCTCCGGAAACTGCTGTGGGAGGGAGATCGGGGCGGAGGGCCTGCGGAGCGCCCCGCACCCGCAGCTCATCTGTAACCTGTCCCTGGACTTGGACTCTCTTCTCCCCTCAAGCTGGTCCCTTTCTTCCAGGGCTCTTCCCCAGGAGATGGAACATAGATGGGCTTTGGGGCAAAGAACTATTTCATTTGTCACTTGCCCTTCCTGCGCTGACAGCATAGCACTTTGAATTGTTTCCATTAATAAAGAACTTGGGGCTCTCAGTGATAGGAAAACATGTATGTGCTGCTGGCCAATAAAAGGCCCCGTTCTTTGCATCACTTGGAGCTGAAGAGGGCCATTCAGAGGGACGTAAAGGCAGCTTTCTGTGGGGCGACATCTCATCCTCACGGCAACCCCAGGAGGAGCAGGTAATCCCACCTTCAACCTCCCAGGTCGCAGGTTGCATTCCAAGTGGGGCCTCCATTGTCTGTAACACTTGAGTTTGTCGTAGGACTCCACCTTGCCAGGAACAGTTTCGTGACTCAGCTGGACGCCAGTGTTGCAGGTACAGGCTCGCGGACTTGCTGAGGTCGCCCAGGTGGTTAGAGGCAGCGTCAGGGCTGGAGCCCAGGACCCCTGCTGACTTGTGATGGTGCTCCCTGGGGTGTCAGACCGCCCTGGTGACCCCCGTGAGCCCTTCTCACTGCTGTCAGTGAGCCCCCAAGGCCCTTGTGAGTCCTGGGAGACCCAGGCTGGGGGTGACCTGGGCTCTGATCCCGTCCTCAGAAGCCTCCGCTTTCTTCCTTTCTTCACTCACCTTGATGTTCAGGCGCCGTTTCATGCAGAGGGCAAAGTCCTGCTGTCTAGCCCTCCGAGCCCAACGAGAGAAGTGCTGAGGTTCCCGTGTAAGTGGCGTGACTGCAGCTCATCGGCATCTGCGTGGGGATTTGCGTTTCCAGACCTCTGCTCTCTGAGCTTCTCTTCGAGAAAAAATGTGTGGAATGGCTGGTCATTCTTTGCTCTCTGGGGGGAGGAGAGGTGGGGAGAGGAGATCTCTCTTTGATTCATGTTCATCCTGAAGTTAATATGCCCTGATTTGGTGTCTAAAGGGTGCTCGGGTAGGGGAGAAACTGGGGCCTGCAGGGTCACCCTGTCCCCTCACCCCTTTGTCTACCCTTAATGGACAGCTTCATCTTGCGGGTCCTCCAAGAAGTGGTCTTGGACCCAGTGTGTAGCCAGTGAATTGCTGAATTTGTGGGTCAGATCTTTCTCACCCTGCCCTCTTCCCCACCCCCTTCCCCTGCTGGGAGCATCATGGTCAGGTCCCTGTACCTCCCCCGGTTCACTGAGGGGCTGCCCATCAACCCCTCCTTGGATCTCACTTTATCAGCCCAACTGTCAAAGGGCTGGCAGTCTGGATGCGCCCCCAGCTTCCTCCTCCTGGTCCACACAGCCTTTTCTGCCTTCAGCCTCATCGCTGGCCTTTGCATGGACATGCCATTTTTCAGTTCTACCGCTGCTCCCTGTCCAGGCTCCTTCTCTAAGCCAGTTTCTTTTCCAGTTGGCCACAGTCCTCATGGCCAACTCATCATGCTTCCCCGCAAACCTCTGTGGCTTCCCTCTCTTCAGCAGGTGACTCCTGGTTTCTTTCTGGGCCAGGTACCGCACCTGCCTTCCTTGGCAAGTGCCTTTGCTTTTGTCTCATCCCTCACTGTTGGGGCTTCCCTTAGTGACAGGGTCTTAGTTCTCTGCCTGCATGTAGCACTTCAGGAAGTTTAAATATATTAACTTGGTTTTGATTCTGCAGTAAATTGCATTCATGTACAAGAAAGACATTTTGAGGAAAGATAACCGGGGGTTCGGAGTCTGGCTCCTGCACTAGTAGAGGTGCCCACACGCCTCTAGGAATTACTGTGTCTCTGTAGGTCTCTGTTCGTCCCATCAGTAAAACAGATAAAGCGCCGGCCTTACAGGGTTAACCAGCAGTTTGTACGGAGCTCCCTGCCCAGAAGCAGGTCCACGATGGGTGTGGAGGACAATGGCTGTGATTGGTCTTCCAAGGATGGTGTCCTATCAGTGTTAGTTTCACAGCTCAGCAGTAGAGAGAGGGTCTGACTCCCCACAGGCTCCGGGCCCACTGTGTGGGGGCTGGGAGGGCTGTCCCCGTGGATGCCCTGTGACTCGGACCAGGGACCAGCCTGCATCATTTACCCGGTGACGTCCCCGTACGTTGGAAATAGGAGCGCAACTCTTGCAGAATCTTGACTGTCACCCAGTCGGTTTCTCTGAAGGCCTGGGGGCCATCTGGGGAGCCGCCCCCCCGCCCACCCCTGCCCGCGCAGAGGGAGGCGGGGCGCCCGAGCCTGCAGGGCCCTCGCTCCCCCCATCCCCCCCCCACTCTCTGTGCAGCCTGCTGCCGGCCTCCGGCAGACCCATTGGGGAGCTGTGCTGTTCGGACTGTGGGAACCGGCGAGCACGTGGCTCCGCCACAGCAGCCCCGGCTCCCTCGCCATCCTGGGAGCTGCCTCGGTCTGGCAGGCGGCTCAAGTGGTTGTGTGCCAGGCAGGGCCCCAGGGAGGGGATAGGGTTGTGTTGTTTCCAGTCAGTGCATCAGGAGTGAATGTTTTGCTGCTTTTTTTTTTTTTTTTTTTAAATCGAGCGTTTCCAAGTCAAGCACGTGAAAATCAGCGTTAGAGTTCTGTTAATTTCTTTTATTGCTTGCCCAAGCAAACACTTGGGTCAGAGCAGCAGGATTTCATCTTCTCTCTTTTATCCGGTTTCAGTGGGAAGCTGAACTCCCGTGCACCCGCCTTTCCCTCGCTCCTCTCCATTTCGGAAATCCCCAGAGGACCCCAATCTCCGTGTAACCTTCTCTCCCTTCTTGTGGACAAGTCAGGATGGGGTGTGTCCTCGCTCTGCAGGCCCTGCCTCCCGTCTTCTTTCAGAACCTCTTCTTCAATGCCTGTCTACCCTTGGAGCTTCCTCTGACTTCCTTGATGGCTTCTTGGCCTGGACTTTGACTGTCCCTGTTGAGAGTCCAGTCTGGTTACGTCCTGCGCAGAGGTGTCGAGCTTCTGCCACATCCAGGCTCTGTGTAGCAGGCTGCTGTGTCAGTCATCCACTGCTGTGTAACAAGCCACCCCAAGCTCAGCAGTCAAAAGCGGTACATAGTTACTACCTCTCAGCTCGCATGAGCCAGGAACCCTTGACATGATTGAGTCGGCTTTTCTGCTGGGGGTCTCACGTGGCTGCAGTCAAGGTGTTGACCAGGGCTGGGGTTGCATCTGTGCCTTGGGCCCTCTTCCACACTCACACTGATTCTTGATAGAATGCATTCTCTTGCGGCCATGGACACGGCTGGCAGCTTCTTTAAGGCCGACAGGAGAGTCTGCTGCCATCAGGGAATGCCATCAGGAGACAGATCATAGCCTCTGCCATCAGTTATAACCTAATTAAGGAAGCAGCTCTCCCATCCTGGTCCCTGGTCCCAGCACATACTCAGCACAGGGGGCTTGCCCGGGTTCCTGGGTAGAAACTGCCCAGAAATCTCAGCCCACGGGAGTTCTCGAGATGTGCCAGTCTAGCTGAAAGAAAGACCCATAAACAGCTAGGTTTCTGTTCAGTGTCGCAGGCGTGGCAGGGTGTGCCACATAGAGGCGATGCTGGCTAGTGGGGAGGGGCCCGGAGCCCCGGGGAGCCGGCAGGGCTGGACCACCTGCCGGAGGCCATCCTGTTCTCACAGCTGTGCACCCGCACGCCTCTTCACCTCAGTCTTCTTCCCTTCCAGCCTGAACCCCAGGGGGCCCGCCGTGAGCGGTGTGCCCTGTCCCGTGACCTGCATGACTGTAGGCCCCCGCTGTGAGTGGTGTGCCCTGTCCCGTGATCTCCCTAACTGTGAGCTCGAGTGAGGCTGGTACTCAGCATCCCTTCCCAAGCAGTGGGTCGCCTGGGTGGGCACCAGGGAAGGGGGGGTGGTGTGCACATCAGGGCTCCCATTCACGAAGGTCCTATAGGTGCTGGGAACTTGGGCAGCTCGTCTCATTTCTGTCACCCCCATGAGATGCTGGCCTCATTGTAGGAAACCGCAGTTCCCTGGGCCCGGAGACAGGGTTTAGACTTTGGTCGCTGTGATCAGAAACCCGCGTCCCTTCCTGTCCCCTCCCTCACGGCTTTACTGGCAGCCACCTCCCACCCCTCACCCCACCTTGAAACACTGGGGATGCACACACTTGTAACAAGTGAAGAGTTAATTTGATTCTGTTGGAATGTAATTAAAATTACTAAGGTTAACTTAAAATGAATTTTGCTCAGAGTCTAGTAGGTTTCATTAAGCGTTTGAAACAGCAGTGCTCAGGCTTCTAAAGCCTTGAGTGCCTCAGGGCCCTGGTCTCATTTTCCTGTGCACTTAGCACACCAGGGAAGCGTGTGCCCCGGAGAAGGCGCGGGTGAGCCCTTTCTGCACGGTGGTGCCCATGATCACCCTATGGTAAACAGCAAAGCTGTGAGGGGGAGGCAGAAAACCCGAGGCTCTAGTCCTAAAATGCGTTACCTGCTGTGTAGTCTTTTGGCCAGTCTCTAAATGTCTCTGGGCCCCCACTGCCTCCTCTGTCAAGTGAGATGAGATTAGATAACAGCTCCCAAACCCAGGAATAAGCATCTTCACACCCACCGGTTTAGTTCTGTGTCACCCTGTTACAGCTTCTGACCGTCCTTCGTAGCTTTGTAATAGCACATCCAGAGTTTCCCCTTTATTCTCAGGCTGAGAACAAGGTCAGCTGTATGGGGGAGGTAAGGGGGTGCGTCTAGCTGAGTCACCCTGAGGTGGTGAGAACTGGTTTGGCCTCTCAGAGGAAGTGGACCCTCTCCTTGGACCTGCTTCCCCCTCAGCGCGTGTCGGTCCAGACACGCTTTGCCCCGGGAGCAGGGCCATGCCCTTGGTGGTGACTGCCTGGGCAGAAGGGACTCCCGCCTTCAGAGGCCATCTTGGTGTATGTTGTGCTGCCGTGAGACACTCTGGATTTGGGCGGCTGATTTGGTATATTCCTGAGACTAGGAGGAGGCCCACCAGAGTCTTTCTGCTTTGAGAGAGGCTGCAGGAAGAAAATAGGATTAATCTGGGTTGGGAGGAGCCATTCCCAGGGCATGCCAAGTGATGGGGCTGGGGGTGGGGGTAAGACCAGGAGTCTGGTCTGCGAGGCTCCCACATGGGATCATGGAAAGCCCTGGGGAGGGTTCCCACTCCCACAGTGAAGATGGTGTGTGTTGATGAGAGCGCCCCACCAGTAGCCCACTCCGCCCTGCAGTGTTGGGAGAGAACCAGGGATACATGACTGCCATGTAAATTACACAGTCATGCTCCTGGCTGTGCTTGGGTGGGGCAGGGCCTCTGGATCAGGTCTATACACCCCCACCCAACCCCCTGTGTGACTGTGACCTCAGGCCAGCCCCCCTGCCCTCCCTGAAACAGAGTCCTCCTGGGCATCAGGGAGCTTCTGTGAGCCTGAGAGGGCATCTTGTATATTGTGTTGGGTCTGGTCCTTGTCTGACAATGCGGCACCGTTATTTTCACTGATGCTGGGAAGCGACAGTCCCTTCTGCTGCCTTCCTTACCTTCTTACCCCCCACCCCCCGCCCCAGAGGAGTTCTAGATCAAAACCCAAAAAGGTCAGCCTAGTCGAACCCAAAGGAAAATAGCAGCCACTGCCCTACCTGTCTTCCTCCAAGTTACATGGAGCCTGGCACCAGGTTTTTATCCGCAAAGCATCACATCTTGTGTGCCTTTGTTTATTTTTACAATTAAAAAAATTTTTTTTTCGTTGAGTGGCAACTTAGGAAGCTTTTTTTTTTTAAGATTTTGTTTCAAAGAATGCCCAGAGGCCCCACCTTAGGAAATGCCCCGGGGGCCTCCATGTGCTGGCAGAAGTGACCCCCACACGCTTGCTTGCCGAGCATCAGGACCCACCAGGGAGGGGACTGTTGATGTGGTTTGGAGGGAACCAGGCCCGCTGCCACCTCTGGAGATCTCTCGTCCCTTCTCCCCAAATGTCCAAGCCCATGGTTCCATGCTGTGTCTGAAGCAGGTGGAAGTTGGGAGTGTGCCTGTTCAGGTCTGTGGTGGAGACCGCTGAGCCCTACGGCAAGCGAGCTCCCTCAGGAGCGCATGCCCCAAGCCCAGCCCCCTGTGTGGGCCCCGCCACTCCGGGTGGGGGGAGGAGTATCTCATGAAGCAAACTGGCACGGAGGCGGTTTTTACTGAAGAGTGGTTTGCCTTATCAACTCAGCCAGAGTGTATTTGGTGCCTGTGTATGTTTTGGGTTCTGTGCCGAGTGCTGGGAATTCCATGTTGAATATAAAAAGACGTTGTTAATGTTCCAGAGGTATCTCGTGTGTGCCATGTCCACTGTGGCTCCCAGAAGGGATTTGAAACAGCGTGTAACATTTGAAGCAAATCGTCTGATTTAAAATTGGAAAGCGGGACCTGGAGAGCATGGGGGAAAATAAAGCAAAGTGAGGGGACAGTTGTGTGTGGGATTCAAGGCATAATGCGGGTTGGTGTAATTACCAGAGTTTGGCTCTGCATCTGACTTTGAGCTTCTGAAGAGTCAAAGCAAAGAGAGAAATGACAATCGGTTGCTTGGTTCACGGTGTCCTGAAAACACCACCTGGTCGGTCCCACTGAAGAACTGTTCCTGAGGGTGGGTGTTCATGAGGAGACCCAGTGTGATGGGCAGTGAGGCAGCTTGTCTCAGGCTGGGCCCTGAGGCCAACCCCACCAATTAACCTGTGTGTTCATGGTCTGGAGAGGTGAAGTCAGCGCAGTGCATGATGCCAGAGCTGCCCAGCCGCCCCAGCTGCCAAAAACAGGATACTGAACCGCATCCTGCAGGCCCGCAGCGTCCCAACTCCGCGTGCCTGTCCCGACTCTGTGTGCCCATCACAATGGGAGACTCTCCAGGGCAGGTCGGCCCCCTGCTTTTCTGAACGTGCGGTCTCAGAGCAGGAAAATGGTAAAATTAGGGCTCACATGGGCCAGGGCCCTGCGTGTGTGCTCAAGGCTTTCAAAATCTGGACACCCAGAGACCGAGAGGAACTATGAGAAAGGAGTTTCCCATCATCCTCCATGACCTTGTGCACGAAGCAGGGCTGCTGCTCTTCTGGAAGTGCGGAGGGGAGGTGGTCCTGAGGCAGGGACAGATCTTGGGCACTGAGGGGCAGAGCATCCCTGAGAGGGAAGCGGGAAGCCAGGACGTCTGCCATCAACAATGACCAGTGAGAGGGTCTTAAGTTTTTATCACTGGCCAATAAAAATTGTTGTTTAGTCCCTCAGTCACGACTGACTCTTTAGCGAACTCATGGACTGTAGCCCATGGGATTCTCCAGGAAGAAGACTGAAGTGGGTTCTCATTTCCTTCTCCAGGTGATCTTCCCAACCCAGGGGTTGAACCTGTGCCTGCTGCATCTCCTGCATCGGCAGGCGGGTTCTTTATCACTGGGCCAGCCACCAGGGAAGCCTAAGAGGGAAAATGAGAGGGAGTGTTTTGCCAAAATCCAGTTAAGTGGAATTTTTTTAGAGGTAATTTAAAAATTTAGAAACAATTGAACACATACATAAACGTTGCAAATGGAGTACAGAGAACATTTTTCTGAACTGTTTTGAGAGTAAGTTGCCAGCCAGATGCCATTTGAATACTAGCAAGGACATTCTCCTACAGAGCAGGCCATTAACCCAACCTGACCTGATCCATGACTCCATCTAATCATCAGACCCCATTCAGGGTCCACCATTTGTCCCAGCGGTGTCCTTTGTCGTAAAGGGTCCAGGTCAGTGTCGCCCACTGTGTGGCGTGATCCTGGCTGCTGCATCTCCTTCAGTCTGGGGCACTCCTCAGGTTTTCTTTGACTTTTATGACCTTTTGAAGGGACAGGCCTGCTCGTTTGTAGAATAGAATGGCCCTCAGTTTAGGTTTGTCTGATGTTCCCTCAAGATTAGATTTGGTCCGTGCAACGCCAGGTGATGTTCACCACGGTCATCAGGTGGCTTTGCTGGGCTTCTTCCCTGCACGGTTATTCTTTTTCCTTGCGTCATGAAGAAGTGTTTCTTGTGGGAATACTTTGAAATCGGGTCAGTGCCCAGTGCCCCCTCAACTTTTCTATTTATTTATGTCTGTGTGGGTGCCTGTTGGTTTCGTGCAGTGGTTCATAGTCTGTTAACTGTATGCTTGACGTCTCGGTTCAGATGGCCCCTGATGTGGCCTGTGGGGCCTCGTTCAAGCTGGCTTCTGGGCCCCTGGGCGTGTGCATCATCGTTTGAGCTCTGCCTTGTTTTCCGACACCAGATGGCAGGCCTCACCGTGTAGTTTTTGCCCGGTCTCTGGAGTCCATCATTCCTGCACAGAGCCCTAGTTCCTTTCAGTAGAAAAGGGATTTCAAAGCAGGCAGGTGGTTTTTGTGATGTGTAGAAATAGCAAATCACTATGCTGTATGCCTGGAACTGGGGCTTCCCAGATGGAGCAATGGTAAAGAATCCTTGCCTGCCAACGCCAGAGATGGCAAGAGACGCAGGGAAAATCCTGGGAAATCTCATGGACAGAGGAACCTGGTGGGCTATAGTCCACGGGGTCGCAAAGAGTCAGACACAACTGAACGACTGAGCATACACACACATGCCTGGAACTAACAGTGGCGCAAGTCAGTTATACATCAACAAAATTTTTTTAAAATAAAGAATTTATGAATCATTTTAACCCCTGTGAGTAATCATTGAAAAGGATAATTGATGGATGAGATTAGGAGCTGATGCTGGACCTGGAAATCTGACAGTGGAATGCAGAACACAGGAAGTGGTAGATGCAGGTTGCCAAGTTCTATTTATTTGGGTGTTAGTTGATGGATGGGCCCAGCTGAGAACTAAATGTTCACTAATTTTAAAATAAAGCAGAAAATATTGCCCTTTTTTTCATGTACTCTGTAAAGCCTCCTTGAAGCTCATCCTGCTCTCCAAACCCAAATGATATTAACAAGGGCTTTTCTTTTGAAGAAAAAGAATTGTACCAAATTAATCTGGAAAACAAAAGCAGAGAAACTGAGGTAAATATGCTTATTACTACTGTTGAAGGAGGTGTTCTCGGCGTGTCTTTTCAGTGGGCAGAATTTGGGACTGTGTGGCTGTATGTGCGCACACACACGCGCACACACACACACACACACACACACGTTACACATTTGCATCTGTATTACTCTCTCTATTTATGTTGAGAACCATGGATTCAAACTGATGCCGTGAGCTCTGATCCAGCATCTCCGGGTTCATTCTAGTTTTTCTCGCTCCATGTTTGTAATCCCTTTTCTCATACTGAGAGAAACCTAGCTCCCATTGTCCCGCAAGTGTTTACTTGTCTGATCAGCCCCCTTGTCTGCCACCAGCCTCTCATCTTTGCAGCCACCTCTCCGCTCCTTACCACACCGCTCCCCCCCAACCTGGAGGCCCTCCCTGCTCTGCCCACCAGAGGGTTTCCAGTCTGACTTGTTGGGAAAAAGAAGCGGACTTCTCTCTTGATGCTGTTTTCCCAAGGTGTCCACACCACAGAGGTTTGACACTTTCTGGTGAGACTTGTTGTCGTGTCCTGGCTTTTCCCCTTCTGGGCCACTAGAACTTGGATAAGCCATGTAACCTCTCCAAGCCTCAGTTTCCCTGTGTCAGAGATACTCACAGATGGATGCTAAGGGTATCCATGACGTGCCCAGCAGGACACACAGCAGAGATGTTCATTATTGACTTTACACTTGCTGACTGCACATTACCTTCTGGGCCCTGAGAGATGGAGAAGTCATAGCTTTGACTCTCCATACTCTGGTAATGTGGACAACTTAGTTGTGTTGTTCGAAGCACTAGGTTGCCAGGAGGACCTGACCTCCATGTGGCTGTAATAGCATTTATGCAGCAGCGAATCTTTATTTTTTTTCCCCCAAAGGTTATAATGCTTAATCAGAGGTGTCTGATAATTGATTGAAGCTTGAGAAATATTTTCCCAGGTCCCATGTTTTCACTGAATAATTGGGCATCTTGTTAATTTATTTTTTAAAAAGGTTTGCATTACTTTATTATTTTAGGTTGCACTGGGTCTTCGTCGCCGCACTCCACCGCCTTCTCCAGTTCTGGCGAGTGGGAGCTCCTTGAGTTGCAGTGCGCTGGCTTCTCATTGTGGTGGCTTCTCTTGTTGAGGGGCACAGGCTCTGGGACACGTGGTCTCAGTAGCTGAGGTGCACGGGCTTAGTTGTCCCGTGGCAGGTGGGATCTTCCCGGGCCAGGGATCCAACCTGTGTCCCCTGCGTTGACAGGCAGATTCTTAACCCCTGAGCCACCAGGGAAGCCCTTTAATTGATTTTTTTTTAATTGAAGTTTGGTTGATGGATGCCATTATATATAAGTTACAGGCGTACAGTGTAATGCTGCACACTTTTAGAGATTGTGCTCTGTTTATAGTGACTGTCAGCCTCTGACCCTGTCCCCATGTTGCACCGCGCACACTTGTTGCTTGTTGCACACGTGGTAGTCTGTGCCTCTTGACCCTCGGCCGCTGTGTTGCCCCTCCCCACTGGCAGCCACCGGTGTGTTTTCCGTATCTGTGGTTCTTGCGCGTCCTGTCCATCCTGTACCTGTTGAGCGCCCAGTGTCATAGCCACTCAGAGGTGACCAAGGTGAGTTAGTTGCAAAATGGCTTTGAGGCTGGAGGAGGGACATAGCTCAGTCAGTTTGTGATTATTTACTTCTGAGTATAGCCTCTGCTATATGTCAGGCAGAGAGGGAGACTTAGTATGTGTGTCCTGTCCCTAGAGTCCCACCATGAAGTTCAGTAGGCTGGCATGAAGATACTGTCACCACCAGTTAGTAGGTGAACAGGGTCAGAGCTTAGTCTGGGTCCTTGGGGTCCTGTCCCTTTCTAAGTATATGACCTCGAACGAGTGACTCACCCTTTCAGTGCTAAGTGAGGGAAGGTGCTGTAAGATGTTGAAAAGCATGGCTTGCAGCCAGCGCGGCAAGGGAGGGCTTCCTGGAGGAGGCGTGGACGTTGGTAGGTGCGCAGAACATGAGGAGGCTGTGTGTAGAGACACAGAGTGGAAGAACTGACTAGAGCAATGGCAGATGGGGTGGAGCAGGGAACGTGTGGAGTGTGGGAGGAATAGTGTAAGAGGTGATACAAGGAAGCTTTTTATTATAAATCACTTTTGCTAACTGCATTAGCAGCCTTGAGGTCAGAGCATATAAAGCTTAGGTTAGCAACATGAATGGCTGTGGCTGCCACAGCAAGCAAGTTCAAGGACTCCGGGTTCTGTAGCTGCGGCCGCATCATTGAAAGTCCTGGAGCTGGGAGCTAATGCAACAAGAGCAGTGGCTGGGAACGGCATGGGGCAGGTTAGAGGCCAGGGGTCCTCTGTTCTCCATCCTGATTCCCACTAGGCTGCAGGCTCCTGGCATAGCTGTGCCATCCGGATCATAGCTGCTCACCACATGTGGCTGATTAAAGCCCAGTATTCTTGGGCTTTCCTGGTGGCTCAGACAGTAAAGAATCCATCTGCAATGCAGGAGACCAGGGTTCCATCCCTGGGTTGGGAAGATCCCCTGGGGAAGGGAACACTATTTGCCTGGGAAATCCCATGGTCAGAGGAGCCTGGTGAGCTACAGGCCATGGGGTCGCAAATAATTGGACACGACTGAGTGAATTTCACTACTAAAGTCAAAGACAAATTCAGCTCATCCATCTCACTCATCACCTTTCAAGCATTCAGACCCTCAGCCTCTCCAGCTGCCATATCAGACGGTACAGGTGGAGATCATCTCCTTCCTCTTGGACAGCATTGCCCTGCAGGGACGTCAAGGACCCTGCACAGAGCCGGCACACGGGGAGTAGACATCGCACGGCTCACAGGGCTGGGGGCCTGGGAAGGAAAGGGTGCCCTTACCAGGTTAGGACTGGGCAACCCATGAATATGGGATGGGGCTGCCTCCCAAAGAAAGGGCTGGGAACCGGGGACAGTTGAGACAGTCCGTTCTTGGAATTTTTGAGTTGTTTCAGAAAGCATTTCCTTGTTATTTCTGGCTGGCTAGGTTGTCTCTGCTGCCATTGCATTTCCTGAACAGTGCGGCCTTTCTCCCTCCGTGCTCGTGAAGGGGGCTTCGATCCCGGTGTACCAGACATTCACAGGCAGATGCATCAGCTCCAGCCTCCACAGATGGGGCCTGAGGGCTCATGGGGGTCATCGAGGAGCCCTCCCAAGGTTTGCGGAGCCAACCCAAGGCAGGGTGTCTACTGTCCTACTTAGGCAGGGGGAGAAGTCCTGCTTTTGCGAGCTTGCTGGTATATTCAGCTGCTCGCTCCCACCCGTTGCGATGAAGGCACGCTGTGTAGCTGGCTGCAGAGAATGTCTCTTACTGTCCAAAATACTTGTGGACATTCCTTCTCTCTGAGAGAAACCCACGCCTTCTAGCCAAACAATACATGCCCCAGCAGCAAAGACATTTGTAACAAGCCCTGCCAGCATTTCTTGCTGGTGACCCCATTCCTTGAGTATAAGGCCCTGCAGAGCTGGAGTTTCCCTGTGGTCAGCATTCTGTGTGGAGTGGAGCCTTTGAGGAGAGGGCTGTGACTGGTAGGTGAATCAGGTGAGTTGTTGTCTACACTTAGAGCCCAAATAACGGCCTTTGGGACAAGGCCTTACCAAATGGCCCCGTGAAGCACAAAATGGAAATAAGGTGTTCGTACACCCAGGGTCTCTGTGACTTTTGAGCTTGAGTTCAAAATGAGAGAAACACCCGCATGAGAACGGGAGTGTTCTGTCTCCTTCTGCGGGGTGCCCGCCTTACTCCCTACGGTGAGTCTTCCATCTCCTTTGTTGTCGTTGAACCACTGAGACATGTCCAGCTGTTTAGGGATCCCATGGACTGTACCCCCCAGGCTTCTCTGTTCATGGGATTCTCCAGGCAAGAATACTGGAGTGGGTTGTCATTCCTTTTTCCAGGGGATCTTCCTGACCCAGGGATCTAACCCAGGTCTCTCTCACTGCAGGCAGGTTCTTTACCATCTGAGCCACCAGGAAAGCCCAGTATTTGTTAACCTCGATGGAATTAACGGACCCTGTCTTGGAGTGTACATGGGGACCACCTTTCAGTTCAGTTCAGTTCAGTTCAGTTGCTCAGTCATGTCCGACTCTTTGCGACCCCATGAATCACAGCACGCCAGGCCTCCCTGTCCATCACCAACTCCCGGAGTTCACTCAAACTCATGTCCATCGAGTCGGTGATGCCATCCAGCCATCTCATTCTCTGTCGTCCCCGTCTCCTCCCACCCCCAATCCCTCCCAGCATCAGAGTCTTTTCCAGTGAGTCAACTCATCGCATGAGGTGGCCAAAGTATTGGAGTTTCAGCTTTAGCATCAGTCCTTCCAGTGAACACCCAGGATTGATCTCCTTTAGAATGGACTGGTTGGATCTCCTTGCAGTCCAAGGGACTCTCAAGAGTCTTCTCCAGCACCACAGTTCAAAAGCATCAATTTTTCCTATAGTGACAACTTTACAAGCATTCCATAAAGAATTATCTTTAAGTCCACTGGACAAATCAGTCTACTCCATAGTCACTGGGCAGAGCTGTGTGCAATCGAGGGTTAATTCTATCTGTGCAAAAGTTAGTTCATTTCAAACAGTCCAGTCAATATGAGACTTTTTTTTTTTAAGTTGAAGCATAGTTGATTGACAGTGTTGTGTTCATTTCACCCTTTTTTAGAGTTTCACCCTTTTTTAGAGTCTGTACTTTTAAGCCCACCTTCTCTGGGTTTTATTTTTCCTCCCCCAAGATGTAGCGTCAGAAATCCTTAACTCATAACCAGTTAGGTAACTTCCTGTATCCTCTTCTATAAAATGAGTGTCATATGCCTGCTGGTTCTCCGTAGGAGAGCTGCTTGAAGATCAAATAGGCTGACATCATCCAGAGCTTTGTCAACAGCCGGGCTTATCAGAGGTCTGATTCATTGTTATGATTGTCATCTCAGATGACTATGATGCAGGACTGCCTTTCAAGGGCAGGAACACCTGTGACTCTGAAAGCATTTGGTATGAAAAGGGCATCTGCTAACCTGTTGTGCTACTTCCGAGGATGGTATTATTTTGTTTTGTTTTTGACCTGACGTGGCCTTCCTTCATTGCACCTAACTGTGTTCGTATCGTTCCGAGAGGAGCACAGGTTTTTTTGGGTGTTGTCGTTCACCAGCAAAAACGTGTGTCGTGTACCTGCTGTGTGTAAGGTACTCTTATTGAAGGAAGCAGTTTCCTCTGTGTCTTCTGTAATTGTTAAGTTCAGGGGTTCTTCGCCCTGACTGTGCTTCAGTAGCAGTTTTGGGACTTTTTACAAAAAAAACCGGGTGCTGAGGACTTGTCACAGACCTTCCGAATTAGAACCGGCTGGTATTAGACCTGGACGTGAATGGTTTACAAGTTTTGTAGATTCTTCCCACGTACAGCCAGAAGTGGAAATTAGAAGTGTGGGTATCACATTCTATTGTGGTAAGTCTCTACACCAAGTGTTTCCCTTCTTCAGGGAATTAGGTTTCTAAGTGGCCTGGCACACATCCAGGCTGCCCACATGTGGACCCATCCCTTAAAGGTTGTTGTCGTTACCTGGTCAGCACTCATCTGGGCTGGGCGTACTGTGGTTCTCCTCACTCTGCAAACACTTGGCTGTTTGAATGGCTGAACAGAGCCCTGTATGTGAGTATCAGAACATAAACATAATATCCCAGGCGTTAGAACCCAGAAATATGGATTCCCAGGCCAGTGCATTGTATGTTTTTAAACTTCAACGTGCACTTAGGGTCATCGAGGCAGTGGGTTAAAAATGAGGTTGCCCAGGCTCTCCCCCGGACACTTTCAGGAGCCAGACTGACCTTCTTCATTTGTGAGAAAGAAGAGAATGTCTTCCTGCAGAGCTCGGGGAATAGACAGGGTGGCACATGGTGGGTGCTTGGGCAGTGGCGGTGCTGTTGGTGAGAAGCAGCTTCTTGAGCAGCCTGACTGTGCCCCTCCCCAACCCCCCCCAAGGACCCCCATTCAGTCCAGAAGGACCGGGTGATGTGTCCTGTCCTGTAATGGTGATGGTGGCGCCCCCGGGGCTAACGCCGGGTCTTCTCTTTCTGAGGCTGTTTCCTGTCTCTCTCCGGCGCCTGATGCGTCCATGTGCTGGGAAGAAGGACTGGGGACGGGTCCTCTCCTGACTCCTCAGTGCTGCTGGGCCTGGCCCCAGAGGGGCTGCAAGGTCTCCACTCTGGCTCTCCCTCTGGGACGGGCAGCGGCAAGGGTGTTCCAGGGGTTAGGAAGGTGGGCGTGGTCCAGAGGGACGTGGGTCTCAGCCCGTCTCATAAAGATTATGCTCCTGCGGCTGAAGTTCCCTCAGCCACAGAATAGGAACGAGCGTAGTGTGTGTTTCACTTGATCCTCTTGTGAAGGTTAATTTTACCATTTGGGAGCTGGGAGAACCTTGCAGGTGAGGGCTTCCCAGAAGTCTCTCAGAGCCCTGCCTTCACAGAACACTGCAGAACTCACCGCTCAGACGCACTCTCTTCCCAGCCCTACGGGGTTCCTTTCTCAGGGAGTTCATCCCGTCCTGCCTGGCATCGTATATAGTTAGTTGCATCCTTAACATAAATATTTCTGCCAAAAGAAGCAGTAAAAGCAGAGCTGGCTTCCACCCAGTGGGTTTCAGCATCTCATCCCACACACTCTGGGACACCCACCTGCTCTTCCTCCAAATCCCACCCTGTGTCCCTTGAGAGACACAGGGTCTCAGAGCCCCTCCCCTTCCCTCTACCTGAATGCCATCCCCCCCACCACACACGCACACCCCAGATCTGCCTCCTCGAGGAGCGATTAGCACAACTGAAGGACTTCCAGGACGTATCTGTACTTTCAAAAAACACCCAGTAACCGTGGCAGCTGCCCACGGTCCTGTTGGGCGAATGGATGGTGATTTGAAAGAAACAGAAATCCTTCAGTCTGTCGGTTTGAACAAGAATGGGGTCCTCATGGCTTGGGGCGGGTTTCTGGGCCGCCAGCTGTTTTTCCTCGCAGTTTCTAATGCACACCCTATCGCTTGTTCCCGAGGCCCACAAAAAGCCGTAGGAGTAAAAGTGATTAGAGGAACTTCAGCTGTTTCGCTCCCTCTGAATAGCCCTCTTTCATCAGGATAGGCAGGGACAAGGGCCTTTTTTAAACCCAAATATCAGGGAAGGACGAGGGTTCCAGCAGAGCTGTTTGCCGTCTGGGTGGGAACGCTATCCTTCCTTCCATCAGGACAGGCACTCTGCTGCTTCCCTGGAGGGCTCCGTCCAGCCTCCTGTTCAGACGTCCATCCTTCTCTGGGGAGCAGGGAAGGCAGGGGCTGGGGGCAGTTCAGATCACATGATGTGACCACGGCAGGCGGTCCGGGACCTCTTCTGTGGTGCTGACATCTGCTTCTCCAGCCAGCCACCACCCCCTTCTTCTGCTACTCAGACGTTTCCAGCAAAGCTAGTATGTATCGCCACCGCCGATTTCTGTTTCCCTCCTGCGTCTCTGTTTCTGGGTGACACTGGCTGTTGCTGCTTGGAGGGTGGGGTTTTCTAGAGGACGCTGTCTGTCTGCAGTGCCCCGTACAAATTATGACCCCACGTCATCTCCTAAAACTGGCCTCTGAGACTCCTCTGTATCATGGAGATAAAAAGCAGCAAGGATGAGGGTAGGGAGGGAGGGGGGCTGAACTTGTTCTTAATCCCCTGTTGGGATTTTTCTCATGGTGACCAAGGGAAACATTTCTGTTTTGTTGCCTGCGTCTGACTTCCCGGAGCTTTAGTCTAAAGAGCTGTCTTTCTGGGGACCAGCATTTTTGGGGAAAAGGCTGATTTTGGTGGAATGAGGATGGGTGGTTTGTGGGTGTGTTTTCCTCGTACAGAGAACCTTGAAAAGGAGGCACGTCATCGCAGAAGTGGGGGTGTCTGGAGACTGATGAACCCGGGGACCGTATGGTGTCAGAGCCCTGGCTGCAGGAGACAGTTGCTCACATCAGCCACCCAGCGGGCGAGGGAGGCTCTGAGCCCAGGGTGAGCTCAGAGCAGAAGACGGGAAGCAGGGCCATAAAGAATATCTGTGTCTCATTTTCATAGGTCCCATGACTGCCAGGCTCTCTGGCCTCGGCCCCGGGAGTCATCCAGCGAGGTTTTCTCCTTATGCCCCATCTGCTTACTCTCTGAGCCGCGGGGTCGTCTCCAAGGCTGGGGAGGATGTGCTCTCTGAGCCTCCCCGCCTGCAGCTTCAGATCTCCCCCTGCACAGAGGACAGAGGCGGAGTGTTCCCGGGGAGCCCAGGCACACATCCCCCTGAGTTGACATGTAGCCTCAGGGCTCTTGATTCTGTAACAGCCTCAGAAACACTGAGGAGCAACTGGCCCCGAGAGTGATCACGGGATAAAACCAGCCTATTCTTTTGCGTTGTTCCTCCTCCACCCCCACCCACCCCCCAAGGAGATAGAAGGGACACCAAGGGCAATTTTTGCCCATGATTTCCAAGGCAAAGGTCACCGTCACTGGCTGGCTGTTTCCAGAGGGCTCAGGTTTCTGGTCACTATGGATTTTTTTCCCTTTTTTTTTTTAAACTCATGAACAATAAGAGGTTGTTGATGCCTTGCAAAGTTCCCCCCTCCACCCCCCGCCAGCTGCTTCAGTGAACTGATTGCTGTTTGAAGTTTCATGCATTTTGTTGGAGTCTCTCGGGCAGTGATGAAAGTAGGTAGTAAGTGATCCGTGTCTTACCTAAAACAACATAGTTCGGAAAACACTCAGTTGTAAGATTTTAAGGAAAGGGTGAGTGACAAGTTTCAGGGGTAGAAAAGTGTTGGGCATGTCTCTGCCGTTTGCTCGAACTAGACAGCCTGGGTTGTCTGTCGGCCAATGGATGCTGACGAGCTTTTTGCCTGCTGTGGGTAAGTGAGACTCCCAGGGTGCATCTCGTTTCTTCCATTATTTATGGTCCTAGACTCCTCAGCGCTTGAAACTGGCTCCACAGGTACAGGACTCACAGGGTGAAAAGCGTGACCTGGCAATGTGTGACGGTGGATGACGAAGCGCCGTCCAAGTGTGAACTGTTGCCCATAGGAAAGAGAGAAAGCCAGTTGTCAGTAGCATAAGAGGGGAAGAACTAAAACCTTAACATTTGCTATTTGAGCTGTTGTGATTTTTTAGCGTGCGAGGCAGAAAAACGAACAGATTTCGTTGGCGGTCTTCATAGTATGGAAGATAACTTTTTTTTTCAATTCCAGAAACTGCTGACTTGACACTGGCCACTGCAGTGAGGTTTCTTATCTCCTGGAGTTGTATTTTAGACTTAGCTGAATATTCCAATATGAGAACGTTTAACTACCAACTTTAGCTGTCCATCTATTTCTGCTTCATTGACTATGCCAAAGCCTTTGACTGTGTCGATCGCAATAAACTGTGGAACATTCTGAAAGAGATGGGAATCCCAGACCACCTGACCTGCCTCTTGAGAAACCTGTATGCAGGTCAGGAAGCAACAGTTAGAACTGGACATGGAACAACAGACTGGTTCCAAGTAGGAAAAGGAGTATGTCAAGGCTGTATATTGTCACCTTGCTTATTTAACTTATATGCAGAGTACATCATGAGGAACGCTGGGCTGGAAGAAGCACAGGCCGGAATCAAGATTGCTGGGAGAAATATCAATAACCTCAGATATGCAGATGACACTACCCTTATGGCAGAAAGTGAAGAGGAACTCAAAAGCCTCTTGATGAAAGTGAAAGAGGAGAGTGAAAAGGTTGGCTTGAAGCTCAACATTCAGAAAACAAAGATCATGGCATCTGGTCCCATCACTTCATGGGAAATAGATGGAAAAACAGTGGAAACAGTGTCAGACTTTATTTTTTTGGGCTCCAAAATCACTGCAGATGCTGATTGCAGCCATGAAATTTAAAGACGCTTACTCCTTGGAAGGAAAGTTATGACCAACCTTGATAGTATATTAAAGAGCAGAGACATTACTTTGCCAACCAAGGTCCGTCTAGTCAAGGCAATGGTTTTTCCCGTGGTCATGTATGGATGTGAGAGTTGGACTGTGAAGAAAGCTGATTGCCGAAGAATCGATGCTTTTGAACTGTGGTGTTGGAGAAGACTCTTGAGAGTCCCTTATACTGCAAGGAGATCTAACCAGTCCATTCTAAAGGAGATCAATCCTGGATGTTCATTGGAGGGACTGATGCTAAAGCTGAAACTGCAATACTTTGGCCACCTCATGCGACGAGTTGATTCACTGGAAAAGACTCTGATGCTGGGAAAGGTTGGGGGCGGGAGGAGAAGGGGACGACGGAGAATGAGATGGCTGGATGGCATCACCGACTCTGTGGACATGAGTTTGAGTGTACTCCGGGAGTTGGTGATGGACAGGGAGGCCTGGCGTGCTGTGGTTCATGGGGTCGCGGAGAGTCGGACACGACTGAGCGACTGAACTGAACTGAACTTAGCTGTCCTGGGCAATGATGATTTTGTTGTTTTATGTTACACAAGATGTCCTTGTGTTTCTGTCAAAAATTGATTTGTTTTTGTTTTTAAGTGCTTCTGTTCCTTAGAGATTTTTCTTTCAATCAAATATGTTAATTGGTTGCTCAAGAGAGAATGAATGATATATATAGCTCCCTATAATTTGAACTGCGATCTTTCACAAAATTAATAAAAATGAAATGTTTTTGCATTATGACTTTGAAAGTTAAAATATCATTTACAAAAGTTAATATTTGCTCAATACAGTAAATTTGGAAGATGCTAAGAAGTAGAGGGAAGATAACCTTAGCACTATTAATAATTTTGGTGTGTCTTATGATGGGGAAACAGTGGAAACCGTGTCAGACTTTATTTTTTTGGGCTCCAAAATCACTGCAGATGCTGATTGCAGCCATGAAATTAAAAGGCGCTTACTCCTTGGAAGGAAAGTTTTGACCAGCCTAGATGGCATATTAAAAAGCAGAGACATTACTTTGCCAACCAAGGTCCGTCTAGTCAAGGCTATGGTTTTTCCCGTGGTCATGTATGGATGTGAGAGTTGGACTGTGAAGAAAGCTGATCGTCGAAGAATTGATGCTTTTGAACTGTGGTGCTGGAGAAGACTCTTGAGAGTCCCTTGGACTGCAAGGAGATCCAACCAGTCCATTCTAGAGGAGATCAATCCTGGGTGTTCATTGGAAGGACTGATGCTAAAGCTGAAACTCCAATACTTTGGCCACCTCATGCGACGAGTTGACTCACTGGAAAAGACTCTGATGCTGGGAGCGATTGAGGGTAGGAGGAGACGGGGACGACAGAGAAGGAGATGGCTGGATGGCATCACTGACTCGATGGACATGAGTTTGGGTGAACTCCGGGAGTTGGTGATGGACAGGGAGGCCTTTCGTGTTGTGGTTCATGGGGTCGCAAAGAGTCGGACACGACTGAGCCACTGAACTGAACTGAACTGAACTGAATGTATAGTTTTCAGAGATGATGGTTTTTTCTAAGTAATTGGTGGTAATTAATAGCTAATATAGTCTATCAGTTCATACAGGCTGGATTTCTGCATAAGCTAGAGATTTTCTTGGTAGCCAAGTCATGAAAGTGAAATTTTTTATTGTAATTCTTAAAATCATATGTTGACTGTGGATGTTATTGCCTGTTAAAATAACAAAGACCAGAGATTCCCTCTGCTGAGAAGTTCATGGGGTTAACTTGAGCTTTTAAATGGGAATAGCGGGCATAGCCACCCGTTCTTCTTCAGATGCAAACAGACAGTGAAAGTGTGATTTCGTCTTCCTGATGCTCTGTGAACCGAAGACGCCAGGAAGCAGTGAGGTGGTTAAAAGTTCAGAATGCTGGGGGCCGAGATCAACAGCAAAAGTCTGAAAAATCATAAAAACCATCCTCTGCTCATCAGAGCGTCGGTCTCTGTTTCTAGAAGACATCGTATTACGGTGGGGTCCCTTCACAGTGTCCTGCAGGAAGGCGCTCCGAGTGCCAGAGGAGCCCATGGAGACCCTTGGTGTTGTAGCTGAAGTATCCCCCTTTGTCGCATAAACTCTGCAGCAGCAGGCTTGTGGCAAAGGTTTGAGGGGAGTACTGTGAGAAATTGCCATAGGAGCTATTTCATCCCGTTGGCGTTTTACAGCCACTCTCCAGCTTTTTCTCTGTAGCTTGTCTTTGCCCATTTTCCTCTGTGAATTCCAGCCTAACTGTGCTCTGTTTTGTTTTTTTTTTCCTCTCCCCAGCTTAAGTGAGAGCTTTTTCATGGTGAAAGGAGCAGCCCTCTTCCTACAGCAGGGAAGCAGCCCTCAAGGCCAGCGGAGTCTTCAGCACCCCCACAAGCATGCAGGTGATGGCTCTAAACTGATGCTCTTACCCAGGGGGTTATCTCCGTGTGACTGAGCAGCCCTCCAACACTGGTGTTCAGCACTTGGCTGGCTTTCAAGGCCAGGGAGATAGTGCAGCACAGGTTGGTAATGACAGGTGCAGGTTAGAGGCTCTTTTCTTGAGGCCGTGTGTGTTTCCTGACGGCACTGGGAGCCAGCACCCTTTGACCATGCGTGTGTGTATAAGAAGGTCAGCAGCTTTCTGTTTGGATGTAAAGATTCCCTACTCAGTCTATCAGTTAACTGCAGATTTTAAGTTACAGTGTCCTGGGCTTCTCCTGGTGGCTCAGACAATAAAGAAGTTGCCTGCCATGTAGAAGACCCAGGTTTGATCCCTGATTCGGGAAGATCCCCTGGAGAAGGTAATGGCTGCCCACTCTAGTATTCTTGCCTGGAGAATTCCATGGACAGAGGACCCCGGCGGGCTGAGTTTATGGGGTCGCAAAGAGTCGGACACGACTAAACAGCCAACACTTTGACTTTCTTCACATGCCTTTTTAACAAATACACCAGAGCACCTTATAGCCAGATGTTGTCCCCGTGAAAATTACTGCCTTGAGGTGCTAGATGCCTAGTCTGTCATTGCTCTGAGCATTTGGAAAGCTCTCGTTTGGGGAATTTCTTTACAGACCTTGGGCACGTACTGGGTTGGAAAGTCTTTATTCTTTAATGGTGGGTGGTTCTTTGGAAGTAGACAGAAATTATAAAATGGGATCAAACCAAGTATTCACTGAGGCACAAAAGCAAGGAAATAAGAAATGTCTACAAGGACTTCCCTGGCGGTCCGGTGGTTAAGACTTCGCTTTCCAATGCAGAGGGCGCGGGTTCAGTCCCTGATTGGGGAACTGAGATCCCATGTGCCTCATGACCAAAAAACCAAAACAGAGAAACAGGAGCAATATTGTAAACAGTTCAGTAAAGACTTTAAAAATGGTCTACATCAAAAAAAACACAGAACAACCCTTCAGAAAAAAGAAATGCCCACTAAGTGAAGGACAGGGAAGCCCGACATGCTGCAGTCCACAGGGCTGCGAAGAGCCGGGCTGAGTGACTGAACAGCAACAAAGTCATGAAACTGGTTTTCTTAGGTGGCTTGACCCTGAACCTGAGGCATTTGGGAGTAAAGGATTAGGGACAAGCGGATCTTTGTAGCCAGTGCGGAGCCTCTCCAGGCGCTTCTTGGACGGGCAGCTCACGCCTGAATAG
The DNA here is from genome assembly GCF_049115385.1 of Moschus berezovskii. Classification (NCBI taxonomy): domain Eukaryota; kingdom Metazoa; phylum Chordata; class Mammalia; order Artiodactyla; family Moschidae; genus Moschus; species Moschus berezovskii. The sequence continues at coordinate 67,436,798 of NC_142478.1, forward strand.
GCGCTGGAAAGACCTCGCCTCTCAGAACAACAGCGAATCAGAGGAGCTGGCAGTTGGGGTCAGTTCTGTTGTCACTTCGGTCATCTTGTTTGTCTAACGTCAAGTCAATCAAACCTCATCTGGGAGCTGAGTCCCTAGGCTAGAATTTCCTGTCTTAGATTTTATAGCAAACCCCAAGGCTCAGTCAATATTGCCACATGCTGATATTTATAATCAAGATTTAGGTCTGTCGTGAGCTAAGTAAACAATCCTTTTGCACAGGGAGGCAGTATGTTTTGTGGAAAGAATATTTGCTCTGGAGCCAGACAGACCTGGCTTTTGATCCCAGTTCTGCAAGCATACAGAACTTTCAGAGTCAATTTCTGAGCCTTGGTCTCCTAATCTTTACAATGGGCATCAAATATCGGTAACTCAGATGAGAAATTTAAAATTGATGCACGTTAACAGGCCTACTTTCTCCTTGGTGCTCTGCCTGCTTAGCTGTAATTATTGCTACAGTGACTGCTGGTACAATAAAACTACAAACAGAACCTTTGCTCCTTAATCTGCTAGTAGTTCTGCCCTGTTAGGAGTGTAAACTGCTCCTCGTGGCTTAACCATAACGCATAAGCAAAGCCAGTGCTCAGTTTTGTACCCTAAGTGTTAAATGTCTCCTTCCTCAAATTGAGCGAATATTTGCATACTGTGTGCAATCTTGGGGAAGTGACTACAAAACCGTCTTTTAAAATCCCTCATTCCAGCTGATTGGTGCATCTCTGGAAGGTAACACAAGGATGGGAAGGGAGCCTGATGTGTTGGCTTTTCTGCCCTGGGGTCAGCGGGGGCCAGTGAGCTCAAAAACGCAGGACTTGCCCACTGGCCGCAGATGCTCAGTACATGACTGTGGGTCAGGCGCACACTGGACTTCACGGCAAGTCCCCCAGACGACCCACAGGCCCCTAAGCAAACGGCATGCCATGCTGAGGACATTACTCCACGTCGAGTAGTTCCGTTCATGTTAGCCAGTCCAGTCAGGCTGAGACTCTTCCTTTCCAGGGCCGACCTATACTTCAGGCTCACATTCTTTGCACTTTTTTTTTTTTTGCAAGTGCTAACCGAACACTTTAACATACAGGGACTATATGAGGCTGCAAGGGCCGGGGTTGGGGTTTCTCTCTGTCAGCAATTCCACGTCTCAGCAGACAGTCCCACTGAAAAGCCTCTGCTGCTGCTGCTGCTGCTAAGTTGCTTCAGTCGTGTCCGACTGTGTGCGATCCCAGAGACAGCAGCCCACAAGGCTCCCCCGTCCCTGGAATTCTCCAGGCAAGAACACTGGAGTGGGTTGCCATTTCCTTCTCCAGTGCATGAAAGTGAAAAGTGAAAGTGAAGACAGTCATATCCAACTCTTAGCGACCCTATGGACTGCAGCCCACCAGGCTCCTCCATCCACGGGATTTTCCAGGCAAGAGTACTGGAGTGGGGTGCCATCGCCTTCTCCGGAAAGGCCTCTATCTGTGTGGAAAGCTTCGTTTTCACTGAGCCACTCATCAGACAAGGGACTGGTGTCCGCCTTCATCTGTGTGCTTCTGTGACTCAGAGTAGGGGGTGGGGGCACCCAGGCCAGCCGGGAACCAGCCATGGTGGTTGTGTGCCATCGTGACGTTGGTGGCACGACAGGTGAGCATGCCGCTGTGTAGAGAAAAGGAGCGAGGATCGTCCCCTCCAAGTCACTCCTCATGGGACATGCCAGCGCAGGGTGTTGTACTCTGTGGGATCCTGGAAGAGAGGAGACAAGGGAGCAGGTTTCCAACAAACTTGACTCCTCTCTGAGGCTGGACGTGCTGTTTGCACATCATTTGTCTCCTTCTCTAAGATTAAAAAGATGCTTTTGGCCAAAGGAACACGCCCAGGGGCTTCCTTGGCGGTCCAGTGGTTGAGACTCTGCACTTCCGCAGTGGGATGCAAGGGGTCTAATCTCTGGTCAGGGAACTAGGATCCCACACACCACATGGCCATAAAAAAGAAAAATTTCTTGAACTAAATAAAAATGAAAATGCAACATGCCAACTTAAAATAATTATATGGGAAAATCAAGTTAAAAAAAAAAGGAACACGTCCAGTGGATTAATCCCTCTGGGTTCTAATCATGATCTGTAGGATCATTTTTTTCCTTAAGATACTTGTTTCTTAGGAGTGTTGCACAACCTGAAATGATTATGGATTTTCTGTGAATTACTCCTTGCACTTTTCTTCTCCATCAGCATCTTTACAGTTGAACCATTTCTTCAGAACGAACCCCATGCGGACATATTTGAAATATACATAAGCTAGGAAAAAAAGCAGCATTGGAAACACCCTCACTACTTTCTAGTTATGAAGCTCAGTTATGGGGTCCCCTGTGTCTGGGACACGCAGCCCTTCTCCTGTGGGTTGGATCCTGCGTGACTGTGAAGGCTCACCACCTCCAAGAGACTCTCTTCCCCTCCCTGTGGCCCAGAGGTAACCCCCAGGGACCCTGCGGCCTTTCAGTGATGTTTGGAGGCTGACCCTGGATTCCTGTCTCGTTTCAATCACCTGGGAAACAAACAGAAAAAGAGTATACGATTTTTAGCAGGAAAAAAAGATGCCATTGCTGTTTACTCAGATTATATCTCTGGGTACCCAGCACATACCTTCTCTCTGTGCAGTGACTTAAAACATTTTCGCTCCTGGTTATAGAAGTCATCTCTTTCACCCTCTTTTAAGGAAAGTGGTATGTGTGTGTTAGTCGCTTAGTCATGTCCAGCTCTTTGAGACCCCGTGGACTATAGTACCATCAGACTCTCTCTGTCCATGGAATTCTCCAGGCAAGAATATTGGAATGCATTCTCTTCTCCCAGGGATCTTCCTGATCCAGGAATCAAACCCACATCTCCTGCACTGAAGGCAGATTTTTTAAGTGGAAAATAACCCCAAGTCCTTTTTCTTTCAGACCAACCCTCAGCAAATCCCTCTCTTCAGCTGTGTCTATAGTTTCTGCTGCCCCCACCCCTGCAAGGTCATATTTGCTTGAATTTAATAACGTTTCTTCTCTAAGCTTGTCTGTATTTTTCGGATTTTGTATGTAATAATAATAATAATAAAAGCTACACATATTGCAATTAGTTGAGAAAGCAAAAGCAACTTTAAAAAACCTGGCAGTGAACTCTCTCACCCGTACTTATTGCAGTATTCAGGAGTGGACTAAGGGAAGTCCAGGTCTTCCAGACCCTTAAAAACCAGCCTTTCTTGGGTGTCTGCCTAGAAAGTAGGTGGGTGACCTGTTTTAAACTTTCTCCATTCGTCCAACAGGGGACCTGCCTCAACATCTTCAAGTTATGATCAACCTTCTGCGTTGTGAAGATAGAATCAAGCTGGTAAGAAGAGACGAGAGTGGCAAGTTTTCATTTTTAATTGTGACATTTGGTAGGCACTTATTGGCGAGCAGGGAGTTGGAATGGAGGTTGGGGAATGAGGGGGTGGGGGGGTTGACTCTCTTACATTATAGCAAATTCTCCCAAGCTGTTCACAAAGGCCAAATCCCCATCTGCTCCTCTGTCCCCCAGAAGGTACTGAAAAGGGAGGATAAGGTCCCTGGGTCAGTCTTTGCTGAGCCAAAATCTTCTTTTTCTGGGTTTTATTTGTTCACCCATATTTAACAAAGTTTTAGGGTCTCCTCTAAGCCAGGCGCTGTCCCTCATGCTGGGGATATAAACCAGATGTAAGACTTTCATCTTAATTCCGAAACTCTCAGGGGAAAGATAAAAACAAAAGTCTCCAGTCTTGGGCTGCTGGAGGAAGGGGTGGGCGCCTGGAAAGCCCAGCCAGCGAGAGCATGTCCGTCCACCTAGGCTGTGCGCTTGGAGAGTGCCTGGGCAGAGCGGGTCCGCTACATGGTGGTGGTGGACAGCAGCGGGCGCCAGGACACGGAGGAGAGTATCCTGCTGGGAGTCGACTTTTCCAGTAAGGAGAGGTGAGTCTGCTCTGCACGGTGGCTCCCTTCTGCGGCAGGGCCAGGAGTTGCTGCTGGGAAAAGGTTTCCGGAGTCCCACACCCATGGTGGGGACAGCAGATGACAAGGTGGTCAGGCCTTGGGGACCGTGGAGTCCCTCGTTTTAGCTCTGGTGTGCTGTGCCGGTCCAGTCTCTGCTCTCAGAGAGCTTAGGGTCTACACTCTGCTTAGAGATTTAACCCTGGGTCCCAGGGGTGCCCTACAAGAGGGCGCCTTAGCCAGGAGGGCTTCCTGGAGGAGGTGACAGCTGTGGTGAACACCCCAGGGCAAGCAGGAGCCGGACGAGGAAGGCGCATTCCAGGCCGACCATCCCATATGGAAGTATGTGATCGATGGGCATTATATCAAAGGCCTGATTCAGTATTAATATCCCGTGGATTCCCAAGTACTTGTTGATGGGTCCTGGATCAGAGGCTTGAAGAGAGGTTGGGAATTTCCCAATAACTGGAGGCCAAGTTTCTAATAGTTATATCATAGATCTTATTATGTGTGTGAAATGGAGGTGAACGACTCTCCTTACGTTTCGGAGAAGTTAATGCAAGTGAGATCATTGCAGAACCTGAATTTGTTAAAACTGGATTAGAGTAGACTCCCTTTATTCCTCATTAATCTGCTCTTCCTTAAGCAAGCCATGCATTTGCATTCTCTTGAGTATGAGGCAATAGGCTGGGCCTGGGCACACAGGGCAGCAACAGTATCCACGGTTCTCGGCCTCAAGGAGCCTGTAAGCTCAGCAGGGAGAGAGCCATCACCAGAAGTCAGGGTGATGTACCCAGAAATGGAAAGGTGTGGGATGGTCATGGGAACCCAGGAGAGGCACGGGCTTGGCAGGGTTCCTTCAGGAACAGGCGATGGCTAAGCCCAGTCTTAGAGGATGAGTGGGCTTATCAGGTGAGTCCGGGGTTGGGGCAGGTCAGAGGGTGTGTTGGAAGAGCATTTCAAGCAGAATTGATAGCAGAAATCCAAAGCCGCAGAGGCAGTGGTTGGCGCGTGGAGACCATGCTGTCTCGTCCTGTTCTTGCGAGGGGGCTGCCGTTAGTCCCTCCCTTGCGACCAAGACTCCATTTCTTGTTACAAGTAAATGAAATAAAAGGAAGACAGATACGGAAGCGGAGGGTTTGAAAAGATCCCCCACAGCTGCTGATACTCAGAGGATGAGTGGGTTTCACGAACCCAAGGACTGCCTGTGTGCATGGTTTTGTGTGCATAGCCGTAGTCCCTTGGAGGCTGTCAGCCCATAGCAGAGATGTCCGTGTAGGGTCCCCGGAGGTGGTCTGAGCTGGCCCTGGAAGTGACGGCTGTTTCTCACAAGCCGATTCTTTTTCACATGCCTGAAGAATTTTCGTAGTGATCCGAGGAGGCCCTCTGATAAAGCCTTTTATTTCCATCTATGTTTCACAGCAATGCCAGACTCTGAAGTGGTCAGGTATCGTTTCGCTGTTAGGATGGGCAAAAAAAAAGCAGATTAAGCTTGTTTTTAAAACACCAACTGCACAGCAGGTACAGAAACAGAGTTTCAGAAGTGAACTCCAGTCCTGGTGTTGGCACCTTCCCCACCCCTGCCACCCCAGGACAGGAGACTGAGGGTAGCTGCCACGATTTGCCTGTGTCCCCCAGACTGTGTGTGGCCTCGTGCCAGGCGTGTGCCTGCCATTGTCGGCTTCGCCCCTGCTGCTCTGCGGGCGTGTGGTCCACTGGTTGCTCCTGGCCCCCGAGAGCTGCATCTGGGACCTAGCATTTATGGAGTCATGGTCCCCCGTGGCTGTCTCTAAGCTGGGGTTTCTGGCCGTCCCAGGCCCGCATCTTCTGGAATTTAGTGCTGATCTGTCCCTGCAGGCCCAGGGCAGGTGGTGGTTCCCCGAGTGAGCCGGACCAGCTGGGTGGAGACGCAGCGAGGGAAGGCCTCGTGCAGGAGGGTGGACCTTAACTCTGGGTGTCTCCTCTTCCCTCCTGTGTAGTAAAAGCTGTACCATCGGGATGGTTCTCCGACTGTGGAGCGACACAAAAATCCACCTCGATGGAGATGGGTAAGGAGATCTCTTTAAAAAGGCATCTTTCACCGTAGGCTTTGAAACAGGAGTCAGTTTTTACATCGGTGGGTAATCATGAACAGAATCTCATGTGTGACATTGCCCTCCCGTGAGGCACACAAGTCAGGGTCCATTTGGAACATCATACAAGGGAGTTTGGGCTTTCCTGATGGCTCATTGGCAAAGAATCCACCTGCCGGTGCAGGGCACATGGGTTCAATCCCTGGGTCAGGAAGATCCCCTGGAGGAGGAAATGGCAACCCACCCTAGTATTCTTGCCTGGGAAATCCCATGGACAGAGGAACCTGGCAGGCATAGTCCATTTGGTCAGAAAGAGTCAGGCACAACTGAGCACGCACAGGTGCTCCCTCTGATGAGAAGGGAGTTTGGGTCATGAGGTACCAGCAGAAACATTCTACTTTTGGGGAGATCGTCTGCTGTATGAAGTGCAAAAACAGTATTAAACGGACGTTCACTCATTTGCCTTGAGTTGTTAAATGAACACTCGCCATGTGCCCTCCCGGGGACTGGTCCCTGCAAGCGCACGGGTGAATATGGTGTGGCTGGAGTTCTAGGTCTCTGAGGGCTGAGGGAAGACACACAGCCAACAGGTGCAGCGGCGTTTCAGGTGCCCGTTGGGGGCGCTGAAGGGGAGGAATCATCCCAGTGGGCCCAGGCAGGTAGACCAGGGCCAGAGGGCCGTCCAGATCCTAGAGCGGCAGCGGGGTCGGGGGGACCTCAGGTACGGCCACGAGTGGGAAGAAGCAGGAGAGGAAATGATCTCCACCTGAGACTCCAGCAAGAAAAGTTTATGTGGCTAAAACTGGGAGGGAAAAATGAAAATTAGAATTACTGAAGACATGGGCTTACGATTACTTTTCTAATTTTTAAAAATTTTTATTTGTTTACTTTTTAAAAAATTTTGGCCCTGCCGTGCAGCTTGCAAGATCTTAGTTCCTCAACCAGGGATCGAACCTGTGCCCCCTGCAATGAAAGCAAGGAGTCTTAGCCATTGAACCTCCAGGGAATTGCCATATATATTTCCCTTTTAAACTTTTATCTTTCATTAGTGTGTTTCTTACGCAACTCTAAAAAACATAGATGGGTACTTCCCTGATGGTCCAGTGGCTGTGACTCCAAGCTCCCAGTGCAGAGAGCCCCTGGTTTGATCCCTGGTCAGAGAACTAGATCCCACATGCCCGCAACTAAGACCCTAATGAAAAAAAACCTAGGTAGCGCGTGTGGGGCCAGAAGTGGGGGAGCGGGGTGGGCAAGTGAAGCGGGGGTGTCCGGTGCTGGGGTTGCCCTTTGCTGGGTTTTCAGTTTTTGGCTGACTTTGCATTGCTGGGTTAAAAGCCAGTCTTCCGGATCTGAGAACCTGTCTCTCTCTCTTTTTTTTTTTTTGCTTTTGCCCTTGTCTCTGTGGCCTGTGGTCCCTCCTCAGATAGTGTGAGACAGACTTGCCCTCAGGGTGTCCCCCCTACCTGGCAGTGATGTGGTTGGGGGCCCCGCCTTCTCACCGCACCGTCTTTTGTTTTTCATTCCCAGTGGATTCAGCATCAGCACCGCTGGGAGGATGCACGTCTTCAAGCCTGTGTCTGTCCAGGCCATGTGGTAAGTGTGGTTTCAGGGACTTTTAACACCTTACAAATATTTTCCTAGCTGACAGCACGAATTAAAAAAACCCATCTCCTCAGAAGCACATTTCAGTTCAGTTCAGTTCAGTCGCTCAGTCGTGTCCGACTCTCCGCGACCCCATGAATCACAGCACACCAGGCCTCCCTGTCCATCAGCAACTCCCGGAGTTCACTCAAACTCATGTCCACAGAGTCGGTGATGCCATCCAGCCATCTCATTCTCCGTCGTCCCCTTCTCCTCCCACCCCCAACCTTTCCCAGCATCAGAGTCTTTTCCAGTGAGTCAACTCGTCGCATGAGGTGGCCAAAGTATTGCAGTTTCAGTATACTTTCCTTGAGAACCCCATGAACAGTAAAAAAGGGCAAAATGATAGGATACTGAATAAGGAATTCCCCAGGTCGGTAGGGGCCCAGTATGCTACTGGAGCTCAGTGGAGAAGTAACTCTAGAAGGAATAAAGGGATGGAGCAAAAGCAAAACCAATACCCAGCTGTGGATGTGACCAGTGATAGAAGCAAGGTCCGGTGCTGTAAAGAGCAATATTGCATAGGAACTTGGAATGTTAGGTCCATGAATCAAGGCAAATTGGAAGTGGTCAAACGGGAGATGGCAAGAGTGAACGTCGACATTCTAGGAATCAGTGAATTAAAATGGACTGGAATGGGTGAATTTAACTCGGATGACCATTATATCTACTACTGTGGGCAGGAAACCCTTAGAAGAAATGGAGTAGCCATCATGGTCAACAAAAGAGTCCGAAATGCTGTACTTGGATGCAATCTTAAAAATGACAGAATGATTTCTGTTCGTTTCCAAGGCAAACCATTCAATATTACAGTAATCCAGGCCTATGCCCCAACCAGTAATGCTGAAGAAGCCGAAGTTAATCGGTTCTATGAAGACCTACAAGACCTTTTAGAACGAACACCCAAAAAAGATGTCCTTTTCATTATAGGGGACTGGAATGCAAAAGTAGGAAGTCAAGAAACACCTGGAGTAACTGGCAAATTTGGCCTTGGAGCACGGAATGAAGCAGGGCAAAGGCTAATAGAGTTTTGTCAAGAGAATGCACTGGTCATAGCAAACACCCTCTTCCAACAACACAAGAGAAGACTCTACACATGGACATCACCAGATGGTCAACACCGAAATCAGATTGATTATATTCTTTGCAACCAAAGATGGAGAAGCTGTATACAGTTAGCGAAAACAAGACCAGGAGCTGACTGTGGCTCAGATCACGAACTCCTTATTGCCAAATTCAGACTTAAATTGAAGAAAGTAGGGAAAACCACTCGACCATTCAGATATGACCTCAATCAAATCCCTTATGATTATGCAGTGGAAGTGAGAAATAGATTTAAGGGACTAGATCTGATTGATAGAGTGCCTGATGAACTCTGGACGGAGGTTCGTGACATTGTACAGGAGACAGGGACCAAGACCATCCCCATGGAAAAGAAATGCAGAAGAGCGAAATGGCTGTCTGAGGAGGCCTTACAAATAGCTGTGAAAAGAAGAGAGGCGAAAAGCAAAGGAGAAAAGGAAAGATATAAGCATCTGAATAGCAAGGAGAGATAAGAAAGACTTCCTCAGTGATCAATGCAAAGAAATAGAGGAAAACAACAGAATAGGAAAAACAAGAGACCTCTTCAAGAAAATTAGAGATTCCAAGGGAACATTTCATGCAAAGATGGGCTCGATAAAGGACAGAAGCACATTTAGGTATGTTTATTTTATGTGTGTGGCAAAATACATGTAACATAAAATTTACCATTTTAAGCATTTTTTTTTTTGCCACTCTGTGCAGTATGTGGGATCTCAGTTCCCCAACTGGGGCGTCAAACCCACACCCTTTGCATTGGGAGCTCGGAGTTGTAACCACTGGACTGCCAGGGAAGTCCCTTAAGCGTTTTTTAAGGTTGCAGTTCAGTGACATTAAGTCCATTTACAGTGGTGTACACCCATCGTCACTGTCCATTTCCAGAACTTTTTCATCACTTGAAACAGCAGCTCTGCATTTATTAAATGTTAATTCCCCATTGCCCCCTCTCCTGGCCCTGGTAGCCTCTAATTTTTGCTCTCTCTATGACTTTGCCTGTTCGGGGTCCTTCATGTAAGTGGGATCATACAGCATCCGTTCTTTTGTGTCTGGCTTCTTGCCCCTAGCATGATGCTTTCAGGGTTCATCCATGTTGCAATACTTCATTCCTTTTTAAGGCTGAACAGTAAGTTTATTATTTGGATATACTGCTTTTGTTTATCTGTTCGTCTCTTGATGGATATTTGGGTTCCTTCCTCCTTTTGGCGGCTATGAATAGAGCTGCTGTGACCTCTGGCGGACCAAGTATCTGCTGAATCCCTGCTTTCAGTTCTTTGGGGAATGTACCTAGGAATGGAATTTCTAGATGATGTGGTAATTCTGTGTCCAGTCTTTTGAGGGACGCCCCCGATACACTGTCTTACACTGTAGCCATTCATTCTCTGATAATTTTTTCATCCAAGGCCTCGTTGGTCCACCCTTCAGTGATACCTGATTCACCCCATTCGGTGAGAAACATTCAGCCGATATTTTTGTAAAATGAAGTAGGAAAAGGATAAGTAAATTGGCTGCTAACATATGCGTCTGCAGTTTCGTTTCTTCTGCCTCACTCTGCCTTCCCAAATCTCGTCTGCAGTTCTCATATTAAAATTAGTTTCTAGAACTCATTTCCCTAGGAAATCTGAGCATCTAAATTATTCTGACATTGGTGGGAGGGAGCTGAAAATTAACCGACTGAGGGCAGGACCAGACCTCTGTGCCACGTGTTGAGGAAACTTTCCTTCCAACTGCTCAGCTAAACTGGGGTCCCTGCCTTCAGGGTAACCGCAGCCTCAGCAGTGAATCCGTCCTTGGGAGCCCACCTGCGGATGGAATGTGACCTGGGAGCCTGCCTGACTGGGCGAGTTAGGAAGCTTTGTTGTTCCCTCCTTGGAGCTGATGGCGGGTGCTATCTCGGCCCTCAGGGTTGCTGCCCCGTGTCCTGGAGGCCCGCAGAGGTGCCTGGCGGCCGTGCGGCCCCCTTGTGTCTCCTCTCTGTGACCCTCTCCCTCTCCCCTGGCCCCAGGTCTGCCCTGCAGGTCCTGCACAAGGCCTGCGAGGTGGCGCGGCGGCACAATTACTTCCCGGGGGGCGTGGCACTGCTCTGGGCCTCCTACTACGAGAGCTGCATCGGCTCCGAGCAGAGCTGCATCAATGAGTGGAATGCCATGCAGGACCTCGAGTCCACGCGGCCCGACTCCCCCGCCCTGTTCGCAGACAAGTGAGTACCCCGGCCCCCGGCCCACGCAGCGTCCCAGCCCCGTCATGTCCCAGAACCAGCACCGCAGCAGGAGTTCCTGACCTGCAGCCCCGGGGTTGTCTTTGGCTGGTGGAGGATCTGTGACTTCCACGCCCTCTTTGGAGATTATAGACGAATTCAGGTGTGAGTGCATTTCCGGGCGGCGGCTCCATAACTGTTCATCAGCCTCGTCGTGACCGTGCTGCAGCCCCTCTTCCCCAGGGCCGCAGATGGGGTTTGCAGAGCTTCTTCCTCTGCTTATAAGAGTGAATAAGTTTATAAGGTGACTGTAACGTCTGGTTCCTTGGGTCCCGAAATACAACTGTGTGAAAGCAGGCCCGGGGCTGCCACTCAGAGGCCGCAGAGGTGCCCCGCGTGCCCTGAGGTCACACTCAGTCAGCTCTGGTCCCAGAAGGAGGGAGGCACTCGCCCCTTTTCTCCTGGTAAGGTACTCGTCCTGAGTGTCCTGCTCCTCAGGGACATCACATGTAGGAGGGCTGTAGGTGGAGGGGAGCCCTGCAGATGTGGGGAGGACCAGAAGCCACATGTAGGAGGCCTCCAAGAAATTACAAGAGCATTGGCGAGAATGTGTGCCTTCGAGTATAATGAAGGCGCGTCATGTGTGAGAAGGATGGTCCTGGTCAGTCCGTGTGGCCCCAGGATCAGGATCAGGCTCGCAAATGTTGGTTCTATTTAAATGCGTAAGGAGGTAACAGGAGCCGGATGCAGCTGGGCCACGGGCTGCCTGAGGGCCCCGGGGGTTCCAGCCTCCAGCCCTGAGAGTCTGGGGCTCTGCAGACCCGCACGAGGAGTGAGCGTGCCTCGCCACCACCGTTTGCGTCCTCGGGGGATGTCCCTGCCTCCTCCCCTTCTCACTGAGAACGTGTCTGAGCCGTGCTCTGTGCTGCCCAGGCGCAGCTGGGGTTTCTGTGAATGCCGACCGCAGGCCTCTTCAGTTCTGCACGTCCCTAACATGACTTCTCCCCAGGCCGACCGAAGGGGAGAGGACGGAGCGTCTCATCAAAGCCAAACTCCGGAGCATCATGATGAGTCAAGACCTGGAGAACGTGACGTCCAAAGAAGTAAGAGCACGTCCCTGCTGGGCGGGCTGAGGTCGTGGGCATCCCTGCTTCCAGTTGGGTAGAGCTGAGAGGTTGAAGCTGCCATTGTAAAAAAGTCACATACAATCTGTTTACGAATTAACGTGTGTAAAAAAAATCCTTCCAAAGCCAGATGAAACCGCCCTTTAATGTTTTTTTGGATCACTTGTTTTCTTCTTTCTGTTGCTTTTGTCCGTGGAATGCTGTGAATTATAGTAACAGCTGAATTCAGTAGCAGGTTGATGGTGTACAAAATAGTCTTTTTATGAAGTAATGCATAATGAAGCACATCATGGTATCTTCCAAAGCGAGATGAAACTGATCTTATGTCTTCACGGTGATACATTTGAGCATTGGAAAAACATTAAGTGCTTTCAGCTCAGCAGAAAAGATCCCAGGGAATCAGATTCCTTCTTTGAAATAATAAACGTCCCCCAGGCAGAGTCACTTTGAGGCCGAGTAGCCTGTATTCCTGCCACCCACGTGTGTGTTCCCTACGTCTAAATACATGTGTGATGACTCTTAAAAAAAGCCCCCAAATACTTTTCTTGAAAACAGCCACAGTTGGGCTTCTCAGGATGCTCAGAGGTAAAGAATCCACCTGCCAAATGCAGGAAACACGGGTTCGATCCCTGGGCCAGGAAGATCCCCCAGAGGAGGAAATGGCAACCCACTCCGTATTCTTGCGTGGGAAATCCCGTGGACAGAGGAGCCTGGGGGGCTACAGTTCAAGGGGTTGCAAAGAGTCAGACATGACTAAGAGACTGAAAAACAGCAACATCATAGTTCATGTTGTGACTTGACTTCTTTGAAGGAACTGGTTTGTTGTGGGGTTTTTTGTTTTTTTTTAAACCCTCCTAATATTTTCCACTCTGCAGATTCGTAATGAATTAGAGAAACAGATGAACTGTAACCTGAAAGAATTCAAGGAATTCATAGACAACGAGATGCTTCTTATCTTGGGACAGATGGACAAGCCGTCTCTCATCTTCGACCATCTTTATCTCGTAAGAGGCACAGCGCCCAGTGGGGCCTGGCTCAGGGCAGGGGATGTAAAATCAGACCGGGATTTGTTTACCGTTTGCAGCAAGTCGTGAGGGGGGAGAAACTTGAGTTCCTGAAGCCTGCATCCTGACTTTTACGGGAACTCCCCTCTTGACCCTTTTCTCTGGCCTGCAGCCTACTGGTTTGCTTACCGAGCCAGACGTTGGAGCCGAGGCTCCCAGCTGAGCTGTGGGGAGTTGTCTGAAAAGCTCTCTGGCGTCGGCGGCTGGCTGACCTTTTCAGATGCACACCACCTTCCTGCCTTCCTCGGTCACTACCAGAAACCCCCTCCAAATGGTCTGTGGGTTGAAAAAAAAAGCCCAGTTACCAAAGGGAACACACATACCGAACCCCAAAAGGGCCTAGGCGACCCGAGATGTGAGAAAAGGTGGAGGAGGCAGCGTTCCCCCGCCCTCCCCGCTGGTGCACACGGCTGCCCCCGGCCCTGTTCCCAGAGCCCCTGGAGGGTGCAGACCCTGCCGACACACGGCCATCACTCCCTCCCCGCCATCTCTCGCTCAGATTTTCATAAAGCTGTCACTCTGCATAGAAGGCAACTGGCACGTTTTCAAAGTCAGGGGGACTGCAGAGGAAGGCACGTTCCTACAGTGAGGGGTCCGCTGGGCATGATGGAGACTGGAAACCACCCCCCCGGCCCACCCCCACCAACCGCAAGCAGGTTCCCATTCCAGAGCCTGACCAGCTAGACATCTGGGAGCAATCCTTTTGGCCTCACTTTTCCTTCATCCTTTACCTTAGGGCAGGAGGGCCTCCCCAGGCGGCTCAGTGGTGATTCAGGAGATGAGGGCTTGATCCCTGAGTCGGGAAGATCCCCTGGAGGAGGAAATGGCAACCCACTCTGGTATTCTTGCCTGGGAAATCCTAAGAACAGAGGAGCCTGGCAGGCTATAGTCCATGGGGTCGCAGAGAGTCACAGAGTCACTCTCGGTGACTGAGCAAGCACCCATATAGCTCAGCGGACCTTTACGAAGCTTAAGTCAGTGTGTGTTTAAAGCACCGAGTGGAGTTTCTGGAGGCACTCGTAAATGATACCCATGGTCTGAGCAGAAATCACTTCCTTGAGAAAGTTGAGAGAGCATATTGGCTGCTGAAGGCGTGACCGACTGTTTTCTGCCTGTAGGAAGTAACCAGTAGTTCCCCAAATGTGTATGTCGTGATATATACTTAATGGAGTAAATATATGTTTAACATGTTTTTACATATTGGTCTATAACACCGATCTACAAATGTTTAATGTAGAATGTATGTAAACTGGTTATAAGTGTGTGGATTTGAAGCCCGAATCTTGAAAGCAGCCCTGTCTCTACTCTTCTCCCTGCGAAGTGGATTATCTTCCCTGGTGGACACACAGCCAGCGACCCCTCGGCAGGCCTCTCCACTAGGTGGTGATCATGGCAAGGGGATACTGACAGCCCTAGCGGAGCTCTCGTTATTTTTTTCGGTGTGGCTCGGTGCTTTATGTCACTTTTTCCATGAGAGATACCAAAGGAATTTTTATATTTGAGCCTCTCCCTCCAGTATGAAAAATCCAACTAGTTGCCCGCACACTGCCAGCTCCACTGGGGCCATTGCCTCCAGAGGGGTCAGCCCTCTCGGGAAGGGAAGTTTGTAGGGAGACCACGAGGGTGCTGCTGCTCTTGTGACTCTGTGTCCATCACATTTCCTAAGAGCAAAGTGGTGTTTTTATCTTCGGGGTTTTTTGTGGTTTTTTTTCCCTTTTGTATTCTTTGCCTGCTTGGAAATGGAGGGTTTGTTTTTTAAAAAAAACCATTTTTAAAATATGAAGTTAGAACATGTGTGACTTTCCTGACGGTCCAGGGAAGTCTGAGCTCCCAATGCAGGGACCTTGGGTTCAGTCCCAGGTTATGGAGCTAAGATCCATATGCTGCACAGAGTGGCTGGAAAAAAAACAAAAACATGATATAGATGGTTAGGAAATATAAAGGGCTTCCCTAATGGCTCAGCAGTAAAAAATCCACCTGCAGTGCAGGGAATGTGGGTTTGGTCCCTGGGTTGGGAAGAGCCCCTGGAGGAGGAAGTGGCCATCTACTCCAGTATTCTTGCATGGGAAATCCCATGGACAGAGGAGCCTGTCAGGTACAGTCCATGGGGTCTCAGAGAGTCGGACATGACTGAGTGACTGAATCACCACCAGGAAATACAAGTCTAAGGAGGAGAAAGCATTCTCAATTTCACTAATCTAGAGGCAGTCTCTGTTAATCCTCTGGAATGTTTATTTTTCTGTCTTCTGGGTTTTTATTTTTTAATGCATTTATAACTTCTTAAAAAAGAAAGAGAAAAAAAAGGAAGGGAACCATACTAGTTGATTCTGTAGTTTTGTATCCTGCTTTAGAAACCCTTTTTCACTGTGTGGCATTTCCCTGTGTCATTAAATACCCTGCAAAAGTAGAATTTAGTTCAGCGGCTCCATCACAGTGGCCCATCATCATTTGTGTTACTGATTTCTTGTTGAGCCCGTGGGTGGTTTCCGCTGATCGGTTATTATAAATAACCGTAAATATCCCTGCACATATATTCCTGTATGAATCCTGGGTGTTTCCTCGGGGTAGCCTTTTGTAAGTGTAATTTCTAGGTCAGAGGGTGGGAACTTTTTTAACATTGCCAAATACTTCGCAGAAAAGGTAAACCCATTCCTGCCTGCAGTGAGTGGCGTGTAGAAGTGCCCTCTCCCACCTGGGAGGTCAGAGGTCACTGCTTCTGGTGCCCAGGACCTTGCCGGAGACCTAGGAAAAGGAGTGGTGAGAGGGAGGGGGCAGGGTTTCCTCGGCCTCCCCTCCTCCCCGACGATGCCTCTAGTTTTCTGGGAATCTATCTTCCTTGATACTGGCCTCTTTCAGTCGGCTTCCTCTTAGGCCAGGGGCTGTCAAGATTCCGCATCACCATCAGGGCTGGCGCATACCGCGCATCCCGCAGGCAGCCCTGAGCTGATGTGCAACACTCATGGGGGTCTGTGTGATCTGTCCCCCAGGGCTCTGAATGGAATGCATCCAACCTGGAGGAACTGCAGGGCTCAGGGTGAGTCTGCTCCCCTTGTCTTCCCTCATCCTTCCAGGCAGCTTAGAAACCCTCAGCTCAGCCATCCCGTCGAGGACCAGCCCTGGTGCTGCCCACCCGCCCACCTGGAATTGCCCACACCCCAGTCTCCAATGCGGCCGCTGACTTGGTTGATTGGCATAGCTAAACCAGATGTGCTTCAAAATGCCACCTCCTTGAATGATTTAGGGGCTTTAGATGTTACTGGGGTTTGGAAATGTGGGTGTCAGGGAGAACGATTCTAAGCCACCCTCGAACTGTCCAGGGCATCCTGGGTGCTGGGAGGGCCACGAGCCGCCTCCTACTGCCCCTCCGCCCAGCAGGGGTGCCGAGTGTCTCGGTACCTGTGAGCCAGTCAGCAGTGCTTCCTGGACCAGTCCCGGTTCTATCTGAGGTGGTACTTTTGAGCCTGACACCTGCAGTTAGTTGCTCAGCGTTGGCCAGAAGCATACACCTCAGCCTGAGAAACGCTCGGCAGCAGAAATAAAAAAAATGTAGAAATCTAGACCTTTAAGAACAAATGTCTGGACATCTTTTTAAAAAACAACACAGCCACAAAATCACCATCCTGTGTGTCTTGACATGATGGCATTCTTGAATTACTGCATTTAAAAGTCAAGACTAAACAGATCTTAAAATATATCTTCAGAGCTACTGGTTAAGATGTGTTCTTTCAACAGAAAGGGATCTTGAAGTGGAGGGTGATCCTGTCTATGCTCTGTCTTGCTGGGAATAAATAAATGATTTTAAAGGTTTTTCTTTTTTTTTCTAAAGCATTTATAAGTATTCTCTTATGAGATCTATTTGAGGTGTTTTCAAACTCCTGAAATCATTTTGGTCTTCCAGGAATGAAAGTATTAAGTAGAGAACTATAGAATATGGGTTAACTGGGTTAGCAAATCTTCCAGACTGTTTACTTATTTATAGCCTGTCTTGTTTGAAAAAGGATTTAAGGCAGTTCCCAAGGGCATAAATAATGGATGGATATATTCAGCTTAACTACTTAAAAGTGGAGACATTGTTTTTTTTTTTAAGCCTCTGTATACTTATAATAGTTATGAATTTTGAAGCTTTAAGAGAGTTAAAAAATGTATTTAATACATATGATGAATTTCTAGAATTAACATTGCTTGACAATGCTTTGAATGAAACTTTCTTTTTATAAGTTTTTTAATACAGAAATTTGTTTTTCATCATAAACATATAGTCATCATACAGAGGGCGTTTAAAGGATAGCAGAATGGCAGCCCACTCCAGTATTCTTGCCTGGAGAATCCCACGGACAGAGGAGACTGGCGAGCAGTCCAGGGGGTTGCAGAGAATCTGAGATGACTTAGCGACAGACTTTTGCTTTCAAAACAAACAAACAAACAAAAACACCCACTATGAAATTCTGCCATGAAAACGCAGATCTTTTACACATGTGTATTTAATGTTCTCTCTGCACAGTTTTTTTTCCCTCTTTGGCCTTGTCTTTTTTTTTTTTAATTTATTTCTTTTGAAAGATAATTGCTTTACAGAATTTTGCTGTTTTCTGTCAGACCTCAACATGAATCAGCCATAGGTATACATACATCCCCTCCCTTCTGAACCTCTCTCCCATCTCCCTCCCCACCCCACCCCTCTAGGTTGATACAGAGCCCCTGTTTGAGTTTCCTGAGCCCTAGAGCAAATTCCCGTTGGCTATCTAATTTTACATGTACAATTTTTTTATTACTCTGTTTTTTGTCAGTCCTCGTTCTGATTCTCCAAATTTGTTCTTTATCTTTTTTTTTTCTCATTGCAGTGTTGACTATATTTTAAACGTCACTAGGGAAATAGATAATTTTTTCCCTGGCTTATTTGCGTACCATAACATCCGAGTCTACGACGAAGAGACCACAGACCTCCTCGCCCACTGGAACGAGGCGTACCATTTCATAAACAAAGCAAAGTAAGTGGGCGGAGAAGCCAGAGAAACCAGGCCGGGGAGGAAGCTGACTGGCAGCCACGGGGCGGGCAGACATTAAGGGGGACCCCAGACACAGCCACCTCCTGGCTCGAGGGGCCAGCGACAGGTCACGATCCTCTGGTTGTAGAGCACAGGACCCCAGGCACCGGAAGGGCCACGTCGTTCGTCTTCTCTGGGGCCCCAAGTGAGCACCTTCTCTCCCACTTGCCGTGCCATTTGACCCCATTTCATCATCAGCTCTGGCTCCAGGCACGGCTTCTGTATCAAGTGCACACTCTCAGGCACTCTGCCTGTGGGAAGTTGTTGAGCTGGAGGAGGGGTGGCATGCGGGCCAGACATGACTCAGAGGACCTTTGGGGCTGCTACCCCGGAGGAATCTGCCCAGACATCTACTCGGGCAAGTGCCTGGAGCCGTGGCCGCCTCCACCTGAGTTCGCGGAACTCCCATTCACGTAGGATGGGATCAGCTGTCCCCCACTGCCCTCAAGCCTGTCACCAGCGTTAACCTGTCTTGTCCTCACCTTACCCTCCCAAGGAACACCTCTGTCTCCCTGAAGTAGGACCAGCAGGAAACAACTCTTTTGAAACACTATCAAGAGACACCCCCACCCCTTCTGCTTTGCACCCCTCCAGCTCAAAGCTCCATGATGTGGGACCAAATCTTAGTTCCCCTGGGTTCTTGGGGCATAGACTTCAGCAGTCCCAAAAAAACAAACTGAGATCTGAGGATGAATTTCAAGCCTGGGGTAAAGGAAGAGAGCCTGTCCCTACCTGACCGGTGGGCTGCTTCTAATGTAAACAGGCAGGCTGGCGCCCTACCTCCTGTACAAATAAACCCTCACAGGTGCGGCCTCCCCAGCCTGTGCCCACCCCTGCCCCCCAGTCTGTTCCCCCTCGCCTTTTTGGAGCAGCGACAACTCAAGCAACAGTGTTTCTGGCCTTGCAGTGTCTGTTAAATCTGCCCTGCCTGGACCCGCACCGTATCCTTACAAAAAGCGTATCGGCCCATCTGTTTCCTTTGGCTTCTTTCCCTGGTGGCTCCTTGGCCCTCCTGTCTGCAGAGACGCGCTCTCTCCCAGGGCCCTGGAGCTTTCAGTCCGCTGACCCCATTTTTCTGGCGGTAACCCACTCCCTGTCTCCATCTGCTCTGCAGATGACCCCTTTCACTGCTGCCCGGTTGTTTCCTGCCCAAGGGGCTCTGGTCTCCCGGCCCATCCCAGCCAACCCGGGAAGACTCCTGCTTCATCCCTGGAGGTGGCCCAATTCAGGAGCTCTCTCCCTGCCAAACTTGGGCCCGGCCGGAGAGCTCTGTCTTGATTTCCCATTGTATGCTGATCGATTTGGCAGCCAAGTTATTTCCTTCTGAGGGTCTGTGGACACCTGCTACCTAAACCTCAGGACTTCGGAGGGTTTGGGCAGTGAGATAACCTCAGGTTTTTTGTTTTAAAAATATCTGTCTCACAGAACCTGAGAGAATGCAGTTGCATAAGCTCATGCCCTCTCCCCCTCTGACCCTGCTACTTCAGGAGGAACCACTCCAAGTGCCTGGTCCATTGCAAAATGGGTGTCAGTCGCTCGGCTTCCACGGTTATAGCCTATGCAATGAAGGAATTCGGCTGGACCCTGGAGAAAGCCTACAACTACGTGAAGCAGAAACGCAGCATCACACGCCCCAACGCGGGCTTTATGAGGCAGCTGTCTGAGTATGAAGGCATCCTGGATGCCAGGTGGGTGACCATGTGCTGGGAAGAACCGACTGGCAGAGCTGGGCTCCAAGAGCCCTGCCGCCCAGCCGCGCTCCCGTCCGGCCCAGGGTTGGCTTCCACAGCCAGAAATTCTGCCTTGGGGTTGGAGGGGTAGAGGGGAGCCCGTCTGAGCAAAACAGATATTGTTTGGGGTTTGATTAGCGGTTTCCAGGAAGGATCTGTGTTGATTGTTGGCACGCACAGAAAGCTGTTCTGCGGCTGGAGGGAGCAGGGCACAGCTTCTGATCCAAGGCAGGACTCCCATGTGTGGCTCGGCCTGGGGCTGCCCCATTTCCTAAGCATCTGCTCTGTGCCCAGCCCTGTGCCAGGTTTCACCGCAGGGCAGCTCCAGGGACTGCAGGGGCAGACCCGGGCCCACCGCCACCAACCTGGCAGCTCAGGCCTAGCTCATCCATCTGCCCTGGTCACAGTTTCCTCTCCTGAGTTAAGAATTGACCCCATTCCACCTGGCCCTCCTCCTCCTCTTCCCTGGTAGCTCAGTTGGTAAAGAATCCGCCTGCAGTGCAGGAGACCCTGGTTCAATTCCTAGGTCAGGAAGAGCCGCTGGAGAAGGGATAGACTACCCACTCCAGTATTCTTGGGCTTCCCTGGTGGCTCAGACAGTAAAGGGTCCACCTGCAATGCGGCAGACCTGGGTTCAAAAGATCTCCTGAAGAGGGGAACGGCCACCCACTGCAGTACTCTGGCATGGAGAAGCCATATGGACAGAGGAGCCTGGCAGGCTACAGCCCATGGGATTGTGAAGAATCAGCCATGACTGGAGACTTTCACTGCCCCTTGCAGGGCTGTTGTGAACTTTCCATGTGCGCCGTCTGGATGCTTTAGTAGACCTATCTTGTGGTCAGCTGCTCTTTAATTCTCTAACCACCACCACCCACCTACCTGCCTGCCTGCCTGCCCCGCCATGGGAAAGGCCTGCAGAGGACAGGGGATTCCTCATTTATGGGAGTCAGGAGCTGACACAGGAGTTTGAGGTGGCCATGTCACACAGCCAGAAGGTGGCCCAGGGAGAAGGGGCATTCCCCAGGCCTGTCGGCCTCTGGGGATCCCATGCAGGGTGATCCTGCCCCCACAGGGGGATCCCCAGTGACCCCAAGTGGATCCACTCACTCTCCCTGTCCTTTTCTGCTCAGTCTGCCCAAGCCCTCCCTGACATCTGTTTCTGCCCGGCACCATGGGGAGGCTGCAGGCTAAGTCCACCAGCTTCTTGGCCACATCTGAGGAAGCAACCGGGGGTCTGGAGAATAGCTCTGGGCATCTCTGGATTCCTTCACTGTCAGCCGGAGAGCAGTTGGACAGAAGTGCAGGCAGGGCTGTGGCGGAGGGGATGGGACATGTCAGCTCCTTTAGCTCCTCAGTCACTTGCTGCCATCAGCAGTTTGCAGCCCAGCCAGGGGTCTCCAGGCCAGATTCACAGCAGCACAGCATTTTGACCTTGAATCCCAGCCCCATCTGAGGGCCCTCCTGGCCTGGCCTGGCCCGCGCATGCAGAGCAGATGGCCGTGAATGACCGCAGTGCTCCTGAGGAGCAGCAGCAAGCCTTTAGTTTGCTCATCCCTTTATGTTTACGTCCCGTAACCCTCGGCCCTGTGATGGCAGTGAGTCTCTTAAGGTTCATGCAGGTGACTCATTGACCTTTCATTATGAGCCTCTTATTTTTTTTATAAAAATTGTTATATAAAAATAATACTATAGTGTTATAAGACTTTTTTAAAAAACTGACCTGCAATCTCTCTGACCTACACAAGTATTTCCGATTTTCTGGCGTCTTCCAATTTTATTCAGGTGCATCACGTGTTTACATGGGCACGTGAATGTGTGTAATTTTTTACCAGCTCTCTGCTGTCATCTGCATTATTTCCCTACAAAGGTAGTAGGAAAAGATGCAGTTTCTTATTTGACTGACGCGGGGGGCGGGGGGACAGAGACGGAGCATCAGTGTTGTGACCAGGTTCACCAAAGTGAACTGGGGCACTGGGGCTGTGATGGGGTTTCAGGTCCAGACCCGCATGTCTGCAACATCCTCATCACGTGACAGAGCTGTTTATGTGACCATCCACGGATCACTCCTGTGGGAGCCAGAATGACTTAGGGTCCCAGGGCCTTTTCCATCATCCTTGAATGTCTTGGGGACAAATGATCCCAGACAGGCTTCACCCCGGTGAGCCCCTGGCGTCCACCCAAGCCTTGGGCTGCCCCACCAGCCTCTTGCGGGACCCTCTGGGCACTGGCCTCAGCTCACCTTCCTCCGCCCTCCCTCCCCCAGCAAACAGCGGCACAACAAGCTGTGGCGCCAGCAGACCGACGACAGCTGCCTCCAGCAGCCCGTGGATGACCCCGTGGGGCCCGGGGACTTCCAGCCAGAGGCGCTGGACAGCACCCCGGAAGCCCAGCCGCCCTGCTTGGACGCTGCTGCCCACCCACCTGGGTTCCCTGGCAGCGGGGCCGTGGGGGGCCCTGCTCTGCCCTGCTGCTTCCGGCGACTCTCAGACCCCCTGCTGCAGGCCCCCAGCGACGAGACGGGTGGCCCTGTCCACCTGGAGGATCTGGAGAGGGACGCTCTGCTGGAAGAAGCCGCTCAGCTGGCAGAGGCATCCCAGCCAGCCAGACCCCCCCCAGAAGGTCCCGGACTCTGCGAGAGGGAAGTGACGAAGAAGCCAGAGCCTGGGAGCCCCCAGGCCCAGAGCGGCTTATCGCCACAGGTGGAGGAGATAGAAAGGGAGGAGGCCCTGGGAGCCGGGAGGTGGGGGCGGTCCGCAGCCCCGCTCGATAACCTGCTTAACCGGGAAAACCTAAACAACAACAACAGCAAGAGGAGCTGCCCGGAGGACTTTGAGGTAGGTGGGGGGGCGCGCATGCCTGCCACTTCTGTTCCACCGGGGGCAGCCCCCGAAACTCCATAGCTGCCCCTGGCAGCCCCTGGGTGGATTTCCGAGAGGTTCTGCGGGCCCCTGGGGATGGTAGACAGTGGAGACCCAGAGGCCCCGAGGAGTGTCTGTACACTGCTCCCTTGACCCCGCTGCCCCATGGCTGTGTTAGGCAAGGCTTCTAAACCTTTTTTTTACGTAAAATGTAAGACATATAACTTGTTACCCAGCTTTGATCTTTACCAGTGTGTGGCTATTCTTCATTTCATCTCACTCCCATACACTTTCCCACACCCCAGATTGTTGTTTAGTTGCTCAGTGGTGTCCGACTCTTTGCAACCCCATGGACTGCAGCACGCCAGGCTTCCCTGTCCTTCACCACCTCCTGGAGGTTATTCAGACTCGTGTCCATTGAGTCGTTGATGCCATCCAGCCCCATCGCGTCCCCTATCGCCCCCTTCTCCTGCCTTCAATCTTTCCCAGTCTCAGGGTTGTTTCTAGTGAGTCAGCTCTTCACATCAGGTGAAAACAAATCAAATCCCTGGTCTGTCGTTCACATCACAAATGCTTCCATATATATCAGGACCACAGTACCACTGCCACCTTGGGAAAATTGATAGCAGTCCCCCAGCACCATCTTACATAGTCTTGCAGATCTCGTTGGTGTATGAAACCTACCTCCGGCTGGTTCCCTCGTCAAGGCCGCGGGCACCCACGTTTGGGTCTGTATTAGGGTCATTCCCGAGCTGTCTTTGCCCTTCGCCACCTCTCTGCGAAGAGCACAGTCAGGTGACGGTTTCCTGGAGTCTCGCTCTGTTGTGCCAGACATGCAGGGCCTGTCATCAGGCTGCAGACTCCAGACCCTTTCTGAAAGGGAGACCCAGTTACCGTGCCAGGAACGTTATTTCACTAATTCCCACAATGCTCTGAGGGCTTCCCCAGTGGCTCAGTGGTAAAGAATCCATCTGCCAGTGTAGGAGACATGGATTCGATTGCTGGTTTGGGAAGATCCCCTGGAGAAGGAAATGGCAACCCACTCCAGTATGCCTGCCTGGGAACTCTCATGGACAGAGGAGCCTGGTGGGGTTACAAAAGAGTCAAGACGTGACTGGGTGACACCACAACAACGACGACCCTCTGAGGGCAAAGTCACCCTGGTTTCCAGGCGAGAGTGGGGCGCTGGAAAGGGCCATTTGGTGCAGGTGCCAGAGGCAGGGGTTGAGAAGGGAGGCCCTTGGAGGTCCCCCTCCTGGCCGTGTAGCCAAAGGATTTGTCCAGAATTGTGGGTTCGTAGCTTCCTGGAAGTTCAGTGTCTCTAACTTGTCTCCGAACATGCATCAGTCACAGTCAAGCCGGTTCTGGCTCTGAGAGCGCTCTGTCCCAATATCAGCTGAAGGGAGAGCACTGCCCGCCGGTTCTGGTTCTGAGAGCGCTCTGTCCCAGCATCAGCTGAAGGGCGAGCACTGCCCGCCACCCTCCTCGTATTTTTCGGTCTTCAGCTTGTACTTCACCCTCACCACATTCTTGTCCCTTTCAGCATGACGCGATCTTCGGGATCCTTAACAAAGTGAAGCCTTCCTACAAATCCTGCGCCGACTGCATGTACCCTGCAGCCGGCGGGACCTCTGAGGCCTTCGGGGAGCGATGCAAGAACCCCGGTGCTCCCGCCATCTGCACCCAGCCTACCTTCCTGCCCCACCTCACGTCTTCCCCTGTGGCCAGCAGGTCCCGGGCTTTGGAGAAACTGGCCTCTGGCCCAACCGAAACCACCCCCTTCCTATCACCAACAGGCTCAAGGAGGCCAGACACCGGCGGCCCAGGGGCTGAGGCTGCCCCGGAGCCCCCAGCCAGCCTTCCAGAACCTTCCAGAGAGACTCACAAAGCCCTACCAAAGACCCTCCTCGTGAAGAATTCTCACTGTGATAAGAACCCTCCCGGCTCGGAAGCAGCGAAGGAAGACTTGCCACCCAAGAGAGATCTGAAGCCGGCCAAGGACCTGCGGCTCCTGTTCAGTAAAGAGGCCGAGAAACCCACAAGCAACAGCTACTTGATGCAGCACCAGGAGTCCATCATCCAGCTGCAGAAGGCAGGCCTGGTCCGCAAGCACACCAAAGAGCTGGAGAGGCTGAAGGGCACGCCCGCCGAGCCGGGGGCCCTGTGCCGGGATGGCCCGGCCGCCATCCCCGAGGAGAACCAGGACTCGCCTCTGCTGGGCCAAGCCCCAGGCCCTGAGAAGCCTGAGTCCGGGCCCCCTCTGCTGGAGGGAGCCCCGCTGAAGAGCCCCCCGCCCTTCCTCTGCCGCCCGGACCACGCCAGTCACTTCTCCAAAGACTTCCTGAAGACCATCTGCTATACCCCCACCTCGTCCTCCATGAGCTCCAACCTGACGCGGAGCTCGAGCAGCGACAGCATCCACAGCGTCCGCGGGAAGCCGGGGCTGGTGAAGCAGCGCACGCAGGAGATCGAGACCCGGCTCCGGCTGGCGGGCCTCACCATCTCGTCCCCGCTCAAGCGCTCCCACTCCCTGGCCAAGCTTGGCAGCCTCAACCTCTCGACCGAGGACCTGTCCAGCGAGGCCGATGTGTCCACCGCGGCCGACTCCCAGGACGCCAGGTTGAGCGAGTCTTCCCTCTTGCTCGAGCCCCTGGTGGCCGCCAGGAGTCTGGCCGCAACCTCGAAACCGTCAGGGAAATCTGCTCCTGAAAACTTGAAAAGCCCTTTGTGGCCGGGCAAAAGCTGACCCACCTCTGGCTGCGTTTGGACTTGTGCGATGATTGATCCCTCCCTTAGCCTCCCTGTGGATTTCTGGTCCACCCCTGCCGTCTGGATGTCCCTTAAGCGATTGGCGTTATCCTCACTTTTCCTCCCCTTCTCTTTGCAGACGGGAGAAGAAGCAACAAAATCGCCGAACTTACAGCACAAAAAGAGAGGGAGAGCGTGGGTGTTCGTGGCCCGGGAGAACCGGCAGCTGTCAGCCCGGAGACTGACCCCAAAGCGAGCGTTTCCAAGAAGACTCATGTTTTAAGAAGAGCGTTTATACGGAGATGCGCACGCATCAAAAAACCCCTCCACGCACAACCTGCGAAGGAATAGCCGTGGTGTCGGCGTCAGCACCGCAGGGGCTCGTCTTCGCTCATGCAGGCCCTCGTGGGGAAACCCGTGGATGGCACTAGAATTCCTACCTCTGATCCTGCTGTGCGCTTTTATTGTTTTTAAAAATTCAGTAACGACCAAGGCTTGTTCCAGGGGAAAATGCTGTGTCAAAAAAGGGTTTTTTTTTCCAAAAGAGAACTTTTCTGTCATTGCTGTCAGGACCCACCCCCTCTCCCCCAAAAGCATCAAGACTTTTAAAGTTGCCCGCACCAAACACCGCCACTTAAAGCAACAGGAAGGCACAGACGCCGTCGTTGGACTGACTCCGGGGCACGTAGAGGTCCTCTGAGCTTTGACTTCCCGGTGCTGGCGTGTTGTCAGAGCTGAGTGATGCGGGTCTGGCCAGCCCTGGCAGAGGCAGGGGGCAATGTGTGTGTGTGTGGTCCTTGTTGTCCCCCACATCTGGGGAGAAGGACCCACAAAGTTATCGTCGAGTCTCACCTGCTGAAGAAGCTCACATGGTCCTACGAGGATTTTGAAGGTGCTGGTGGGGCTGGGGAGGGGGTTCGGAGACATAGGTCACCCCACCGGAGCTCCGGCACTCAGGTTCATTAGGTCACACGTACTCAAGTCTGGGGAGGAAAAGGAGAGGTCAGCAGTGAGAGACGCACAGTCACTCAAGGAACAGCTTGGCAGCAGCTTCTCCGAGAAGCGGGACTTGTGGGAAGCTGCTCAGGTGTTTACAAGTTGCCCCTTCCTGTGGTGAGAACGCTGCTTCCTGCTTCTCCACAGCTCTTCCCAGCGGGCTGGGAAGGCTTGAGATCCCGCCTGGCTCCAGGGGTAGCCCCTCTGAGGATCTTGAGTAGACGGACTCCTCTGATGTCAGCAGGCAAGACAGGGTGTTAAAACATTTTGGAGAGAGAAAAGAGGTTGGTTAGATTTAATGCAGGGGTCAGCCAGCCATGGCTGGGGTGTGTCGCCCATGAGCTAAGATGGGTTTTTGTTTTTGTTTTCATATTTTCAAAGGGTTAGCCAAAAATTACCGAACAGGCAACAGAGACTGTGTAGCCTGCAAAACTGAAGATACTTTACAATCAGGCCCTTTATAGAAAACCTTTCCTGAGCCCTGGTTTTACTTGAAAACCCAGGGCTTGCCCCAGGCCCTTGGGGAAGAAACTCCGGGGAGTTAGAAGGCCTCCCTGCCTCTTGTCACCTCAGGCCAAATCCTGCCCTTCTCCCGACCCAGTCCTTGCCAGCCCACCCCCAGTGTCTCTCTCCTGGGAATCGGGGGTCCCCTACTGGCTGAAGCTTTCCCATGGTTGCAGCTTGCCCTCAGATGGGTCCACCGGATTATTTCCGTGAAACTAGACATCCTTCAAGGGCCAGCCGAATTCCAGAAGTGGGTAAATGAGTCTCCATTTTATGTTGGTCCAAACTGGGCCTCTCAGAGCA
This sequence comes from Moschus berezovskii, assembly GCF_049115385.1. NCBI lineage: Eukaryota > Metazoa > Chordata > Mammalia > Artiodactyla > Moschidae > Moschus > Moschus berezovskii. The sequence goes on from NC_142478.1 coordinate 67,464,142, forward strand.
ACCCATGCAGAGTTTTCAGAAACAAGGCCAGTCCGTGTTTCAGCTCGTGGATAGAGTTTTTGCAGAAAAACCCCTCTCTGCAGAAACTTTCTCCCTGACCTTTTTTTTTTTTTTAATCTTTTTAAGTGTATGTTATTTCACCTTATAGGAATTTGTTTCCCCACTGCTGTTAATTGGAATCACCTTAGATGATCCACTTATTCCAGAAAACCCAGTTGGGTTTCCGCCTGTCTCTCAGCCAACACAAGAGCATGGTCTCAAAAAAAAAGTATCAGGTTCATTGTTTTGCCAAATTGCATTTCATGTGTTGGGTCAATTTTTGTGTCAAAAGAATCCTGTAGATTTGATGATGACAGGCTTATGTTGTTGTTGTTTTTTTAACCATGCCTGGCTTGATATATTTTTGAAGACCTTCATTTTGAAAGCCATATTTTTTTTTTTATCCAGGTAAAGGATGGGAGGAGGATTACAAAGATGAGAGGGTCTTTGGCTTTTGGCAGAGTTATTCTTTCATTGTCAGAAGTTAGTCTGTTAACATTGAAACTAGGGCCCAGGTACCCACCGTCAGAACAAAACGAAGCCTTCTTCATGGGTAACAGTCTAGCCCGGAGAAGAGAATGAAGGTTTTTCTCCCGGATCAGTGGCATAGAGACCAATGTGGATTGCTGTTTTAAATGTTATGCTAAGACTAGAGCGTTCTACCAGGCTTGGGGGCATCTCAACAAAGACAGATGCGTTAGTGGTCTCTGAAAAGAAAGCTTGCACCATCAGCTATGCCTCTTCTTGACCAATGCTTTGTCTGTACGCTTAGTGGATGGGGGAAATTCCGAATGTGGGCGGCAGAGGTTTATGCTGTGAAAGTCATGGATTTTGGTGACCAGCTGTCTTCATGGAATGCCTTTGTTGAACTCGGCAAGAGCAGAAGGTTTCTGAATCAGCTTATGACCCCATAAATTCAGCTGTGTTTCCTCTTCCCCCTCCACCTCCCTGCCGTGTTCCCTCTCATTGGCACAGCATGCCAGCAGGAGATTCAGCTTCTCTAGGTCTTTCTCTTGCGTTGACACACGGAGGTCTTCTCATTGAGTTTTGTTGAGTCGAAGTGGCGAACTGGTCACAGAGAGAGAGGGAAAACCAGGCTGCCCTCTGGTTGGCACTTGCCCTTGCCGATTTCCGTATCTTTGTTTCGTGGCAGCGTGCATCACTGCATGAACGTCTTGAGAACAGGGTTCTTGCCCCCGGTCTCCCCTGCCTCCTTGGCCTCAGTGCAGGCACCCGTGCTAACCTCCAGGCCGCCAACGGCCCTCTGCTGGGTGGGGGCACCCATTCCATCGGGCAGGAGTCTACTCCGTCCAACCCCCTTGTGCTCCATCCATCCTACCCTCTCCAGCTAAAAAAGCATTCCAGCCCTTTCTAAGCCTTTTCCCTCCTGGATAAGCCCAGAGGATGGATACCTAGGATGCAGCCAGAACGGCTGTAGCATTAACATCAGGACAACCCTGTGTATCATCCCTACACTCTGGTCCCATCCCGGGGGGGCTGTGCTCCTTAGTGAGAGTACGTGCCGGCATCTAGTCGAGGTCACGTGCAGAATTTCACTCAAGGAGTTGGAAGACCAATGCACTGTCTGTTGCCCGGAAATGCTGCTCTGGCTTACCAGCCAGCAGGGCTTCCCTGGACCCACGCGGGCAGCCAGTCCCTCTGGGCAGGGGAGCCATGGAGCGGGATATTTGGGACGTCCGGGCAGCATGGTGCGGGTTCAACTGCTCTTGTCCTACCCCCAGCATCTTGGCCAGACAAAGGTACTTAGAGATCCCCGTGTTCAGCTACTTGGTCTTTTTATCACCTGCTCTGGAGGAGGAAATGGCAACCACTCCAGTATTCTTGCCTAGAAAATCCCATGGACAGAGGAAACTGGTAGGCTACAGTCCATGGGGTCGCAAGGAGTCGGACGCGACTGAGTGACTTCACTTTCTTTCTGCAGATGAATACCTGTGTGTGAGATCGTTCTGCACAGATACATATATTTGAGTCTATACATCTGTCACTTGAACGAGAGCATCACATGCATTTCCCTTCCCTCATCCACACACAGGCCTGTCACCCAAGCTGTGGAGTGGGTCACCTTGACTGGTCTGGAGCGACACCATCCGGTGGATCTGGACGTGACCGCCTTGATTGTTTTGTCCTGTAGTTGACCCTCGCGACCCCAGCCGGTGTCAGTCTCCTAGCGGGACCTTTTGGAGCCAGACCCCCATCCTCCACTGTCCCTCTGTTGGCCGTACCGCGCAAGGAGATGGCCGCTCCCTCCCTCCTCCTCGACACTGTAATTATTGTTTTACAATCGAGTGCCTTAATAATAGTTTACAAATACTGTATATTTATGGGCAGCCATTCTGCTTTCGCCTTCTGTGATTGGATACTTTGCCTTGTCCACGGTGGTTGGCGCTGGGGCTGGAAATTGCCTGCTCCATACTTGGGTTGATCTGCTGGGCGGCCTCCCGCGCCTGCCTACAGCCAGGCCAGGAGCATCGCTAGAAACGGCGCTGACTGGCGGTCCCTATGGATGAGGCAGGCGCTGTTTCAGCCGACGGCCCGTCGTAAGTGAAGAAAAGACGGGATTGGTAGGCCAGCCAGCTCGGGCCCCCTCTGGACCACAGCCCTGCCCCTCCCCTCTACCCTCCCCGTCACACAGCTGTTCACCTGTTCAGTAGAGTTTTTCTTACCACCTTGCCCCCCGCCCCCCTGTTTTCCTCTCTTCTGGTGTCCTGAGCTCTTTGGAACAAAACGCAGGTACAGATCTCCCTCCCCAGTCAGGAGCTCCCCCGCCAAGACAGCCTGTCCTTTGGTTTTCAGAAGCTGCCGGTGGGTGCCGGTGTGTTGCGTTATGATATCAGTGATTTTTTTATTTTATATTGTTTTTCTTCTTGGTTTTTTATATTATATATTTAAAAGGCAGTATCTTTTGTACTGTGAATTTGCAGTGGAAGATGCATAATGCACTTTTTTTTTTTTTACTTCTGTTGGTGTGAACTGTATATAGTCTGTGTGCTTCTCGTGAGGAAAATAAACTTTTTCTTTATAAATGCTCAATGACCTCTGAACTTGTACAAAAAAAATAAAGCAGCAGCCCATCCAGCCCTGGCCAGGAAAGTCGAGACACAGCTGTGTGCTGGCCCCACGCTAAACACCTGGACAAGTGAGACCAGAGAAAGAACCAGGAGAAAGGTCAGCTGCTGCAGGAATTGTCTTTTTTTTCTTCCTGATCTTGCCAGTAAGAAAGAGCAGACCAATTTTTGGTATACAAGGTGGTCACTTGTATACCAAAAAAACCTGTCCTGTCTGCCCCCACCTTGGGTGGGACTTGAACTTGAGGGGTGTGCTGGAGAAATTCACCACCTTAACTGCTCACACAGAAGAGGGGATGGGGTGGAGGGGGCTCATCATGGCTAACGGCCAAGACGGGAACCCGAGGGGACCCAAGTCACCAGACACAGCAAAGGCTTACACTGAGCTCAGGTCACAGTCCACTGCAGATCAGAGCTTTTGGGGGCTCTCCTCCCATGGTGTCTGAGCCAAGCCAGGCTGCTTCCAAAGGAAAACCCTGCCTTCCTGGAGTTCTGTGCATCTAGCAGGGCAAATGGCTCTCACATTTCCTCTTCACTGCCTTTGGCTGCCATACTTGCCAGTCCCATGGACGAGTCACATGAGTGAGTGTCCCATCTGCCACTAGTGCCTTGACGGGGCTGTGAAATTTCCGAGCCTGTGGGGTCCAGAAACAGTACACACTCCATTTAGTTCATCTAGACTTCCTCCACCCCTCTCCTGTACTCATGGGAGATGGGTAGATAAACCAGGATGCAAGTTTTCCACTTTACAATAAGAATTATAACCATCAATGGGAACTTCCCTGGCAATCCAGTGGTTAAGAATCCTCCTTTCAATGCAGGGGCCACCGGTTGGATCCCTGGTCGGGTAACTAACATCCTACGTGCCATCAGCAAAAAAAGATGATAAAAGGATATTGTAAAATAAAAAAATTTTAAAAAAATACTATAAGCATCAAGCCGACCAGATTACTCTGGTTTGCGGATTAGCACACTGAGTCCTTCTAGGAACGTCTGCACTTGAAGCCAGATTGCGGTTGCTGTGCTCGGTCGCTCAGTTGTCTGACTCTGTGACCCCGTGGACTGTAGCCTGCAAGACTCTTGTCCGTGGGATTCTCCAGGCGGGAATACTGGAGTGTGTTGCCATTTCCTCCTCCAGGGGACCTTCCTGACCCAGGGATTGTTCTTCTCCTGCATTGGCAGGCAGATTCTTTACCACTGAGCCACCTGGGAAGTCCAAATTATGGTTAGGAAATGCTTACTCAGTGGGAAATGAGAGCAGAAGGTGAGTGGGGTGACTGCTGATCGGTCCCATCAAACTGTAATGCAGCCCTCTCTGTATATGGAGTTTTTGGAACTGAACCACTGAGGGCCATGGTTCAGGACACTCCTAGGCAAGGCTGGAGACCCCTAACACATTCTCTCCAGGCTCCCCAGGTGACTCTGAGCCAGAGCGGGGGGTCCTGCACTCCTTGCGATTCCCGTGGATTCCCTGGGAATTGTGATGGCCATGTCTAGAAAACGATTGAAATAGGAATGCGGTGCAGTTGAGTAGGTTTTCCCTCCGCCAGTTACAGTCACATTCCACACATGTTTTCTGCAGACAACACCCACCCTTCCACATGACCCTTTCAGAATGTGGGTGTTCCCAGATCACTAGATACTCTCTTTACTCAGGTCCCCCGAGAACCTTCCTGTGACTGACAACCTGATCTTGTCCTCAGAGTAGGAAGCCTGAGGTTGTGTGGTGCCCCAGATCTCACCTCCAGGGGTTGTGGGCAGGCAGGGGAGCAGCCACATGCTCGGGGAAGCCCTTCCTGGCTAGACTTAAAGAAGCTCCAGGAGGCAGAGCATGGAGGAGTTCCCAGCGTTTCAGAAGGATTCAGTGCATGGTAGGGAAGCCCCTTCCAAAGGCAGCGGTGCACCAGGTCAGCCCTGCCTAGGACAGGCCATCCACCCACCCCTACGCCCTCACATGAGGGAGCAGAACTATATTCCTGAGACTTCCATGTACCCAGAACTTTAATGAACCCCGTGGAACCCTCCAAAGGCCTTTTGATGTTACCCTCAGTTTTCAGTCGAAGAATCAGTCCTGCAGGCTGTAAGTCATTTGGCCACAGTGACCTCTAAAAGGGGGTGAAGCCAGGAGGTACTACTGTTCCTTCTCCACCCAAAACCCCCCCAGAGCTGTCCCCTCTCCGCAGAAGTGGAAAGGAGCAAGCTTGAAGCGGCATCTGATCTCCCTGTAGGTACCAGCAGGAAAACATCGAGTCAGAAATGAAGCCTCCGCCCCGGGGAAATCTGACCCACTTCAAAGACTACCTTGGTGGGCGGTACAAGGTGTGTTTCCCGCCCCCAGATAGAATTCACTGTATTTGACCTTTAAAGGGAAGCTGCTCACACACCCTGAAGTATTCTGGCAAAGGGGTGTCAGGCCCAAATTCCTCTTTGTTAACTGTTTCTGCAAGTGAAGTGTCAGCAGAAGCCATAGAATAGAAAAAGATGCTTGGGAATCGGATGCTAAGATTCTCCCACAGGCAGCTGGAGGTGCAGAGCTCCCTCTGGTTTTGAAATTGGATCTCACAACAGGTGAAGGACTGCTACCGACCTCCTGGGGCCAATAATTTGAGAATTAGCTGATAATGTATACAGACCTCTTCTCTCCTGGCACACCACTTGCTGAGTCACTGGCTGTTATGTTGGTACTGGCGGGAGGGGAGAAGGAAGTCAGCTGCACCCAGCATCTGGGTGATGCTGAGATGAACCTCACGGTAGAGGTGACTGTTTGACAAATGAAGAGGTGGAAGCTCCAGAGAGGTTAGGTCACCTGGATTAAGGCCACACAGCCAGGGACAGAAGCTCAGGGTGCCTGACTCCAAATTCATACACTTCCTACCTCACCATCTTCTTTCCGAAAGAGACAGCCCTTTGTGGGCTTTTTACATAGTACGTGCGTGCTCAGTTGCTTCAGTTGTGTCCGACTCTTTGCAACCGCCAGGCTTCTCTGTCCATGGGGATTCTCCAGGCAAGAATACTGGAGCGGGTTGCCGTGCCCTCCTCCAGGGGATCTTCCCAATCCAGGGACCGAACCCGCATCTCTGCATTGTTGGTGGGTTCTTTACCACTGAGCTGCCGGGGAAGCCCAGTGCATAGCAAGCACTCAGTCAGCATCAAAGGAGCATGAATGAAGGAGATGTGCTGTGAAAACGAGTGCCAAGTGTCATCCACTACAGCTGGGGGAGCTGGGGCCCCGTAACCAACTAAACACACACACACACGGCTGGGGGAGCTGGGGCCCCGTAACCAACTAAACACACACACACACGGCTGGGAGAGCTGGGGCCCCGTAACCAACTAAACACACACACACACACACGGCTGGGGGAGCTGGGGCCCCGTAACCAACTAAACACACACACACACACGGCTGGGAGAGCTGGGGCACCCACGACTGCCTAAACCAACACACACACACACATCTGGGAGAGCTGGGGGCACCCACGACTGCCTAAACCAACACACACACACAGCTGGGAGAGCTGGGGGCACCCACGACTGCCTAAACCAACACACACACACACACACATCTGGGAGAGCTGGGTCACCCACGACTGCCTAAACCAACACACACACACACAGAGCTGGGAGAGCTGGGGGCACCCATGACTGCCTAAACCAACACACACACACACACACACAGCTGGGAGAGCTGGGGGCACCCACGACTGCCTAAACCAACACACACACACACATCTGGGAGAGCTGGGGGCACCCACGACTGCCTAAACCAACACACACACACACACACACACACAGAGCTGGGAGAGCTGGGGCACCCACGACTGCCTAAACCAACACACACACACACACACACAGCTGGGAGAGCTGGGGGCACCCACGACTGCCTAAACCAACACACACACACACATCTGGGAGAGCTGGGTCACCCATGACTGCCTAAACCAACACACACACACACACACACACACAGCTGGGAGAGCTGGGGGCACCCACGACTGCCTAAACCAACACACACACACACAGAGCTGGGAGAGCTGGGGCACCCACGACTGCCTAAACCAACACACACACACACAGCTGGGAGAGCTGGGGGCACCCACGACTGCCTAAACCAACACACACACAGCTGGGAAAGCTGGGGGGCACCCGCAACTACCTAAACCAACACACACACACACACAGCTCAGAAAGCTGGGGGCACGCACAACTGCCTAAGCCAACACACACACACACCCCACAGCTGGGAGAGCTGGGGGCACCCGCGACTGCCTAAACCAACACACACACATACACACACACCCCACAGCTGGGAAAGCTGGGGGGCATGCACAACTGCCTAAGCCAACACACACACACACACCCCACAGCTGGTAGAGGTGGGGGGCACCCGCGACTGCCTAAACCAACACACACACACACACACACACCCCACAGCTGGGAAAGCTGGGGGGCATGCACAACTGCATGAGTCAACACACACACACACACCCCACAGCTGGGAGAGCTGGGGGGCACCCATGACTGCCTAAACCAACAAATACACACACACCCCACAGCTGGGAAAGCTGGGGGGCACACACAACTGCCTGAGTCAACACACACACAGCTGGGAAAGCTTGGGGGCACCTGCGACTGCCTAAACCACATTCTTGCAGGACCAGGCCGGGAGTCGACCACCGTGGGGTCCCAGCACACTGGACTTGGCTCATTGGACTGGGCCCCTCCACCCTACTCCCCCCTGCCCCCGTGTACACTAGATGTTTGCCATGCAGGAATCGACGAATCCAGAGTTTAGTTAGAGTCCAGAAGAATCTGAAAGTTCATCCAGACCAGCCTCCTTTGTAACATCCATCCATACAGTCATTCTCCCCCAGTCATGTGCTCCTGCCTGGGGCAGAGAGGAGCCTCTGCTTCACCCCGGGGGTCCTGAGAGGAAGCCTGCCTGTGAAAGGCAGGAAGAAAATATACAACCTGCTAATGGCAGTGGGGCTAGGTGGTTAGGAGTCCAGGTCGATGTTTTCCCCTCCCTTTATCAATTCTAGAATCCCCCAGTAGGGTTGTTGTTACTTTCATACCTAAAAAGGAAAATGTAAAGACTTTATAAAACAATGGGCTTCCCTGGTAGCTCAGCCTGGTCAAGAATCCACCTGCAATGCAGGAGACCCTGGTTCCTTCCATTCCTGGGTCGGGAAGATTCCCTGGAGAAGGAATAGGCTACCCTCTCCAGTATTCATGGGCTTCCTTGGTGGCTCAGATGGTAAAGAATCTGCCTACAGTGTGGGAGACCTGGGTTTGATCCCTGGGTTGGGAAGATCCCCTGGAGGAGGGCATGGCAACCCACTCCAGTATTCTTGCCTGGAGAATCCCCAAGGACAGAGGAACTTTGGCATTGAGTTAAGATTTGTCCTCCAATCTCCCAGGCTTCTGGTTCTAGGGAATTCAGCACAGCATTTGGGCGGGGTGGGTGGTCCTTTCTCCCCTCTGATGGGGTAACATGGGCTGCCTGGAGCAGAGATCACACTCAGATCACTGCAGCTCGGAGGGGCCAGGCTGGGGCTCACTATCCTAGTCTGTATGCTTCTCTAAGCCACTTGTGCCCACTCTCCGAGCCCTTGGGGCCTGGCTTCCTGGGCAGCTGCCTAGAACCCTGCACTTACAAGGGCCCCACGACTCATCTGATGCTCCTCCGTCACCGTCTTTAAGTCTTTAATGAGGGCCAGGCCTTTTCATTTCCCACTGGGCCCTGCAGAGGATGTGGCCAGTCCTGGCAGCGTCACCACCCTTAATCAAGGGCTTGGGAGCAAGACAGCCCGAGGTCTTGCCCCCTAATTCACCCACTCTGTGACCCAGAGCGCTGGCTTTCACCTCTCCGTGCCCCCTTTTCCTCATTTGAAGAATGGGGATGACCTCATAGGACTGCCTCAAAGATGTGCACCGTGTCACCGGTGCACAGCAGAGACCCGTGAACGTAGGTATTACTTGCTAGACGAAGTACTGAGCACATGTCCTGGCACAAAGCCCTCCCTCCATGAGGAGCCACTGTAATCGTGGGAAAGACCAATCAGCCGCCCGCAGACCAGCCCTGTTGACGGCAGCTCCTCTTCCCACGCTGTTTCCTTAGCATCCTCTGTTGGGCAGAGGGAAGCCGCCGCGAGCTCCCAGAGGAGGGCCTCGGCTGGGCTGTGCACACGCGTGTCTTCCTCCTCCTCTCCCCTCCCCTCCCCACCGCTGACCCCATGGAGGATGCCATCTCTGCCTCCCTCCCAACACAAACCCCATTTGTCCCCAACCTGGACCCAAGCGGTTCTTCTTTGCAACAGGCCTTTGGGGAGAGAAACGGTGTGGGCGGCCTGTGAGCGTGGGCTTGTCCCTGCTGCAATCCAGAGGTACATCCTGTTCTGGCGTTACCATGGCACAGCCAAACATCTGCCACAACAGACGGCTGGGGCTGGCGGCTGGTGAGGCTGCGGACGGGTGAGGGCCGGGATGTCCCCGCCTCTACCCCCACCCCGACACACATGCACGCACAGACTCACATCCACGTGCAGACACACGCACACATGCACGCACGCATGCAAGTTGGCTTTCCAGGACAGGCAGATTTCCCATAGAGAAGGGTTCCCAATTCTCTTCTCTTCCTGGAGAGCAGCCCTGGCAGGGACCGGGTTGTCCTGAATTCTCGTCCTGGTCCAGTCCACAGCCAGCCTCTTGGGTCCCAGTCTGCTCCCGAAATGGAATTCACTTTCCTGGCTGTTACTGCTTTTCCTGATTCGAAAGTAAAACCGGGTCCTTGTAACACAGTTACATGATGTAGCCATCTGACAGGAGCTGCCCTCGTGGTTAGGAGCACGTGCCTCTCATTAAAGATACACAGGCAGGGACTTTTCCCTGGTGGTCCAGTGGCTAAGACTTTGCACTCCCAATGCAGGGGGCCCGGGGTTCGATCCCTGGTCCGGGAACTGGATCCCACATGCTGCGTCTAAGAGTTTGTCTGCCAAAACCAGAAGATCCTGCAGGCAGCAACGCAGATCCTGCATGCCACAACTAACACCTGGCACAGCCAAATAAATCAAATAGGAATACTTAAAAAAAACAAACAAACCCAGGCAGAAGGTCCATGGAGTAGCACCTGACCCACAGCACACACTGTACAAGTGTCTGTTAAATAAAACAGTTTGTTAGTGCGATCTGATTCCATCTTGCCATGCAGGTGTCGGGAACACATCCTCTAGAGGAGGAAACTGAGGCCTAGAGGTGCCCAGTGGGATCTGAACCCAAGTTATGCCAACCCTAGTGCTCCAAGCCCAGATTGCTCCACCCTCTCAAACCCCCACCCTTTGCTGCTTCCTGAACACCTTGCAGGGTCCCACCCACCCCTCTGATCACAGGCCCCAGCCCTGACCTCATTCCTGCTGGAGGCCGCAGGGGTCCAGCCAAGGTCACAGATCCAGCCCTAGACTCCCTGCAGCCACCCCAGGTCTGAGGCTTTTGGGAATTTGTTTCATTGGTTTGTGCTGTGTCCCCACGTTCTCAGCGTGTTGGCACTCTCTGCCTCTCCCCAAGGCCTAGACATCGGTGGCATCGCACACCTTTCCTCTGCCCGCTTTCTGTGCCCTGCCGTGGGGGCTCGGTTGAGACCATAATGTTAGTAATAGCAGTGACATTTCTTGGGCCAAACTGGACAAGGTGGGCCTTGTTATCACCATTTTTCAGATGAGACTCAGAAGGTAAATGACTTTGGGGCCAGGTGGCCCAGCCAGAGGGTAGACAATTCCAGAGTCAACTCCAGGAAGCCATCCCCAGCAGCACCTCCTCCTGCCCCAATTCTAGAAGAAATGGCTGTTCTGTCCCAACACCCCATGGGCATGCTCAAGACCAGGATCCTGGAGCAGCCCTGGCCGTCCAGTGGCTAAGATTCCATGCTCCCAGTGTAGGGGCCCGGTTTGATCCCTGGTCAGGGAACTGGAGGAGGAAATGGCAACCCACTCCAGTATTCTTGCCAGGATAATCCCATGGACAGAGGAACCTGGCGGGCTACAGTCCATGGGGTTGCAGGGTTGGTCACAATGGAGTGACTGAGCATGTACTCAGGGAACTAGATCCCACATGCCACCACTAGAGAGCTGCATGCCACAGCTAAGACCTGGTGCAGCCGAAATAAATAAAAATAAGTCTTAAAAAAAACCATGAACCCCCTGAGGACAGAGGCTGGCTCAGGTTTATTGTGGCCCACCCTGTCCCTGTACCTGACAGAGCAGGTGCTCAATAAACATTTGATGAATGAATAAACAATTAAATGAGTGAATGGTGGAGCTGTTCTCTTTTCCCCACTTGGTCCAGGAGAAGTTTGGGAGAATCAGGCCTGAGTTTGATTCATTCCTCTGCCACTTCCTGGCTGTGTGACCTTGACCAGTTACCTACCCTCTCTGAGCTTGTTTCCTTCTGAGGGGAGAGTCGGAGATGGCCTACCATGACTACACATATTAATAGTAGATGCTCCGTAAACAGTCCTGTAGAGAGCCAGTTCAGGCCCAATGTCAAGCTCCAACACAGTCTAGCTGTGTGACCTTAGACAAGTCACTTTCCTTCTCTGGGCTTCATTTTCCAGACACTTCCTTGGGGGTGATAACGGCACCCGTAGCTCCGTGGTGATGAGTGACGGGACCCGGTGAGCGCCCTAAGGAAGTGGCGCTTTGGAGGGCTTGTGTGATGGAGAGTGAGCTCTCCCACCCACCCTCTGGCCCCGCTCAGTGCCAGGCACACAGTAGGTCCTAACACGCTCAAAGGAATGGAATCTTGTTTCAGCTCTTCGTGCTGCAGCCCCAGAGAGCCAGCGCCGGCTCCTGAGCATCCTCCCCTCCCAGGCCAACTCTCCTGTGTTTTTCCATCTCGTTTCCGATGAGCTGGAGTTGGAGCACCAGCTCTGCCCCTGCTTTGTGCTGAGCCTGGTGGAGGCAGGGCGGCGGCTGCTCCTCCAGGGTGCACCTCCCAGTGGACACTGAGAAGGAGGGCAAGACGAAGCCCCTCCAGAGTTAGCCCTGCTTTCCCAGGGGGCCAAGCTCCTCAGACAGGAAAGTGGGGCTTCAAGCCCAGAACCCCTACTCCTGGCTGTGTGACCGTGGACACGTCACCCCACCTCTCTGAGCCTCTCTTCCTGTACAATGTGGCTGCTGCTGCTGCTGCTGGCAAGCCCCCTAGAGTTGCTGGGATGCAGGTGAAGTGTGGAGCACACAGTTGGCACTGCATAGATGCACCAGGTATGGCTGTCTCTCACTTTTCATGGCACAGCTCTTGTCTTCCATAGATGGAGAAGCTGAGACCCAGAGAGGGCCAGTGTGTTTTCCAAGGTCACAGAGACTATATCTTGCTGGTTTCAGTTGTGGCTTTAGCTATTTCCCCTGCACAGCCCCAAATACCAGCAGGGCTGGGCCTCTGGGTAGACAGACAGGGGGTCTCCTGGGCTGAGGGGATGGAGAGGGTGGAATGGAGCAGAGTGTCAACAGGAATAGCCTCCCTTGCTGAGGGCCTTACTCGTTTTCTCAATAAATCCTGAAAAAGCTATGAAAGTGGTATTGTTGTCACCCTCATTTTACAGATGAGGAGGCTGAGGCTCAGCGAGGTGACGTTAATTACTTGCTCCAATCACACAGTGGTGGGAAGAAGCGTCTTGACCGCAGACCCATATCTGTTTGTTGAATAAAGGAGCAGAGAGTGGACAATGGAGGAACCCTGAGTTATGTGGGTTGGGGTGTTTGGTCGCCTCCCTCACCCTGGGATGAGAGGTGGGGGTGGTGGACACCATATCAGCAGCATCTACTTCCAAAGTATGGGAAGGGGAAACCCTGTCATCCTTATCGACCACCCCTTAGTCAAGAAGCCTGCCCCGGTGGCAAATGAGCATCCAGCTGTCCTCTGCAGCCTCGGGGGCGGGGCGGGGCGGGGCGTTACCTCCTGAAGCCCCGCCCACGGGGTGCGGCCGGAGCAGCGCCGCCCACCCGGCCTCCTCCCTGGGGCTACCCCGCACCCGGACCCACTGGGTCCGTCGTGTACAGTCTGGAGGAGAGAGCACTCTCAGTGCGCCTTCCGGACTCCTGGCGTCCAGGTGCACCATCTCCAGGGAGCCCACCAAGGTACCGGGAGCCGTCTCGGTCTCCCCACGTGAGGACCCACTAGTTTCAAGGTCCGAAAGGTAGAAGACAGAACCCTCCACTCGAAAAGGTGAGCACTTTGGGGAGTGTCCCTTCCCTCCATTGGACCTACAGGCTGTTTGGGCAGTTACTCCTTGGGGGCATCTGGGCACCTGCTGGGCATCTCAGTACCGCTGCCCATTTGTCAGTGACTTCAGATCCTCTCTGACCCTCAGTTTCCTTTTGTCTGCCACCATGGCTTTGAGCTAGGCCTTCCACCTTAAAACTCAAAGAGGAGACTTCATTTTGTGAAAGGCTCTGCCTGTAGGATTATAACAGTGCCTGGTCTGTTCGAACCTGCTTTCCCTTAATGAATTCTCACAGTAACCCTCCTGGGAGGTGCTGTTACCCATTTGACTGATATGGAAATGAGATCATGGGACTTCCCTGCTGGTCTAATGCTTAAGTCTCTGCACTTCTACTGGAGGGGCCATGGGTTTGATCCCTGGTGGAGGAACTAGATCCCACATGCTGCTTGGCATGCCCCACCGCCAAAAGAGGGTCATGAGTGGGTGGATGTTGTTGTTCAGTCACTCAGTCCTGTCCGACTCTTTGCAACCACATGGACTGCAGCACACTAGGCTTCCCTGTCTTTCACCATCTCCCGGAACTTGCTCAAACTTGTGTCCATCGAATTGGTGATGCCATCCAACCACCTTGTCCTCTGTTGTCCCCTTCTCTTCCTGCCTTCAATCTTTCCCAACATCAGGGTCTTTTCTAATGAGTCAGTTCTTTGCATTGTGTGGCCAAAGTATTGGAGCTTCAGCATCAGTCCTTCCAATGAATATTCAGGGTTGATTTCCTTTAGGATTGAGTGGGTGAATGAGAGTTGCAGAAATGGGGCCGCCCAGAAACCCCCCACCCCCGAGGCCTGACTTCAAAGCCCCATGCTCATCCCACTGAAGCACTTCCTCCTCAGATCATCTGCTTGAACCCCACAAGGGCTGGCTTCCCAGAGGAGAGGTCAAGGGGTCCTTGCTCCTGTTTCCGGTCAGCACCCTCAGGTCCCTGAGACCACCGTTCTGCCTTATCCCTGGGGAACATCCTTGGGAGGAGGGACCATGGATGTGGACATTGTGTCACTGGCCCAGCCTGTCACTGTTGCTCACAGCTTCCACACACAGTGGAGGAAGTGCCCTCACAGATGTCTAAAGGGGAATCCCTGATTTGGGAATCAGAGTGAGGTGGAGAAGTGGGAGTTGTGTGGGGATCTGGAGGTGAAACATGTTCTGGGTGGAGGAGGGTTCTGGTGTAGAGGCCCAGCGATGGGGGCCAGAGCTCTGGCTTCTGCAGACTCTCAGCAGTCAGGATAGCAAGTAGAGGCTAGAGCAGCGGTCCCCAACCTTTTTGGCACCAGGGACCGGTTTCGTGGAAGACAATGTTTCCACAGACTGGGATGGGGGAATGATTTGGGGATGGTTCAAGTGCGTTGCTTTTATTGTGCACTTTATTTCTATTATTAGTACATCGCTTCCACCTCAGATCATTAGGCACTAGATCCCCGAGGCTGGGGACCCCTGGGCTAGAATGATGAGCCAGGTGCAGACTCTGCAGGGCCTTGTAGGCCATTGTCCGGGGTCTGGACTTGATCCTGAGGGCACTGAGGAGCTGAGGAGGTTGCAGACTCTGGAAGGGCATGATTGACTTTCCCTCCTGAACCCCATTGTTCAGTGTGGTTGCCCCCAGCCCCATTGTCATGGACTGGATATTTCTGCCTCTCCCCCAAAGTCACGTTGAAGCCAAGTACCCATGTATGGGACCTATGAGGGTGATAAAGAGTAAATCTGGTCATAAGGGTAGGAGGCCCTGGAGCTTCCCTGGTGGCTCAGTGGTAAAGAATCCAGTAGAAAGGTAAAGAATGCAGGAGACCTGGGTTCGATCCCTGGGTCGGGAAGATCCCCTGGAGAAGGATATGGCAACCCACTCGAGTATTCTTGCCTGGGAAACCCCATGGACAGATGAGCCCGGCGGGCTACAGTCCATGGGGTTGCAAAAGAGCCGGACGTGACTTAGCAACTAAACAACAACAAGGGTGAACCCCTAACTGTATAGGGCTGGTGCCCTTATAAGAACAGGAAGAGGCTCAGAGCTTTCTATCATGTGAGGATATCGTTTATAAGCCAGGAGAACAGGTCAAACCAGGAACTGAATTGGCACCTTAAATTTGGACTCCCCAGCTTTTGGAGCTCTAAGACAAAAAGTTTCCTTTTTTTTTTTGGCTCTACTGTGCAGCATCATAACTTCCTCAGCTAGGGATAGAACTGGTGCCCCCTGCATTGAAAATGTGGAGTCTTAACCACTGAGCCATCACGGAAGTCCAATAAGCTTCTTTTTTTTCAGTCTCCCAGTGTGATATTTTTTATGACTGTATTAGTCATTAGTCAGCCCAAGATGACTAATACACACATGGTTCACTAAAGTAAAAATTCAGTTCCTGGGACTTCCCTGGTGGTCCAGTGGCTAAGACTCTGAGCTCCCGATTTAAGGGACCCGGGTTCCATCCCTGGTCAGGGAATTAGATCCCACGTGACACAGCTAAGAGTTCAAACGCCACAACTGAAGATCCTGCCTGTCGCAGCTAAAACCTGGAGCAGCCAAATAATGAGCATTTTTTTTTTAGTAATTCAGTTCCTCATTGCACTAGTCACATTTCAGGTGCGCAGTGCCTACATTGGTCACCATACTGGACAGCACAGATACAGAATATTTTCATCACTGCAAGAAGTTCTGTGGACAGCGCTGTGCTGGAGAGGTCACTCAGGGTTCTGGGAGGAAAATGTTGTCGGAGGAGGAGACCAGTGAAGATGGGGTGCCAGGAATCCAGTGAGAGATGCCAGTGACCAGGGCCTCCCATGCTGCTGGAAACACAGCTGGCAGTCAATAAAAGACCACTGGAGGGACAAAAGGGCTGGATTTGAGTGAGGTCATGGGGATGAAGATGAGAGGATGACCTCGGGAGGCCGGCAGGAGGCTGAACTGACAGTGAGGTGACTGGTTCAAGAGCCAAGGACGGCACCTCGGCTCTGGCTCGGGCAGCTGAGGGGACGGTGGGGCTGTTGCCCAAGGTGAGGACCTGGGAGGGAGGCAGGTGGGGGTGGGGGACAAGGATGAGCTCACGTCTGGGTGCTTTTGCCGTGGCCACGTGGAGATGTCCGGGAGGCCAGTGGATTTTGGTGCCCGGAGGCCGGCAGTGAGGTGTGGGCCAGGTAGAGGTTTGAGAAGAGATGCCGTGCCCCCATCCCGGGAGAGGATGCAGATAAAGAAGAAGGGGCTGGGGCCAGTGCCCGGGAGATGACATAGCCAGAGTAGCAGCAGCAGCAAAGCCAGGGGCAAGCAGTGCTTGCAGGGCCAGGATCACTAGGCACCTGTCAACCAGGACCAGCCAGCCCTGGGTGCAGCCAGGTTTCTGGTGACTTTGGAAAGAGATGATTCGGGGTGTGGGAGGGAGAGAGAGAGAGAGAGAAGAGGACACTGACAGCTGGCCCGGCCAACTGGGATTGAAGAAATGGCTGCAAGTCTCGAGAAGCTTGTTGGTGAAAGAGTTAAGGCTGTTACTGAAGGCGATGCTGGGTGGAGGAAGGGAATTTTTTTCTTGGAGATGGGAAAAACCCAAGCTGGGTCACGGGTCACAGGGAAATGGGGTGGGGTGTCTTAAAGACCAGGGGGAGGAGGAACAGGTGCAGTTAATTCAGTGAGGTCTGTTAAGTGGGGTTTGAACCCTGCTTGACCGTCTACAAGCAATCCAGTGGCTGACCTCAACATACCAGCCGGGTGGCTGTGTCTTATTTATCGCCACTTCAGCGATGAAGAGACTGAGGTCAGGGGCATTCAGCAGTCTGCCCCCGGCACTCTGGCCACCTTCTCCTAGTTCTGCAGAGGCTCTGTCTAGGCCAGCAGGCCCGGGTCTTGAATCTGGCCCCTCTGGCTCTGACCCCAGGGTGTGTCCCAGACTCTTCCTCCTCTGGGGCTCAGCAAACCGTAAAGTGATAAAGGAGCACCGCGATCCCCAAGCGGGGACCATTCAGCCAGAAGGAAAGAGCAGGAGGCGCCGCTCGTTTGGCGCTGGAGTCTCCAGACTGACAGCACACGCATGCTGGCGGCGCGGCTCCCGAGGACGGTGTCCGTGGGTCCGAAAGTGAAAGTCGCTCAGGCGTGTCCGACTCTTTGCAACCCCGTGGGCTATACAGTCCATGGAATTCTCCAGCCCAGAATACTGGAGTGGGTAGCCGTTCCCTTCTCCAGGGGATCTTCCCAACACAGGGATCGAACCCAGGTCTCCCGCATTGCAGGCAGATTCTTTACCAGCTGAGCCACAAGGGAAGCCCTCCTTTCACTGGGACTGCCCCATTTTAATCCTGAGGACCATTCACTATGCTCACGTTTTGTGCCATACACTTTGCTAAGCCTTTAAATGCAATCTCGTTACACCTCACAGCACCCATGAGAGGTAGGCTCTCTTCAGCGTGTGTGCATGTGTGCTCAGTCGTGTCAGAATCTTTGAGACCCCAAGAACTGTAGCCCGCCAGGCTCCTCTGTCCATGGGGATTCTCCAGGCAAGAATACTGAAGTGAGTTGCCATGCCCTCTTCCAGGAGATCTTCCCGACCCAGGGATCAAACCCACGTCTCTTGCATTGGCAGGCGGATTCTTTACCACTGAACCACCAGGGAAGCCCATGTAGACCCTCTTACTTTGCCCTTTTCAAAGAGAGGCAAGGGAGCCACAGAGAGACAAAGCAACCTGCCCGAGGCCACTCAGCATGTCTTTGGCCGAGACGGAAATCAAGATGAGGTCCATTTACTGCCAAAACCTGTGCTTAAGTGCCAAACTGCTTCATCTCTGTTCAGATTATAGCAGGAAGGCTTCTTTTTCTCTTTCACCTCTGGTTTGCTGACTGAGGCAGAGGAAGAGTTGCCATCCAGTTCTCTCAGGCTCTCATTCTCTTCTCCCTTAGGGATGGAATTCTCCCAGGCTCAGTTTTATCTGCAGGGAGACCGCAGAAGTCTGGCTAGACAAACCCGTGTGTGCCTCCACTAAAAACTTTTCCAGATCTGGAAGCCGTAGGGAAATAGGGACAGATGGAGCCATAGATTTCTTCCAGAAATGGTCTCATTTTCTTTGCAATCTCTGATAATTACTGTGTTGGAGGCAGGGGTGGGGGGAAGGTCAGGAAAATGGCTGGCCATTTTCCACTGGACTGGTGGAGGGAGAGGGAGTAAGGGATAAACGTCTGTTGGTGATTAACAGGAGAAGGCATCTCCCGCGGCCCTTCCAGCCCTGGATACCGGAGAGAACCTTCGGAGTCTTAATCAGTGCAGGTGACAGAGAAGATTGGAGAAGTGGATGAGAGCTGGCCCCTGATGTTGAGCTGGGCAGGCTGCTTCTTGAGATCAAACCCTACAGCAGGCTGCTAAGCCTCTGGAAAGATAGCCTGGTTAAGAGGGTGTTTCGGCCATACAGGTACTCAAGCTTAAGTGCTCGGTTTCCGTTTTCTGGGGGTGTCGAGGAGAAAGAACCTAGCAGGATGGATTTGTCAGTGAAGAGCTCTCCTTCCTCCTCATGCAGTCCCACATCGGGGCGCTCTGAGCCTCAGTTTTATACCTATGTGACTCAGCCCCACGCCCACCCGCAGAAAGAGCCATTGCTCAGAGTGAGATAATGTCCTCCCACTTCCTCTCTGGGTCTGAGTGCTGAAGCCAGCTCAGCCTATCTGAATGTAGAAGGACACATAGATTGTTTACAATTGCTTACTGTTGTAAACGATGCTGTGACAAACAGCTCTGTGCCTAAAATCATTTGGAGCAGCTGCCATCTTTCCTTAGACCTGGTTCTCAGAAATGGCAACCTACCTCCAAGGGACCCTCCCAGCCATCCACATCTCCTAATAGTCCCAGAGTTTGTGCTGTCTTCCATACTGACTTATGCTGACCTGAGTGGACAGCGTGACTTTCTTTTTCACATTTTTATTTAATCTGTTTGGCTGCAGTGGGTCTTAGTTGCAGCATGTGGGATCTTAGTTTTGGCTTGGGAGATCTAGTTCCCTGACCAGGAATCAAACCCAGGCCCCCTGCATTGGGAGGGAGGAGCCTTAGCCACTGGACCACCAGGGAAGTCCCAACAGTGTGTGACTTTCAATCTAAGTTATACAAAGCATTGCAGCCTCTGCCTTGGTTTCTTGAATCCCTCAGTCTGGAGAAGCCAACCGCCATGTGCTGAGGATACTCAATCAGACCTGAGGAGGAACTGAGGCCTCACACCAACAGCCCCCCTGTTTGTCGACCATGCATGTGGACCAATTTGGAAATGGAAGTGGGGGTCTCAGGCAAGCCTTCCACTGACTGCAGCCCTGGCTTTCACCCGACTTTAAACTCATGAGAAGCCCTGAGCCGGAACCACGCAGTGGAGGCTTCTTCCAGATCTCCAGTCCACCAGACGTGATAAATGATATTTCTGTTTTAAGCCAACCTGTTGTGGGTAGTTTGTTTCACAGCCGTAGGTTAATAATATGCTGAACCGAAGACCAGAGCATTCTTTAGACGCATGATGGAGAGTGCCATTTTTTTTCTTTCCTTTTTATATTGCCAGATTGTCAGCACTGACTTTGACATGTAGTTGACCTGATGATTGAAAGTGGCCTCTTGATAGGAGTTCCCATTAGCTCTGGAGATGCGGAGTATATTGGAAAGCCCCACATGTGACCAAAGCTTCCCAGGTGGCGCTAGTGGTAAAGAACTCACCTGCCAATGCAGGAGAATCAAGAGACGCTGGTTCGATCCCCGGGTCAGGAAGATCCCCTGGAGGAGGAAGTGGCAACCCACTCCAGTATTCTTGCCTGGAGAATCCCCATGGACAAAGGAACCTGGCAGGCTACAGTCCGTGGGGTCACAAAGAGTCGGACACGACTGAAATGACTGAAAACACACACACACCCGTATGTGACCAACAGCCCTTTCCAGGCTGTTCCCATATGCAGATTGGCTTTTGATTTGTGGCCTTGAGCCCTTTCAGGGAAAGATGTTCACAACTTGCTTCTGCGCCCAGCTAAACCTTCTAATAACCTGCGTTGCACAGCAGAGAAAGCCCAGTCTGTTGTCAGTTAATTGCTCCTTGCTTTCTCTGGATTCTCAAAAGCTTTTGAAAGTATCAAAGATAAAAACATCTGGCTCGTGAGGACTGTTTCACCAGAGGCCATGCAACTCAAAGAAGGGTTATCATGAGCAAGGCGGCTTCCATTTCTCTGACTCACGTGCTGCGAAGATTCCCCACGTGATGCACAGACCTGGGGAACCTGCCTGAGCACTGGGAGAAACACCAAGTGCTCCATTCATTCAATCATTAATATGCTCAGTAAATATTTATTTAGCATCTCAGACACCGTTGAGATGATTCAGAGGCGTGTAAGTCATGGTTTTTGTGCTTGAAGTTATTCACAGAGGCAGCAAATGGTGTAAAATGTCCATGGTTGTAACAGTTTGTACTGGGTTCAAATCCCAGCTAACCTGTCTAACAAACTGTGTAACCCTGGACTGGTTTCTGCCCTTCTCTCAGCTTCAGTCGCCTCTTCTAAAAGGAAAAGATGACAGTAGTATCTGTTTGCAATGGTTTGAGGTTTACATGAGATATGCCTATGAAACAGTTGGTTCTGGACCTAGAACCTGGCGTGAATTAACAAGTACTGAGTTCCTTATGGTTGGTAGTAGAAGGTCCCACAGGGCCTCAAATGAGCTCACATCAGGAAATACGACAGACTCATATACGTATATTTTTAATTTTATTGAAGTATAGTTGATTTACAATGTTGTGTTAATTTCTTTAGTATAGTAAAGCAATTTGGTTATATATCTGTATATAATATATATTATTTTTCATATTCTTTTCCATTATGGTTTATCACAGGATATTGAATATAGTTCCCTGTGCTAGACAGTAGGACCTTGTTGTTCATCCATCCTATATATAATAGTTTGCATCTCCTAATCCCAAACTCTTTACTCATCCCTCCCCCTGCCCCATGGCAACCACAAATCTGTTCCCTGGGTCTGTGAGTCTGTTTCTAATGAGTACGGACTTTGTTACTGTTGGTAATACAGTAATACAATGCCTCGAATGAGCCCACATCACAAAACAAGACAGATTCCTACTTGAATCCCGACTGTGTGACTGCACACACATGCCTGCAGCAGTCAGAGCCTCCGTTCTTGATCTGTAGACTAGGTCTAATCAATGCGCCTTCCTGGCTTATTGTGCAGATTAAACAAGACAGTGTCTGCCTAAGGACACTCAGCACACAGACCTGTAATATACAGTAGCTATTTCTGTGAGGGAAGATGATCAGAAAAGCAAATGATTGCAATGCAGTTTTATAATCGCCGTAACCAGGTCTTTCTCATGGGTTTTAAGGGCTGGGCGTGGATTTCTGAGGAACCATTCTGTAATCCATTTGTGTAGCTAGGAACTGACAGAGCAAGTCCTCGCTTGACTCTGGGGCTGGAACTCTGGCGGCAGAGGCAGGACCCTGGGTGGTGGGCAGATGGTCCTGGAACTTCCAGGAGTGGTGGAGCTGTTACGCGAGTCTGTCAGACCAGGGTCCACGATTCTGCTCACCATCAACTAGCTAAGTGAAATTAATTAGTGCAGGCGTATCTTTGAGCCTCAGTGTCTTCACGCGTGAAGCAGTGTTAATGACAGCAGCTGGCATGCCCTGAGTGCCAGCGGCGTGCCGGACCTTGTTTTCAGTGTGTATACTCATTAACTCACTTAGTCTTCATAACAGCCCTATGAAGCAGCTGCTAGTATCACATTCCCATTTTGCAGATGGGGAAGGCGTGGCACAGGGAGGTTAGATCTTTCACTAGTAAATGGCCTGGCCAGGATTTAAACCCAGGCAATCTGAGTCCTCAGCCAGTGTTCTTTTAACTCTCTGTGTGCACATGTGTGCTCAGTTGCTGAGTTGTGTCCAGCTCTTTGTGACCCCATTGACTGTAGCCCGCCAGGCTCCTCTGTCCATGGGATTTCCCAGGCAAGAATACTGGAGTGGGATGCCATTCCCTTCTCCAGGGGATCTTCCCCACCCAGGGATTGAACCTGCATCTCTTGTGTCTCCCACATTGGCAGGCATATTCTTTACCACTGCACTACCTAGGAAGCCTTTTTAACTCTGCAGCTTTATTTATTTATTTTTTAATAATACAGAATATAACGTCCATATTCCAGCTACTTCTCATACTATTGGGCTTCCCTGTTAGCTCAGCTGGTAAAGAATCCACCTGCAGTGCAGGAAACTCTGGTTTGATTCCTGGGTTGGGAAGATCCACTGGAGAAGGGATAGGCTGCCTACTCCAGTATTCTTGGGCTTCCCTGGTGGCTCAAATGGTAAAGAATCTGCCTGCAATGCAGGAGACCTGGGTTGGGAAGGTCCCCTGGAGAAGGGAAAGGCTACCAAATCCAGTATTCTGGCCTGGAGAATCCATGGGGTCTCGAAGAGTCAGGCATGACTGAGTGACTTTCATTTCATGGGGTTTAGGGGAGGATAAAATGAGGCAAAGCATGAAGAGAGCTGTACCTAAAGTCTGTGGCATAGCGTGTACCCTGTAAACAAAGTTGCTGCGTGCTTTTTCTTTTTATGCTGTTTTATTCCACCTTCTACAAGGAAAGTACTTTTTCATTGATCCATATTTTAGAAAGGTCCTACATGCCTGCATTGCTGGCCATGAGATATGCAGAACAGGTGACGAGGACACAGAGGGGACTGGCGAACATTTGAGGGCCCCCCAGTGAAATGGTACCATCCCTGGGTGGGGAAGATCTACTGGAGAAGGGAATAGCTACCCACGGTATTATTGCCTGCAGAATTCCATAGGCAGAGAAGGCTGGCAGGCTACCATCCATAGGGTCACAGAGTCAGATACAACTGAGCAACCAACACAGCCAGGCACTGTTCTAGGCACCGGGAATACATCAGCTGGAAGAATTTCTGCATCCTGCAGACACGGAGGGAGAGCTCCCTAGACTCCCACTTTACACGGTTCCTTCCTACTACCAGCAGTTTTGGAGGCAAAAGCATCTGTGTCTCAGAGCATTTGTTCTCCCATCTCAGCCTCCCTTTGGGAAAAGCCGATTTTCTCGCCTCTCAGAAATGGAGGTACACTTCCTTGGGGAAGAGAGATGATCCTCCAACCAGCTCTTCTGCTGGGAAAGGTAGCCACTGATGGGGACTAACACTGAAACCTGTAAAGAAAAAGGGAACAAATCCAAACCACTCGACAGGGGCTCCTGTGGCTCCGAGAACTGCAGGCTGGTATGATGTCCCTCTGCGTGTTCAGGGAGTTCTGATTCTGTACGAGAGCACAGCACCCATTAAGTCCCAAATGCAGCCCTGAGACAACAGTGTCTCAGCAGTTTGGGTACAGGGTGTGGGGAGAGAAGAGTGCAGGTGCTGAGTTAGGAAAAAAAATTTTTTTTTTTTTTTTGCTGCACCACGCTGTATGGCACGTGGGATCTTAGTTCCCCGACCAGAGATCGAACCTCATCCTTACCAGTGAAAGCACTGGACCCAACCAGGTCCCAACCAAGACCCATGGTCCCTGGTCCCAATCATTGGACTGCCCACAAATTCCTACTACATGATTCTTGTTTTGTTTTTGACTGCACCTTGCAGCATGTGGGATCTTAGTTCCCCAGCCAGGGATCGAACCTGCATATCCTGCATTGGAAGTGTGGAATCTTAAACACTGGACCACCCAGGGAAGTCCCCTTCCTTCAACACGATTTCTGATTCTGCAAGATGGAGTCATAATCTCAGGTTTCCTGCCGAGCAGAAGTCTCAGTTTCTTCTTCTGTAAAATGGGCGAGTAATGGGCCCTATCTCCTAGGTAGGATTGCTATGAGGATTAAATGGGATCTTTCCTGTAAATCCCCTGGTCCAGCCAGACTTAATAAGGTTCTATGTTGGCTTCTCTGGTGACTCAGACGGTAAAGAATCCACCTGCAATATGGGAGATCTGGGTTTGATCCCTAGGTTGGGAATATCCCCTGCAGGAGGGCATGGCAACCCTTTCCAGTATTTGTGCCTGGAGAATCCCCATGGACAGAGGATCCTGGTGGGCTACAGTCTATGGGGTCGCAAAGAGTCGGACAACAACTGAGAACCTAAGCGCAGCACGGTACGTGTTTGACCCAGGGTTTCTCAGTCTCACCACTGCTGGCTCCTGGGACCTAAGCCTTTTCTGTTGTGGGCTGGGAGGGGGCCTGTCCTGTGCACTGCAGGATATCAAGCAGCATGTCTGATCTATACACACTAGATGCTAGTAGTGCCCTCCTAGTTGTGACAACCCAAAATGTCTCCAGACAATGCCACATGTCCCGGGGAGGAAGTGGGGAGCAACACTGCGCCCCGCCTGGTTGAGAACCTCTGGTCTAAGCCTTTCCTGTCCTGTTGCTATTATGGACAATAGTCCCCTTCTCATGTGAGGCGGAGGCACCTGATTTGCAAGGGGAGGCCAGGCTGAGCTTTGGAAGCTGCAGCTCTTGCTGCTGCAGACTGCCTGGGCAGTTGCAAGGTTTGTAATAAACCTCAATCTCAGTAATGAGATTGACGCAGATGAGGGATTTTTTTTTTTTTTGGCCAAAATTCATGTTTAAATTTTGGAAACTCTTTACAGGAGCATTGTCTGGAGAAATTGTTCCAACTGGGGTTCTTCTGAGGTTGTCAGAGGTTGACACTGGGCTTGGAGTCTGGAGAGAACACCTTGAATTTGTAGAATTTCTCCTTTCCCTTTAAAAAGATAACTTTTTTCAAAATTTATATCATTGAATGAACTTTGCAAAAGAAGTAGAAAACACAAAACAGGAAGTGTAAAATGGAAACTCACCCATAAGTGGGATCCTGTCACTCAGAGATAATTTCTATTATAGTATGTGTAAAGAAAATTACCGGCCAGTATAACTGATGAGCACAGATGCAAAAATACAATTACAAAATGTGTGTTTTATGAAAACAGGACATACTGTTTTCTGACCTGCCTTTTTCATCTAACAGTGTCTGGAACATTTTTATGTATCATGAAACAACAAATATTCTTCCATAAAATTTTTTTATTTTTCCTGCTTAAAAACCTCCTGTGGCTCCTGGTGGAAATGGGATTCACGGGGGAAAAGGATGAAGCCACACTCCTTGATTTATGCTGTCCAGGTGTTACCTGGACACATGGAGGCAGAGACTATGGACCCCATGAAAGGGGAAGGCAGTGGTTGGGTTATGGGAAGTCATTTTTGCCTCCAGGGTGAGCTGCAGACATTTCTGGCTGCTGTGTACTGTCTCCAGTGCCTAGCCCTATCTGTCTTTCTGATCATGTCCCTCATTTATAGCCTTCTGTCCAGTTCCTACCCTGGAGTGTATTGATATTAATCCATCTCGTCTCACTGTTTCCCTTGAGGGCAGTTTCCCTAGCAGATAGCCGTGTGATAAGCATTCTTCCACATAAACAGTTCATCCTCATTATTTGTGGACTCTATATTTTCAAATTCAGCTACTCATTAAAATTTGTGACCCCCCACAAAACCATACTCACTGTCCTTTATTAGTCATTCGTGGGCGTGTGCGCATGCAGAGTGGAAAAAAATTTGAGTTACTCAATGCACAGGTTGCCAGCTGAGGTTGAAGGAGGTAAAGCTCTGTCTGCTTGTTTCAGTTCGTACTGTAAACAAGTATCCTTTCCCTATAAATCGAGTACCACATTTTTAGCATTTGTGTGTTTCGTCATGATTTTGCTACTTATAATGGCACCCGAGTAGTGATAAAGTGCTGTTTAGAGTAACTAAGGACAGGAAGACTTTCCGGTGCCTTATGGAGAAAATCCATGTGTTAGTTTCATTCAGGCATGAGCTGCGCTGTTATTGGCTGTCAGTCCAATGTTGGTGAATCAGCTCTGTGCGTGCGTGTGTGCTCAGTTGGTCAGTCATGTCCAACTCTTTGAGACCCCATGGACTGTAGCCCGCCAGGGACCTTTGTCCACGGAATTTCCCAGGCAAGAAGTGGGTTGTCATTTCCTTCTCCAGAGAGTCTTCCTAACCCAGGGGTCAAACCCGCATCTCCTGCATTGGCAGGCAGGTTCTTTACTACTGCACCACCTGGGAAGTCGAATCAACTACACACACACACACACTCGCACGTATATATTTTAACAATGTACATGTTAAATAAGATGTCTTCAAACAGAAGCACACATAAAGCCATGTTATATATGATTGGTTGGCGAACATGCGACCAGAAGCCTGTGGGAACCTAATTTTATATTTCTCCCAGAAGCAGTGATTCAATATTCGCTCATTGAGTGTTTGTGGTGACTTTATAGAATATCTCTCTTGAGTAATGAGAGTTGATTGTGTTTTTGCCTGTCGCCATGATTATTGCCTTAGGTTAAATTTCTGAGAATGGAATTACTGAGCCCACATGGAATGCCTCTACTGAGGTCTTTTCAGTTTTTATCAGTTCTTACTGCGTAACAAACCTGTTTCCACCTCTGTAAAACGCTGATTTTTAAAAAGCCATATTATTTCCTGTCAACTTATGAAGAGTCAAAGAGTTAGTGTCTGGCCAGTTGGTTAACTCTGGGCCTGGTGAGCAGTATGTACTTAATAAGTACAAGCTCCATCATAGTATTTACTTGTATTGAAGATCTGTAGCAGGTACACTCACAAACATAATCATAGGTTAATGTTATTTCTCCCCATTGAAGAGATAAGGAAGCTGAAGCCCAGGGAGGTAACATGACTTGTCCAAGATGTCAGAGCCAGGAAATGGCAGGGCCAGTCATCACATCAAAGTTTCTACTGTCAGCTCAATCCAATAGGGCTGTTGTGCATGGACTCATTATGGTGGTCTAAGACTGAACCTACAGTATCTCTGAGGTCTCCCTGTACCATATGACCCAGCAATTAAACTCTTGGACATTTTTCCAGGAGAAATGAGGACCTGTGTTCACACAAAAACATGTACATGAATATGTATAGTGTTCATAGCAGCTTTATTCATAACAAATGATCCTAAACAGGAAACAGCCCAGACATTCTTCAATGGATAAAGGGTTAAACAAATTCTACTATTTATGGAATATTACTTAGTCATAATAAGGGACAAAAGAAAAACGAAAAACTAACAAAAAGTAATAAGGAACAAACATGTAACAGTCTCAGTGCATCTCCAGAGAGTTATACTGAGTGAAAATAAGCCAGCCTCCTAGGGTTGCACAATATATGAATTCATTTGTCATTCTTTTTTTAAAAAAAATATTTATATACTTTTTGGCTGCACTGGGTCTTTCGTTTCTGTGAGTGGGTTTTCTCTAGCTGCAGCAAGTGGGGCTACTCTTCATTGTGGTGCACAGGTTTTTCATTGCAATGACTTCTCTTGTTGCAGAGCATGGGCTCTAGGGCCCAGAGGCTCAGTAACTGTGGGACATGGGCTTAGTTGCCCCTCAGCATATGGGATCTTCCTGGACCAAGGATCAAAGCTGGGTCCCCTGCATTGACAGGTGGATTCTTAATCAGAGGAATACCAGGGAAGTCCCATTTATCACTCTTAAAATTACAAAGATTACAGAAATTGAGAACAGATGAGCTGTTGCCTGAGGTTAGGAGGGAATAGGGGCAGGAGGGAAGTGGGGGTGGCTGTAAAAGGGCAATGTCAGGGGTCTTCCTGGTGGTGGAAATATTCTGTATCTTGTATCAAGATATAAATATCCAGAGTGTGAGATTATACTCCAGTTTTGCAAGATGTTACCACCGGGGGAGGGCTTCCCAGGTGGTGCTAGTGGTTAAAGAACCTACCTGCCAATGCAGGAGATGTAAGAGACACTGGTTCGATCCCTGGGTCAGGAAGATCCTCTGGAGGAGGAAATAGTAACTCACTCCAGTAGTCTTGCCTGGAGAATCCCATGGACTCAGGACTCTGGCAGGCTAGAGTCCATGGGTTGCAAAGAATCGGACACAACTGAAGCAACTTAGCAAAGCGCACACCATTGGGGTAAAAAGCACATGATCTCTTTGTATTATTTCTTATATTTGCATGTGTACCTACGATTATCTCAAAATCAAACATTTAAATTAAGAAAGGCATTCCAGACTATTATATATAGAATGGATAAACAATAAGATCTACTGTATAGCACAGCAAACTATATTCAATGTCCTGTGATAAGCCCTAATGGAAAAGAATATGAAAAAGAATGTATATGCATGTATAACATACAGTAGAAATTAACACGTTATAAATCAACTATACTTCAGTAAAATAAATTTTTGAAAAAGACATCCTGTCCATTGCCAATCAATCATTTCTAGTTCTATTTTGCAGAAAGAAGCACTCCAAGCAGTGAGAATCAAAACTGATCAATGGAGGGTGAATTTTAATATTCCCCAAGTTTTGTCCTCTTCTGTTACTCAAGCAGGGGTCTTGCCTACTGAGATTATTCCAGTAATCTGAGATTACTTCCAGCCTTTCATTCAATTAATAGTTTTATCATTTGTTAATGCTTCCATAGGGCTAATGCAGCTCAGCTTCTGTGTTGCCCTGGCAACCTAAGACTAAGGTCCCCATTTGCTATTAAGAGAAACTAGAAAAAAAGATTTTCTTAGGCGCTTCCAAATGCAGGTCTCACAGTTCTTTCTTCTTCATACATGAGCTGGCATGTGTATCATGTAGGATATGGGACCATTCCTCTTTTTCCTGATCACTAAATTCATCTTCATCTAGCGTCTCTCTTTTAAGGCTACTTCAGAAATCACCAGCTTTTGAGAGCAGAAGACTTACAAATCATGCATCTTCAGTTCAGTTCAGTTCAGTCGCTCAGTCGTGTCCGACTCTCCGCGACCCCATGAATCACAGCACGCCAGGCCTCCCTGTCCATCACCAACTCCCGGAGTACACTCAAACTCATGTCCACAGAGTCGGTGATGCCATCCAGCCATCTCATTCTCGGTCGTCCCCTTCTCCTCCCGCCCCCAACCTTTCCCAGCATCAGAGTCTAAGACATGCATCTTACCTGCACCTAAATCTCTCCATTTGGGGCCAACTTGGACAGGACCAAGGTTTCCTTTCAGACCCGTGAAGAGGTTGCTATAGATTCAAGAACAATGGGATGATTTTTTTTCCCCCTCAAAGAGTTACGCAATCTTCCAGCTGCTTCTGGAAGTAGGAACTCTTCACTGAGCACATTTGGGTCAGGTGTGGGGTGAGGTGGAGACATGGCATTGCTTCTGGCTTTGGATGCTTTCTGTGCAAGAATCATCTTCCAACCCTAAGGATAAAACTAGAAGACAAATGCCTTGGGATCCTTCTCAGTATATTTCATGGTTGTGGTATGGTGGTGTCATCTGCGGGGAGTTGATATCCTGGGAAATTTTGCTTTAATTTTATCATTTATAGAACTGGGAGATGGGAATCAATACGTTTTAAATATCTTCTGAATGCCAGGCACTATGCTGGATGCTTTGCCATGCCTTAATTCATTGAATCTAAACTGATTCTTCAAAACCATTCCCTGAAGTAAGTACTTGGATGAATCCCACTTTATATATAAAGGAGGAGAGCTGGGTGCAGAGAGGGGAAGTGACTTGCCCGAGGTCACACAACTGGTAAGAAGTGGAGCTTGGATTTAGAGCCAAGACTGTCAGAATCTAAAGTTCATGTTTTTTCTATTCTGTCATGCTGCCAGAGAGGCATTTTAATGTTGCGCTAATGACTAACTGAGGGCTTATGCCAAGTCAGGCTCCTTGATAAGTGTATTACTAACTGGGACCTTATGGAATCCTTCCTGCTGCTGCTGCTGCTGCTAAGTCACTTCAGTCGTGTCCGACTCTGTGTGACCCCATAGACGGAAGCCCACCAGGCTCCCCCGTCCCTGGGATTCTCCAGGCAAGAACACTGGAGTGGGTTGCCATTTCCTTCTCCAATGTGTGAAAGTGAAAAATGAAAGTGAAGTCGCTCAGTCGTGTCCGACCCTTAGCGACCCCACGGACTGCAGCCTACCAGGCTCCTCCATCCATGGGATTTTCTAGGCAAGAGCACTGGAGTGGCTTGCCATTGCCTTCTCCGGAATCCTTCCTTAGGTGCGTCTATTATCTATATTTTACTGAGGCTTAGGTGGGCCAGTGGTTAAGGCTGTGGGTCCAATGTAGGGGGCGCTGGTTTGATCCCTGGGGAACTAAGATTCCATATGTTGTATGGTGCAGCCCGCCCCCCTCCCCAAAACCCTGAGGCTTAGAGAGGAAACATAATTTGCTTTGATAGCTATTGTGGTTTAGGTGGATCCTGCTTTACATAACACACACTTTTGTGGCTGATGCTGAAAATGAAAAATTCCTCACTGTTAACTGCAAAGGTGTTTTGCTTTGGGAAGTAAATAGCCTACCCCATCAGAAGATCTGCTTTGTCAGTTCAGTTTACCAGGCCTGAAGATTAACTACCCCAAATCTTGACATTTCAGAGCTTGGCATTTGAGAAAGGGACTCTGGCTATCAAGAGGACAGCTTCACGCTACAGATCAGGAAATTCAGGTCCAGAGAGATGAAGGCAACTGCCCCAGGACACACAGTCTGACGGCAGCAGAGATGGACTCGAAGCCCCGCGCTCTGACTTTTTTAGGCCTGGGTCGCCCAGTTATTAAGTGAGGGACTTCGGCCCGGAAAAGAAAGGGAGGGACCCTGTCATCCTTCATTTCCCCACCTGCGAAACTGGGTCAAGACAGGCCCTCCTGTGTAGTGGTGGGGGATACGCGGGTGTGGGTATCCAGGGGCCGCCACCTTGTGCTAGCAAAGTGACAAGGTGTAGTGGAAGGAAGCTCGCAGCCTCAGGGGTTACCAGAAGCGGTGGGAGGGTGCGCTGGCTGCAGAGGCGGAGCTTCGGGAGCCAGAGGCGGGGATTCGAGGGTTATGGGCGGAGCTTGAGATTTAAAGCAGTTAGATGGGCCCTGGGCGGGAATTCAGGCGTGTCCGACTCTTTGCGACCCCGTGGGCCGCAGCACGCCAGGCCTCCCTGTCCATCACCAACTCCCGGGCGGGAATTGCGATGCCACAAATAAGGGTTGTTCGCCCGTGGGCGGGGCTTCTAGAAGCTGGGACGGGGTTTGTGACGCAGAAGGGACAGTTCTGAAGGAATGGGAGGGGAGCTGGGCTTAAGGACCCAAGAAGCCGGCGAAGGGTTCGGATGGGACAGTGGGCGGGGCTTAGAGGAGCTGGTGTTCCGGTTTTAAGGGACTCTGGGGGAATTTTTGAGGAGCCAGGGAATGTGGCTCGGCCGAACCAAGCAGGTCAGTGGGCGGGCTCTCAGGTCGCCGCTCCCTGTTCTGAGGGGGCAGTGGGCGTGGCTCTCCGGTCACTCCGAGGGCTAGTGGGCGGTGCTTGCGCTTGGGCTCCGCCTTCCTCCAAGGCCCACCTGCATCCCTCGGCGCGACCGGAGGAGGCGCTAGGGAGAGTGAGGCGTGGAACGCGGGGTGGGAAGCGGGCTTCCCCTCCCGGAAGTGGGCGTGGCGTGCCGCAGCTCGGCGGCCCTGGTTGGGCGCGGCACGGCGCGGGGGCGGAGCCTGCGTGCGGCGGCGGGGGCGGTGGCGGCTGTCCGCGCCCCTCCCCCGCGCGGCGCTCAGTGCCAGGCGGGAGGCGGCAGCGGTTGGAGGCTTTGCCGGGCTTTGCAGTGGGGACTACGGCAGCGGCGCCTCAGGCACCTCGGCCCTGGTGAGCTGCGCGCGCCCGGCAGGGCCGCTTGGGAGCGAGCGGGGCGGGTGGACGGACCTGTCCTCTCGGCATGTGCGGGCGCCGGCTGACAGGAGCCGGCGGGGCGTAGGGCAGGGCCGGGTGGCGCGGGCAGGGCTGGGTGGGCGCTCGCGGCGCGGGTCCCTGGGTCGCGGGCCCGCCCTGGCCGGTGTGCAAGGGGCAGGGGTCGGGGCTGCTTCGGGAGACTTGGGGTCCGGCGGGGCGGGGAGTTGAGGACCGAGCCGCTCGGCCTGAGGAGTGAACCCAGGTTCCCTGTGGGGAGGAGGCTGCTCAGGGGAGACTTTTAGGGGTCCGGAACTCTCCGGGACGGGTGAGGAGCCGCGTGCGAATGGGGCTACCCCGGGAAGGGTTTTAGGGGTCAGGGCTCCGCCGGGTTGGGTGGGGTCTTGGGTGGGGCTGCTAGAGGCCAGGGCGCTGAGCCCGGGGGGCGCCAGGCCTGGGGGCGGGGCTTGAGCCGCCCGGGGGAGCGAGTGGGGGGGGGGTGCCAGGGGCTGGGCTCACGTGGGGTCTGGGGGAGCTGGGTCCTGCTTGGGAGGGGTGAGGGCGGCGGTCTGGCCTCGGGGTGCCTGCTTTGGGGTGAGAGCCCGGCTCTGGACCCTGAAGAGCTGGGTTGGGGGTCGGGAAGGGCGGGGCAGGGCTGGGGCTGGAGTGATGTGGGTGGGGGCGGTTTGAGAGGAGGCTGAGCCGGGAGGGTGGGAGCCGAGATCTGGGACTGGCGGGGGAGGGGCGGGGGGGCAGGTTGGGAGAGGAAGAATGGGGCAGGAAGGCGGCAGGGTCGGGGGCCTGGAGCGTCAGCGTGCGGTGGGTGATTCAGAGCGAGGCTCGGGTGAGAGCGGAGCAGCTGGCGAGGGACGCAGTTAAGACGGAGCGCGGTGCAGGTGGGGCTCCGCTGCGCCTAAATGACTGAGGATGAGCTCAGATGTAGAGGCTGGAAATACGGGAACCGAGCCCTCCCGCCTGTCCACACAGGCGCGCACACGCTGCCCTCCGTCTCTCGGATGATGTGAATGTGTTGGGGGCAAGTGGCCGGCTGCGGGGAGAGCCGAGAAGAAAGGGGCTTCCTCTTGCCGGAGAGGCGCTGGCCCTCCCGTCCTTTTTTGGGAGTGTTCAAAGGTTTTTGACGGCTGGAAAAGGAAACGTAGGCTTTACTGCATCGCGGTTTAGAATCACATCCTATATTTGGCTTTAATGTAGGCTGTCCTTGTTTTGTGGTGTCTGAAGTCCTTGCTCTACATGTTGCAAACGTGGGATTCAGGGTAAGAAGCAAATTGCAGGCCGCTCATCTTCCCCAGGGGAGCAAGATACAGAGGCCTTTCTTTCCTGTAAGATATTTAAGCAGAGTTGAATATAGTGCGCGTTTGTAAACTGGTCCTGGGGAACGAATGTATTTACTTTTAGAAATGGTTACAACAGAATAGCAGGCCCTCTCACTGCAGCCTTGCTGCCCAGGGTTCCATCCTTAAACAGCACTTGTAGGGCTGGTAGTCACTCTATAATAATGCATTTCATTGTCCTTTCTGGCAGAACTCTCTCCTGACACCAGCCTGCTAGAATAGACAGAAACATGATTGAGTATAAGCAGTTGCTTTGTACCGTCTGCTGTTCAGTTGTGAAGGCAAATAGATATCTGTTTATAGGACTGCACTTGGTGCACTGCCTGTAAAACTGAAGACATGGGAAGACTCTATTTTGGACTTGAATCTGTGTATTTCAGAAAATTAGTTTAAAGGAAACTTTTTTTTTTTTGCCTTGGAGGTACATTTCAGAGTCACAGCACCATGTTTGGATATGAAGCCTAATAGTAACTCCTGGGTCTGGGAGTTTGCATAAATAGGGGGAGAAAGTGAAATAAAACTGGGAATTATGTTGTATAGTAGGGCTCCAGGTGCCATGTTCTGTGGTAGATGTTTGTCGTGTGTGCTGGGGATTGAACAAAGATTGGTATAAAGGTTGGGTACACACCTTTTTGACAAATCAGGAATGTGCCCTGTCTGTATTTATTTTCAATTATTTGTGGAAGGTACATTAAAGCCTGATGGATTCTGATGGACACATCCTAATGAGAGATCACTGCACAAAGTGTTAGTTTTTCATGATCATTTGTTTCTTTGCATGCAGATTGTGCTAATCAGAAGTTATGTCTATTACTTTATATAATATAGTTTGGGATCAGATTCAGGGTTGACAGACAGGACTTTTGATGTTTGTGCTGCTTCATTATATTTTTTAAAAAATTAAGGTGTAATTGACATGTAACATTGTTAGTTTCATGTGTACAGCATAATGATTTGAGATTTGTATACACTGAAAGGATCACGACAAGAAACCTAGTTACCATTCGTCACCATACAAAGTTAACATTTCTTTTTTCTTTGTGATGAGAACTTTTAAGATTCAGTCTCTTGACAACTTTCAAATATGCAGTTGATGCTTTTGAACTGTGGTGCTGGAGAAGACTCTTGAGAGTCCCTTGGACTGCAAGGAGATCCAACCAGTCCATTCTAAAGGAGATCAGTCCTGGGTGTTCATTGGAAGGACTGATGCTAAAGCTGAAACTCCAGTACTTTGGCTACCTCATGCGACGAGTTGACTCACTGGAAAAGACTCTGATGCTGGGAAGGATTGGGGGCGGGAGGAGAAGGGGACGACAGAGAATGAGATGGCTGGATGGCATCACCGACTCGATGGACATGAGTTTGAGTGAACTCCGGGAATTGGTGATGGACAGGGAGGCCTGGCGTGCTGTGATTCATGGGGTCACAAAGAGTCGGACAGGACTGAGCGACTGAACTGAACTGATTGACTAGTAACTGTGCTGTCTGTAAAATCCCATGACTTAAGCATGTTGTTACTAGAAATTTGTACTTCTTGACTCCGTTCACCCCTGACATATAGCCCTTTTTAAATACTTGGATTTTTTAATTTAAGTTTTATGCTTACCACAGCTGTCGCTGTTGAGATTCACTCCACCCATGAAGAGAGTCACTCAGATACCTACAAAATGGAATGTACAAAAGGAGAAGCGATCAGTTCTTAGTTATGTCACTGGGGGTGTGGAAATTCATTTCTGTAAGATGGCAGATTATTTCTTAATACTTTGTTTTGTTGCAAGCAGTGTTTTAGAAATATTATATTAACCAAGTTGTTTTACGTTTGATTTCTTTTTCAGAGGTGGAACAATAATAAATTTTGGGTGCTATTTTTCGATGCAGGGTACAAATCCAGGTTTGTGTTCCTTTGGATGCATCCTGTTCCTGAGTGAACTCATAAGAACTCTTTTCTGACACGTATATGTCTTTTTAAACATAAGATGCCTTTTCTCTATTAAAACATGGAAATGCTCATGAATATTTTAGTATGACCTAGTACCCAGAATGTTAAGTAATAGAATCTCTCTGGGTTTTCATTGCCCTAGTTCAGATCCTTTAAAATGAGTGGACAAGATTCTGCACTCCTTTTGAGAGCTTATTTTGTATTTCAGTGGCACATAATGCAATCTTTTTTGTTTTATAACTACTTTATGGAGCTATAATTCACATATCATACAATTCACCCATTTAAAGTGTAAACTCCAATGATTTTTAGTATATCCACAGAGTCGTACAGTCGTCATAACAATTTTAGACTATTTTCATCGACCCGAAAGAAACCCTGTGCCCATTAACAGTCTTACCCCCATCCCTCAATTCTTCTTCCTCCCCTGCTCTAGACAACTACATGTCTACTTTTTGTCTCTGTAGATTTCCCTTGTTTTGAACATTTTCTATAAGTAGAATCATACAGTATGTGGCCTTTTGTGTCTTTTATTAAGCGCAGTGTATGGAAGGTTTATCTCTGCTGCAGCATGTGTAAGTACTTCATTCTTTTTCTAATAGTTGAAAAATACTCTGTTCCATTGTTTATCCATTCATCAGTTGATGGGCACTTGGGTGGTTCTCCTTTTTGGCTATTATGAATAATGCTTCTGTGAACATTTGTGTCCAGGTTTCTGTATGGACATATGTTTTCCTTTCTCTTGGGAATTACTGGGTCATATTGGTTACTCTGTGTTTAACTGTTAGAGGAACTGCCAGATTTTTCCAAAGCAGTTGCATTTTACAATCCCACCCGCAGTGTATAAAGGTTTCGGTTTCTCTGCATCTTTGCCAACACTTGTTATCCCCTGACTGTCTGATACTAGGAGTCCTAGTGGGTGTGAAGTGGTGTCTCATTGTGGGTTTGATTTACATTTCCCTCTTGTCCTTTGGGATCCTCCATGAAACCTTCCTTAGTCCTCGCAGGCAGACACTGTCCCTGTCCTCATGCTCGGACGTTCATCACTCCTGTCTGCTACAAGGACTGTACCTGAACTTGAGCTCACTGTCTGAAAGGCGCCTTCCTATAGAAGGCAGAATGTGAGAGAGAAATGGACATGGAAGGCAGATCGAGATTCGTTTGCTCACAGCGTGGTCTCTAGTGCTGAATGATTATTTTTATTGAAGTTAACTGGAAAGATCCTGAGGTCAGTGGGTTTGTTTCTCTGGTTATTATTTATACCTTTGTTGCCTCTGTTAAAATAACACAAGTACAGAGGTAATTCCCCTCTGCCTTTCTGGCACCCGAGTCCAGCTTTTACCAAAAAATCGCTCAGATGTAAACTGAGTGTTTGAAACATTTTCCTAAGGGCAGAGTATTCTCATCCAGGCTCTTTCCCCCTAATAAACAGTGATGACTGGCTCACAGCCTTCTCAGCAGGGCAGATGGCCAGGGAACACATTTGGTTGGTATGATTTAGCCACACCAAGTGCAAGCAGACCTACCCTGATGGTGTTGAGTCAGTCAGTCAGTGCTGGAACTGCTCGTGTGCACCCCTGATGGTGTGTGTAAATTGAGTCTTAAAGGTGCATACTGCCTTCCTTTTCACTTGCTCTTGCTTCTCTCAGAGCATCCGATTAACACTTTAATTAAAAATACTCCATTTAGGATCTTCCTAAGAATTAGAAAAAAACCAGGTGTCCATTTGAGGTTATGTTTTCTTTTTTGTGTGGTCACTGAAGTGATTGGAGTGGAGTGAGGTAAATTTCCAGGACTTCCTTGGTGGTCCAGTGGTTAAGAATCTGCCTTGCAGTGCAGGGGTCATGGGTTTGATCCCTGGCTGGGAAGCTATTAATTAATAAGATCCCACATGCCGAGGGGCAACTAAGCCGAGGTGCCTCGACTACTGAGCCTGTGCCCCACAGCTAGAGAGTCCGGAGTGGATCACTCATGACACAGCAGACATCCTGTGTGCTGCAACTAAGACCCGATGCAGCCGAATAAATAAATAAATAAATGCTTCAAACAATAATAGTAATAATAAATCTCAAATTTGGTCTTTGTCTCATCAGGCTCAATGAGCTATCTGTTCTTACATTGTTTCTTGCTCTGAGAGTTTTGTCTTCAGAGAAATTGAAGCACCGAAGAATGCAGACCTTCAGCGCCAGACTGAGGGGGTTTCACACTCTACTCCTGTTTTTAATAGCTGCGATTTTGTCAATTACCTGACCTCCCTGAGCCTTAGTTTCCTCTTCTGTGATACGGAGATACTAAGGGTACCTTGCTAGGTTTTGAGTAGACTCCGAATAAATTTGTGTTCCCTCTGTCTTCACTCTTAAATGTCTATTAATGAATGGAATTGGGGAGAACCAACGAGAGGAAGTTTAATACATTTTATTTTTGATGTTAAGCTATTAGTGTATGGATTCTCACTGCTACCTATGCATTTTAGACTTCATATCAAACTTGAATCACTGTAGGGGAAAAAGTTTAATTTTAGGATAGGAAGGTAGTGTTAAAAATGAGACAGTTTTTGGCCATCGATCTGAATTGGAACTGTCTATTCAGACGAGCTTCTCTTATGCAGGCCTTAGGCTTGTATTCGGTCTGTGCATTTTAAGGAAAAAGGTTTAGCTACTGGCAAAAAGGTGGACCTTTCTAGGATTTGGAAGGAAATTGCGCTGCAGTGTGTGAGATGTTCACAGGATGGAGTACTGTGTGAGTGGCAGTGTTGTGATCAAGTGTAATGTTCTGTGTGGGAATAGAGCCTCCGTTGTCTCATGGGATGTTAAATTAGGCCTGTCATTTGAATCTTACATTAATGACAAAAATCGTTCCTCCGGTTTGCCATAGTCAAGAGAAATCAAATTAATGCGGAGGTTGGGGTGAAGGTGTACTCTCAGTGGGAGTAGAAACGCTTGTGATTTGCATGACTGAAGGTGGGAATTTCACAATACATATTTTTCCCCTTTGGTCATGCAGTTATCTACATTTTAAAAAATTATGAATAATGGATCACATTTTTAGCACTGGTATAGGTCACTGTCCTTTGACGAATGTATCATTTTAGTGGGTTTGGGAGATTATTTCTCAGGCCGAGGTCCTCAACTTGATACCCATGAGGTTCAGCTTGGTCAGTCCAGCTGCCTGGGCTCCAGCTCCCTGGTGACTCTGAATCACAGCTCGAGCAGAAAGAACCCCGCTGGCTTGTTCCTCATCTGACGACCAGGGGACTGTGATCACAGGTGCTTGAGAGACTTCCCAAGATCAGGAACTTGACTGTCCCTCCGTTCCGCCTTTCATGGATGGCATAAGTTCATTTTTGTAATTGGTGGTGTGGATTTATACTATATTGTGGATTTTTTTTTTTTACAGTGTGAACCCTGATGGGCTTTCCTTAATTTTTAGTCCTTGACACAATGCAGCAATTCCCTCTTAAGCCTCCACCATGGTCTTTTGCCAAATTTACACACTGAGCCCACTCACTGTCATTCGCTTCAGTTCATCATCCAGATTAGTAGTTAGCAACCAATTTCTTTTTTCCGCTTCTCATCTTCAGATTGTACATGTATTAAACTAGGAAACTTGGTCCAGATTTTCAGGGTTTCTTTTTAGATGTAGTTTGGGGAAACTTGAAAATACATGGACTCTCGGATAAGCTTTTGGTAGACGTCCTAGTTTTCATGTAAAGCTCCTTGACAGTGTTTTATTGACCCCTTTTTGTGTTCTCAATCTTGTAATCTGGCCATTATAGTATTTAGTTATGATAAGGATTTATCTTGGGTGTTTCAGAGACCAATTAATATTGCAAAGGTCAGCCCCATTAGGCCATCCATACATGAAAAGGCTCATTTTGACAGGAACAAGATCTGCTGGGCACTGGAACTACAGACAGGTGTAATGAAAACCCCGTAGGGTTGGCCGAAGTTGCTCATTGCTTCCCAGTGTGGTCGTTGTGTCTCTGGGGAACCAAGATGGCCCGGGAGCCTGGCAGGTGGCCATTTGGTGGAAGAGCCTTTTTTGCCCCATTATGAACTCATAGCATGTCCCCACGTTCTGACAGTCTGTGACAGGTCTTCATCCTGTGTGAACAAAGCCGTAGTTTTTTCAGTTTTGTAAACGGCCGTAAACACACATGGGAAAGGAAGTGTTGGAAGAGTGAAGCCTTTGGGGGTGTATTTTCCACTCTTGACATTATCAGGGTTCTTGACAAAATTCACAGGCTCCCCCTCTGTAGGACGAATGTTTACTCACCACTATTTGCTTACTTCACATGAAAGATACTTAAATTCCTTTTCATAATGGTCAAGCATTCTTTTCTAGTTAAAGACTCTAATTCCTTTCATTCTTAGGAACTTAAAGAATTGAGGCCGATTTATTAATATAAGAACTCAAGCGCTTCCTGAGCGGTGACTGAGAAACACATGTAAACTTGAGCTATCATCTCCGTTAAGCGGAAGGATTTATTAGGAGACTAGTCACTTTACAAGCTAGATGGTAAATTAATTTTGTGGTTAGTAGTGTCTTTAGTTTAACATTGTCATCTAGTTTTTCTTGGCAAGCAGGCGAGAGGCCAGAGCCAACAAGTGTTGGCCATAGCTCTTTGGGGTGATACTTAATAAGATGCGTGTTGTCTGTTTTAGAAATAAAGTAACTGTCCCCTTAGGCTCCCTGTCTTTTCTTTGAGCCACTGTTGCTTTACAGTGTTACAGAGGAAAAGGGAAACTGGAAGTTTGTTTGTTTATTTTAACCCTGAGATGTCCTTGATCTTATGCAGTATAGAGCTATCTTGCATGCCCTGGGCTGAATTTCAAGTGGAACAAGTGATATGTCTTACCTGCAAAGGATAGTTGTGAGTCACGTGGTTCCCTGACCCTGAACAGTTGAGAGCCCAGCTGCAGTTTCTGTTCTGGAGGCAGCGTGTCCATTCAGTCCCCAACCCAGGACTGGGCTGCGTTCCCAAGTCTAACTCAGTTATTTGGAACTGAGAAGTCATTTATTTGGTATAGATTCAGTGTTAGAGCGGTGGGTTAAGTTCCCAACCTAGACTGAAGAAATCTGTTTAAGTCACAGCACAACTTTTTAAACTGTTAGTGATGATAGCTGAATTCCCGGTCTTGGGAGCTGGGAG
This sequence comes from Moschus berezovskii, assembly GCF_049115385.1. Taxonomy (NCBI): domain Eukaryota; kingdom Metazoa; phylum Chordata; class Mammalia; order Artiodactyla; family Moschidae; genus Moschus; species Moschus berezovskii. The sequence goes on from NC_142478.1 coordinate 67,504,643, forward strand.
TCAAGTAAGGAAGGAACCCAGCTCTCCCCAGTGCCCCGCCCATGCCTGTCTGTACAGGGACATCCCGCAGCCTCAGGCCACAGCAGCCCTTCAAGTTCAGCTTCCTTCTCTCTTGACTTGAAGCTTCCACTCCCCTGTTCAACTGATCTCCTTTAAATAGTAGTCGCAAAGCAGGTGATTCAAATGCGCTTCTACTAACTAATGTGCTTCTGGAGGGCCACGGTTCCTTCCTACTAGACTACCACTGTTACCCAGCGCTAGAACAACTATGGCCTTAATTGTCTTAGCTTATAAGCTCATGTCTCTTGCCCCTCTTAGAGATACAGTATTATTATCTTTACAAAGGAGATTTCTTACTGATAAACATCATCTCTGTGAAATGTTGGCCTGTAGTCAGTGTAACAGAGTTTCAAGGGAAAGGTTGAGGGAATTTGAGCGGGCTCAGGCAGAGCCCATGTACGAGGCAGCCCTGGTTCCTGGAATTGGGAAGAAGCCTTGTCTGCTTTAGAAAGGTTCCTTCTGGAGAGCAGATGATGACATATTCTCCCACATCCAAAAGACCTGGGAGGTCGCGGATGGGCTGTGTCTGGAGGGGGAGGGGAATATGGTCAGTAGGACAGAAGGTAACATTGATGACATTGGTGTCTATGCCTCTGCTGAAGTCCCCAAGGGCTTTGATTACTGAAAGCACAGTAATCACTGGTGTTGATATTGTCTTGAACCATCACTTGCAGAAAACCAGCTTCACAAAAAAAGCCTACAGAAAGTACATCAAAGATGGTATAAAGTCAATCAAAGGGAAACTTGAAGAACAGAGACCAGAAAGAGTAGAACATTTTATGATAGGGACTGCAGAACAAATCAGGCACATCCTTGCTAATTTAAAAAACTATCAGTTCTTTATTGATGAAAACATGAATCCAGATGGCAGGGTTGCTCTGCTGGACTACCGTGAGCATGGTGTGACCTTGTATATGATTTTCTTTAGGGATGGTTTAGAGATGGAATATGTTAACACAGTTGGCAGTTACTTTGGGTCTGTCACCTGTCGTCATAACTGACTGGCTGCTGCTTTTCATCCACGCAGCACCAGGGCTTAGACAAATGGGACTGATGTCATCTCGAGCTCTTCATTTGTTCTGAACAGTGATTTATTTGGCACAAAGGCATTGTTTTTAAGAAAACATGTCATGTACGTTGTCTAAAAATAAAATGCATTTAAATTCAAGAAAAAGAAAAGTTCCTCATTGAGAACAGTGAATCTGCTCAGCTTTTTTTCAAAACACTCATGATCCATTTTTTTTTCCCCCTCTTTTCATTTGGGAACCGAGGCTTGAAAGGGTTTTAAGTTTTCGCAGTGACTTGGTTTCTGGAATCTTGGAGCAGTGGTGGATCGAGGCAGGGTAAAGGCTATAAGTTGGGGTGACTTGTGCTGACCAGAGCTGTGTGCTCGTCTCCACCAGTATTTCTAATCCTTCATAAACTCTTATCACAAAGCCCCTTCTTTCCTCAAACAAAGGGAAATAATTGATCTTTCCTTTTCGTTATTACCTCTTTAAAGGGTTTGGATTGTCCGGTTTTTAAGAACATCTTCAACATTTTGTGAAATTAAGTATAATGAGGATTAGGGACTTGATTTTTCTGGTGCAGGTAGAAAAGACTTCTTCACAAAGTGTTAATGGCAGTCTTAATGTTTTGATTTACTTTTAAAATGTGTAATAGTTGTAAAAATACATTACAAGCTTCCTTTAGCTCCCACGTATACAATTGTTGATGCTGAATTCTCTGTGTGGGGCCTGAGCCGTGTGGGGGTTGAAAGGACAGGGCGGTGGAGAGTCAGTGTCTCTGGGACACTGGGTTGAGGCCCTGCCCTCGGGTTTACGAAATAGCACTGGGCTGACTCAGGGCAGGTGTAACAGGGGAAGAGTAATATCTGACGGATAAGGCAGATGACCCAGATTGTCCAAGGTCATGAGAACAGAATACACGTTTATACAGTGCATTTGAGTAAAATGGAAGTATGGTTTAGCCATGGAGTTATAAAGGTAGATGGAAATGTAATTTATGGGTGTCACTAACGTACTGATTTCAGTGCTAATACTAATTACATTTTGAGCTAAACGAGTAGAAGGTTTAAAACAAGTGTGGAATTATTATTTTCCCGTTTGTGAAAGTGAACACTATATGCCATTTTCCTCGAAGGCAGGGAAGTCTCACGTTGTTTGTGCCATCATTTCCCAGTCCGCTGCTGTGTGCCCGGCATACAGTAGATGTTCAGTAAATGCTAGTCAAATAATTGAATTTCAGTTTTGCATGTTATCCTTGGGCTAGGGATTGTTAGTCTTCCTATTTTGCTAGAAGATGAAAGGAATAGAGGTAATTTTCTGTGGTGTAGGACTGCTGATTGTAAACATTTGCTGGTTAAATTATCTTATGATAAGCTAGTCATCATTTTCATTTCAATAAAGTTGTTAGCATATATATATATATATATATATATATATATATATATACACACACATTTACTTACTGAAACATGTTTTATCTGTGAAGCAAATTTTGGAGTTCTAGTTATTTAAAGCATAAATTCTGATGAACTAATTTATTGAGTAAATTGAAAGTACTGGTAGCATGGAGTTCTTAGGGCTTTGATTTGTGGTTTGGTTAGCAACTTTGGGGCTTCCCAGGTGGCACTAGTGGTAAATAAAGAACGTGCCTGCCAGTGCAGGAGACACAAGAGCTCCAGGTTTGATCCCTGGGTGGGGAAGATCTCCTGGAGTAAGAAATGGCACCCCACTCCAGTATTCTTGCAACTCTGACTTTAGAAAGAATCTGAAGAAACATCCTAGTGGAAGTGTGCCTTCGGCTGGAGAGTTTTTGTCAAAACAGGTATAGGAAGAAACCTGATCTGTGAGGCTTTATAGTTAAGGTAGCCCTCGAAAAAATGGAGTTTCCCTTTCTTGTCTTTCTCCTTCTGTCCAGTTTCCTGTCCTTTAATGTACTCGCTATAAAGTGCCCATAGTAGACACTGCAGGGCCCCCAGGCCAGCCCTGGGGAGTCACAGGGCAGGTCTCAGCTCATTTCAGTGGCTCCTGGATCTCCAAGAATTTAATGTGCTTGGGTTCATTTCACTTGAAAAATTGACAGGAACCAAGTACATTAAGGTAGGGTGAATTGGGCACCCTTCCATCTGTTGAATCATTTAGTTCATTTGTGCAGTATTAAAATTTGAAAATCTGTAGGCTTTGGTTTATATCCTGTTATAACATGTGATTACAAAAAAAGAATCATTTTGTAGCTGCATTTTTGTGTGTGTTATTTTTGGCCATTTTTAGAGGTTCCTGCAAACTATTCATGTAAGTTTGTTATAAATGTAGTTTTTTAGACAAGTACTGTTAGGGGGTGGGACACCTCTGATCTTTCTGCTGACCTTCTACTCAAAATGCGTAAAGGATTCTTCCTGCTTTCATTTGAGGCATTTGAAAATTCTTTTAGTTACTATTATGTAGTCCAATTAATTTAACATAAAGGATTAAGGGCTATGATTTTCTTTTCAAATCTTTATCCGGTTTGGAGGAAATTGGATTTGGAATGGATAAGGTTACAGTTTTACCAGCTAAGGCTGGTAAAAGCTTCTAGTAATAGAGAATTCATTCCCAAAATACTTAGCCCAAATGAAAGCTCATTTTGCTTCTGAAAGTGATCTTTGTTTGTCTCTACTTCCCCAGAGGTATTTTCATTTTATTAGTAAAAGTAGATGTGTACCATTTCCCACTTAAAAGAACTGAGACCTTCTAAAGGTATTGAGTGGTGGCAAAGTATTTGTTTGATAGTAATTACATTTTCCCTAGTGATGTTACATTTTTACAGTTTCTTGGTTGTAGACACTGATATTCTGAGTTTTTTGTGTTTCCCCCCTTTAGAAGAGAGGTGTGCTGATGAGGAAGTAGTTTGTAATTTTACCAAAAAGGATTAGACAAAATGATCTGTCCAAAGGTGCAGTAAGACTTCAAGAGGTACAGGCATGCTCACACTCAGTTGTGTCTGATTCTTTGCGACCGCATGGGCCATAGCCCACCAGGCTCCTCTGACCATGGGAATTTCCAGGCAAGGATACTAGAGTGGGTTGCCATTTCCTTATTGCACTTCACAGATACTTTTTTTTTTCACAAAAGGGAAGGTTTGTGGAAGCCTTGCATCCAGCAAGTCTGTCAGCACCATTGTTTTCCAACAGTGTTTGCCCACTTCACATCTGTGTTCACATTTTGGTAATTCTTGCAATATTTCAAACTTCTTCATTCATTGTTATATTTGGTATGGTGCTCTGTGATCAGTGATCTTTGATGTTCCTATTGTAGTTGTTTTGAAGCATCACGAACCGTGCCCGTGTAAGATGGTGAACTTAATAAAGGGTTTTTCTAACTGCTCCACTACCTGGCTGCTCCCTTGTCCCTCTCTCCTTGAGCCTCCCTATTCCCTGAGACACAGCAGTGTTGAAATTAGGCCAGTTAATAACCTTGCAGTGGCTTCTAAGTGTTCATGTGAAAGGAAGAGTGTTAGGTCTCTCACTTTAAATCAAAAGTTAGAAATAATTAAGCTCAGTGAGGGAGGCTAACAGACTTCTTGGGCCAGTTAGTCAAGTTGTGAATGCAAAGGAAAAGTTCCTGAAGGTCAGTGGTGAGCCTGGAATGATAAGAAAGCAAAGCAGTCTTGTTGCTGATATGGAGACAGTTTTGGTGGTATGGAGAGAATACCAGACCATCCACAGCATTCCCTTAAGCCAAAGCCTAATCTTGAGCAAGGCCCTAACTCTCTTCAGGTCTGTGAAGGCTTGAAGTGAAGAAACTGCAGGAGAAAAATTTGAAGCTCGCAGAGGTTTCTACATGAAGTTTAAGGAAGGAAACTGTCACTGTAACATCAGAGTGCAAGGTGAGGAACCAAGTGCTGATGTAGAAGCTGGAGCAAGTTATCCCGAAGATCTCACTCAGATTCTTAACGAGGTGACTACACTAGACAACAGATTTTCAACATAGATGAAGTAATCTTCTAATGAAAGAAGATGCCACCTAGGACTTTCATAGCAAGAGAGGAGAAGTCAGTGCCTAGCTTCAAAGGACAGGCTGACTCTCAGTGGCTAATGCAGCTCGTGACCTAAGGGAAGACAGTGTTGTTTTCCATCCTGAATATCCTAGGGCCCTTAGGAGTCACACTAATCTACTCCGCCTGTGCTCTATAAATGGAACAACAAAGCCTGGATGACAGCACATCTGTTTACAGCATGCTTTCCTGAATATTTTAAGCCTACTGTTGAGACCAACTGTGCAGAAAAATATTCTTTTCAAAATATTACTGCTTGTTGATGACATACTTGGTCACTCCAGAGCTCTGGTGGAGAGGTAGAATGAGGTGAATGTTGTTTTCATGCCTGGCAACACAGCTTCAGCTCTGTAGCCCATGGATCAAGGAGTAGTTTCAACTTTCAAATCTTAATATTGAAGACATACGTTTTTGTAAGGCTATAGCTGCCATAGATGGTGAGTCCTCTGATGGATTGTGGCAAAGTCAATTGAGAACTTTCTGTAAAGGACTCACCATTCTAGATGCCACTTAGATCATTCATGCTTCATGGGAAGAGGTCAGAATATCAACATTAACAAGAGTTTGGAAGAAGGTAAGTCCAGTTATCATGTATGACTTCAGTGGAGGAAGTAACTGCAGATGTGATGGAAGTAGCAAGAGAGCTAGAACTGGAGCCTCGAGACGGGCCTGGATTGCTGCCGTCTCATGATCAGACTCAGACAGATGAAGAGGGGCTTCTCACAGGGGAGCAAAGAAAATGGTTTCTTGAGGTGGATTCTGTTCCTGGTAAAGATGTGAAGATTGTTGATATGACAGCAAAGGTTTTATTTAGAATATTACATAAATTTAGATGATAAGGCAGCAGGTGGGTTTGAGAGGATTGATCCCAGTTTTGAAAAAAGTTCTATTGTGGGTAAGATGCTATCAAACAGCTTTGCGTGCCACAGAGAAATCTTTTGTGAAAGGAAGAATCAATTGATGTGGCAGACTGTTGTCTTAAGAAATTGCCACAGCCACCCAGCCTTTCACAAGTACCACCCTGATCTGTCAGCCATCAACCAAAAAAGATTATCACTCACTGAAGGCTCAGATGATAGCTGGTTTTTCAGAAAAGCAATTAGGTATTTTTAAATAAAGATGTATACATTGTTTTCAGACATTATGCTATTGTGCACTTAATAGACTGTGTGCACACTAAGCCGCTTCAGTCGCGTCTGACTCTGTGCCCCTGTGGACTGTAGCCTGCCAGGCTCCTTTGTCCTACGGATAACACGATCGGAACTTATATATGCACTGCGAAACCCGAAAATTCTTATGACTCACTTTACTTTGAGATGTGCTTTGTTGCAGTGGTTTGAAACTGAACCTGCATTATCTTTAAGCTGTGTACACCTGTGCACTTTCCTGTCTCTATAAAATGGCTGACCATTCTGGAAACAGGGAGATTTTATTTTAAACAGTGTTAGTTTTGTTTTCAAATAGCTTGTTCAGTATGTTTACCTTCAAGCTCTGGGGCACCTCTGTGGTCAAACTACCTTAATTTTAAAGCCACAGATTGTTACTAATCTGGAAAGTCACAGTAAGTAATTTAAATATTTTCACCTAGTTTTTGCTATTTTCAGATACCCTGCTTGTAAAGAGAAGGCTCTTGGGAACTCTTCCTAAAAAGGTGGTTCTTCACCCTGAATCGACTCCCTGCCCCATGTACTTTGTGTCCCAGCAGGACAGGGATTTTGGTGTGAATGTTCGATTGCAGTGTCTCCTCCTGGAGACTGTCAGCTCCGTAAGAGCCTGGCTTCTCTTCTTAGCATCATGCCAGGCACATGGTCAGAGCTCAGTAAATTCACTCAGTTGGTGAATAAATGCATGACGAATGACTGGGATTAAAGACCTCTTCAGCATTCTGGCTCAGAGGTTAAAGCGTCTGTCTGCAATGTCGGAGAACCTGGGTTCGATCCCTGGGTCGGGAAGATCCCCTGGAGAAGGAAATGGCAACCCACTCCAGTATTCTTGCCTGGAGAATCCTGTGGACAGAGGAGCCTGGAGGGCTACAGTCCACGGGGTCTCAAAGGGTCGGACACGACTGAGTGACTTCACTTCACTTTCAGCATTCACAGTCGAGCATGTGTGTTATGAGTATAACCCTAGGGGTGCTGGTTAACTCCATTCTCCTTGAATTGTGCGTGTTTTATGGGGGCGTGTAGATTGCATCCCAGTGAAAGAAACGTTCCGTATTGACTTGTAGGCTTTAGATTAATACATTTAATAATAATTGTATTAATAATAGCACCCTAGAAATAATTTATTTTAGTTCTCCCACTTTTAGATGAAGAAAACCAACCATAGGACTGAATTGATTTAGTGGTTAGGTGACTGTGTCAGGATAAGTTTATCTTGCATCCAGGCCAAAGTTATTCCTACTCTACCTCCCTTGAAACAGGGTCAAGAGTATGTTTATTTGATCACTGCTTGCCTAGGGTATATGGTATTAAAAAGGGAAGATGGCAGTTCTTCAGTTGAAGGAGCTTAGTGTTTTTTTTTTGACATTGCTACTTTTTCCTATGGCTAGCCTTATGAGGGTCTTCATAAAAATGCCTTTAACAACCCACAGAAAGATCTGGGAGACCAGTAATTTCATTTCCTGCTCTAAGTATATTGCTGAAGAATTATTAAAATTTTATTCCAAGAGAAACTCCATCTCAGTAGTGGAAACAGACTTAGCAAGTTTGAACAGTCATATACAATGTGCTTTCCCCCAGCTGTTGATAAGAAAAGTAGGTCATCAGTATAGAAAGAGCATTTCGAAACACATTCGTCATTAATTTTTAAGTGAGTGCTGGGCCAGTCATGTCGGTAAAGGTTCTGCAATTGGGATGAGCACTCTTGGGATTAATTTGGCTCTTTGAAGAGGGAGGCAGAACCAATCTTCCGAGCCTGGTCTCCTGTGGGGCACTTTAGGGAGATGCTTCAGCTCAAAGGATTTTATTCAGTTCCATCGTATTGTCTGGACAGGTGGCGCCTGTCTCTTCGATGGGGGATTCTTCAGTGATCCTTTCTTAAAGCTCAAGGGAAGCATAGTGTGGGTGTGCTTATAATGATGATGGTGATAGCAAAAAACTGGGAGATACAAGGGATTGTAAACATGTCATCCTTATATGTTATCTTGGGGGAAAATCTGCCCTTCCTTTGATAATGTAATAAAAAAAAATTCTGTCATTGAAGAGCTAGAGATGACCCTTGCAACCTTTTAAAAGTTCTCGTTTTAGTAACTAAAATTCATGGCATGTCATTCTTCTTCATTTTAAAGGAGTTCCAGCACAGACCTCTTTGGTTGATGAAGGGTCTGTCTTTAAGACAAGCGTGCGAGAGCCGAAGTGGGATTTTGAGTTTTTGTATTTAGGATCTTTTTCTGTTTCTCTTTTGCTGTTCACGTCATGTTCATTTCTTTTTTAAAAAATACAGCCTTATTGAGTGTGTTGACAGTTAATTGTAAGATGTCTGAATGAAGTCTACCTCGTGTTGATTTGGTGCAGGTAGATAGCTTGTTTGGTCTCTTGTCACTGCATTTTTTGCTGTCACTCTGAGCTGCACATCCTACTCTGTGTCATCGGGGAGCGCCTATACTGATTTCATTTTAGAAACTCTTGTAACCAGTTCCTAAAATGAGTACAAAGTTATAAACTGTAAAAGTAGGAGTTATTTTCTTCAGTTCAGTTCAGTTCAGTCGCTGAGTTATGCCCGACTCTTTGCGACCCCATGAACCACAGCACGCCAGGCCTCCCTGTCCATCACCAACTCCCGGAGTTCACTCAAACTCATGTCCATCGAGTTGGTGATACCATCCAGCCATCTCATTCTCTGTCGTCCCCGTCTCCTCCCACCCCCAATCCCTCCCAGCATCAGAGTTTTTTCCAGTAGTCAACTCGTCGCATGAAAGCTTTAAAAAGAGTAAACCTGTTCTTCATACCTCGCCTTTTAGAAAGTATTCTTTTTTTAAAAAAATAATTTATCTCATTTTTAACTGTGCTAGATCTTGGTTGCTGTGCAGGTTTTTCTTTAGTGGGGGTACGCGGGGGCTGCTCTCCAGTTGTGGCACATGGGCTTTTCACTGCGGTGGCTTCTCCTGTCATGGAGCACAGGCCCTTGGCTCATGGCTTCAGTCGTTGAGGCACTCGGACTTAGCCGCCCCAAGGCATGTGGGATCTTCCAGGATCAGGGATCGAACCCATGTCTCCTGCAACTGAGCAGCTCCCAGGGAAGCCCAGAAATTAATCTTGACATGGAGATCTCCAGCTTTTTATACATGCCCATCTCTTCTCTTGGACTGTTGAGCACGTAGTCCCTTGGCTTAGATCTAAGGGTTTTCAACTAGAAGCAAAGATTGGCTTCCTTCGCCACACCTAATGTGCTCTGTCCTTTGTCTCAGTGTATTTGAGTGCAAACAGCCAGCTTCTGTAGCTTATAACGTGGGAGCCAAGTGTCATTTCCTGTTTAAAAATGGCACCAGCAGGCCCAGGGGAACTGGGAACTGTGGAGGCACCGCATGAAGGAGTTCTGAGAGGCGTTGCTGGCTGACGTGGGAAACCCAAACTGTATGTGTGTGTGGAGTTTATCACTGAAAAAGTATGAAAGTTCAGGGGGTGAGAAACTGAACTGCCCTGTACTTTGTGGTTCGAGGTCATCCTGTCTCTCTCTGGAGTCCTTTATCTTTGGGCGAGTCACGCAGTGTCTCTGGACTAAAAATGAAGCGCCTGGAACTGATGACCCTTTTTACTCCAGGCTTCTTCTGTACGGCCTGGTCTGGATATTTCTTGGTAAATCTTACTTGCATTTCTTTGTATTTTCTTTCCAAGAAGCACTTAAAAACCAAATTGTTGTAGGATTCTTGGGTCAAAGCAAAGTGCACTTATTGTTGGTATGCCTCACTCGTGGCATTTTACCTAGAACCTGAGTTATAAGGGGCCGTCAGTGTTTGGAAAGCTATAATGAGTGGATTTTCACCCATTACTTTTGCCTTTTTTTTTTAAGCCTTTTGTTGAATCTGTTACAATATTGCCTCTGTTTTATGTTTTTTGGCAAATAGGCCTGTGGGGATCTTAGCTCTCTGACCAGAGATGGAACCCACACCTCATTCATTGGAAGGCAAAGTCCCAACCACTGGCCAGGGAAGCCCTGTCACCATTCCTGGTGTCGTGATGAATTAAACCAACATCAAGGCTGTTCCATAATTGCAGTCAGTTGTCTTAAGTGGTCAGCAGTTTTTCTAAAAAAAAAAAAAATTTCCAGCATCTCTGGAGTGCAAACTTTCACCCTTAGCTGCTGTGTGTAAGGAATGTCGTGTGTCTGTCTGACTTTCTGCTGTGCTTTATATAAAGCAGATTGTTGCATGTGGTCTTTTTTTTTTCCTTTGTAAAACAGCTTCTATTAAAGTAAGTAAATTAGGCGTATTTTTTTTGAGGCTCTCATATGTGGATCTGTTTATTAAGGGATTGGATGCAATAAAAGTAATTTGTTAGGTGAACTCTTCAAGTATCACTGGTGGATTTGGTTTAAGGAAATTAAAAAAAGCCGAGCCATCTCATATCCAGAAGTGATGAACCTTGAATTTTTGTATTTAATCAGAGTACCTCCCGTATTTGCTCTTGGTGTCTGCTGTCTTATGAATGTACATCCTACATAGGCTTGCGTAATACCTTTCCAACTTCTCACAAAGACTCTTTAACTGTTGGCGCTGCCATTTAAATAGTGGATTTGGGAACCCTTGTTTGCTGTCCTGCTTGCCACTTTCTATTAAATAACGTGTTTGATCTCTCCCACATCTAAAAGGGCCAGAAAAGTAGCAGCTCAGAGGGAACATGTCCTTTCCCTGTTGGGACACTCTGGAGTCTTCCTGTGGTTGCTGCTGCTCAGCCTCCTGAGCCCATGAGTGATCTGGACTCTGGAATGGTCTCAGCACATGTGCTGAGCAGGATTTTGCTGCTAGTAGGGGTTTTCCTGTATGTGTTCCTAGCAGGATGTGCTTCCTTTCATACACACCATAGAAGTGCATCTGCTGGAATCTTTAAACAGATAACTTCTCAATAAACAGGAAAATGTCAAAATTGTGGTCCCTTTTTTATGAGATTGATGGAAGCAGAGAGAATGGAGAAAAAAACGAAGTAACATTTACTCAGGTGTTTGAGTGTGTTTTATTTGGTGCCATTACAGTATTATAAACACCCTGTTTTGTCTACGTTTTCCCCTCTAAACACCTAACACATTTCTTTTATGGCCTTTGAAATAAATTTTCTCCGTTAACTTGACTAGGCATTACCGCAAGAAGCATGCCTTTACACTCTCGAAGAGGTCGATGATGATCAGCTGATTGTGATATGGAAGTTTTCTTCTGAGAATGATTTTTAGCAAACTTTGCTCTGATGCCTATAAAATAGGTCCTTAAAACATGGACCTTACTTTTCACAGTTTGTTCTTGGTTAAAATGTTTACCCAACATGTAAAGAAAGTTTTAATAATTTTTTGTTTCCTTAGCTGAACTGTTAAGTATTATGGTATTAATAGCTTGTAGGTTTTCTCTTTTTTTCAGAGTCTTTCTTTACACATCAGCTTTGTTTATTTCTTTCTGGCTGTGCTGGTCTTCATTGCTCCCCTTGGGCTTTCTCTAGTTGTAGGGAGTGGGGACACTTTTGGTGGCAGCTCCTGTGCTTCTCTTGTTGTGGCTTCTCTTGTTGCAGCTCCCAGGCTCTAGCACACTTGGGCTTCAGCAGTTGAGGCGCATGGGCTTAGTTGCCCCATAGCTTGTGGGGTCTTATCAGAGCAGGAATCAAAACCCGTGTCCCCAGCATTGACAGATGAATTCTTAACCACTGGGGACCGTCAGGGGAGCCCTAGATTTTCTTCATGAAGCAGAAAACAAGAACATATTATCTACTGATGAGAAATTTGTGCGGGCATGTAAATTGGTGTAATCACTATGGAAGATGGTATGGAGGTTCCTCAAAAAGGTAAAAATAGAACTACCATATGATCCAGCAATTCTGCTTCTGAGTATTTATCCAGAGGAAGCTAAATCATTATCTTGAAAAGATAGCTGTACCCCTGTGTTCATTGCAGTGTTATTTACAATAGCCAAGATAATGGAAACAACTCAGATGTCTGACAGATAAATGGATGAGAAAGTGTAGTATTGTGGAATATTATTCGGCCATTAAAAAGAAGGAAATTCTGCCATTTGTGACAAGATGGATGGATCTTGAGGGCATTATTCTAAGTGAAGTAAATCAGACAGAGAAAGACAAATACTGCTTATCACTTACATGCTGAATCTTAAAAAACGAAAGCCAACACAAAACCCAAACTCTCTAGGAAAATAGCACATTTGGTGGTTGCCAGAGGTGGTGGGTGAAATGGGTGAAGTGGTCTAAAGGTACGAACTTCTGGTGATAATATAAATAGTCCTAATATATAGCCTGTCGACTATAAACAGGATAAATGAATTAAAAAGAGGCTTGCCATGATGGCTACTAAACAGTCAAGACTTAACTTTTAATCTGCTTGCTTGGCTTTCAATATCACGTAGAAACTTGGGCAGAGGAGATGTGTCTGTGAGAGTGTTTTATAGTTGAACCTGTGCTCTCAGCCTATTCTCACAGTCTTTGTCTTTCAGAGATTCATCAGTTTTTATTATAATGAAAATCATTCTAGAACAGTCCCAGTCTTACTGGAAATTTGGGCAGAATGATCAATTGCTTATTATAAGCCCTTGGTTATGGTTCATAATTCCCAACATTTTGTGGAAATTAAAAAACACATTGCAAACAAAAACCACATTGCATTTTTTCCGTCTAAAATCAGTTTATTTTGAAATTTGTAAACATTTCTTTGATTTGCTTAATGATTACTACATTGTCTCCCTCTTTATTACCATGAGGATGCTTAATTACTGTGATCATTGGAAAGCAAAGGTCCTATGCAGTTCAAAGAACTTGTACTTGAAAGACTAATGGGCAGGCAACCTCTCCAAGGTTGAACTCTGATAAGACATTTGAAACTGAATGTATTCTATCCTTGGACTTTGTGTCTGTGTATTTGTTCAGGATTGGTTCATCTATTCTTTTTAATATAACTGAAAATTAAATTTGCTTATAAAATTCCTTCATTTGGGGGATGGTTTCATTGTGTAATTTGGGATACGATATTTAATAAAAGAGCACCTAAGTTTGATGGTATAACACTTTGGAAATTTATAGCTGAACGTTTTAAAAATTGGTGAAACATTAATATGGTTTGATACTACAGGCTTCTTTCTCAAGAAGAGGTTTGTTTTTCTGTAGTAAACACCATGCTGACGTGGGAGAATGTAAAATTTTGTAAAGGTTCGTTGATAACTAATGCTAGCTCATTAATGTGAAATCATACTTTTGGCTCATAAATTGGCAGAAAATTGACTTGTTTTTTTTCCCTTGGGGTAGGGAAACCTATTAGCAGGCTCTGAAATAGCAGTTGCAGACATTTATTGGACAGTGCTTACTATGCTTCAGATTCTATGCTAGGCACATTGCATATTTTTAAAAAACATTTTTATTGAGAGATAATTCACATATCATACAACTCACCCTACTTAAAGTATACAGTTCAATGGTTTTTAATATATTCACAAATAGTACAGCTGTCACCACAAATTGTAGAGTATTTTCATCACTTCAGAAAGAAAGGCTGTACTCTTTAGCTATAACCTCCTATTCTGTGATACCCCTTCCTCCCCTACAGGCAATCACTTGCTTTCTGTGTCCATGGGTTCGCCTATTCTGGGCCTTTGTGTGAATAGGAATCATAATATGTAAGCTTTTGTAATTGGCTTCTTAGCATAATAAGGTTTATTTAAGTTGTAGCATGTATTAGTTTTTTTTTAAATTGCCAAATAATATCCGTTGTGTGGATATATGCCATTTTGTTTGTCCATTCATTGTCCAGTGGGTATCGAACATTCGGTGTTCTTGCCTAGAGAATCCCAGGGACGGGGGAGCCTGGAGGGCTTCCGTCTGTGGGGTCACACAGAGTCGGACACGACTGAAGTGACTTAGCAGCAGCAGCAGCACCCTTTCTTTGGCTGTTGTGAATGTGCTGCTCTTAAAATTCCTGTACAAGTATTTGTCTGACTACCTGTTTTTAGTTCTTTGGGGTATGTTCCTAGTTGTGGAATTTCAGGGTGATAGTGTAACTCTGTTGCATCATTTCAGAACTGCCAGACTGCCCTCCCAAGCAGCTGCTCTGTTTTACATTCCCACTACCTGTGTCTGAGGGTTCAGATTTCTCTGCGTCCTCATTGACACTTATTCTCTGGCCTGATTCTAGCCATCCTGGTGGGCGTGAAGTGGTATTTCAATGTGATTTTGATTTACATCTCCCCAGTGACCAAAAATATCCAGCATCTTTTCTTGTGCTTATTGGACATTTCTTTTTTGGAAAGACCTATTCAAGTCCTTTGCTCATTTTGAAATTAGATTATTTGTCTTTTTTATTACTGAGTTGTAGAAACTCTTTATATTAGAGACAAGCGCCTTATCAGATATATTATTTCCAAAAATTTTCTCCCATTCTGTGAGTTGTCTTTTTACTTTCTTGATGGTGACTTTGAAGCACAAAGGTTTTTAGTTGCTACGCAGTCCATTTTGTATACTTTTTGTTGCTTGTTTTTGGTTCCATATCTAAGAATCCTTTGCCAGATCCAAGGTCGTGAAGATTTACTCCTGTGTTTTCTTCTAAGAGTTTTAAAATTTTAGCTCTTAGAGTTATATCTTTGATCTGTTTTGAGTTAATTATTTTATGTGAGGTCAGGGTCCAGCCTTTTTTTTAAATCATGCATTTATTATGAAAATATGATAACACATTTACAGAAGACTTGGAGAATACAGAACAAAGTTACATATAGTTCTGCTTCCAGCTTCTTTTGTGACTATCCTGCGGTCTCAGCCCCATTTGTTGAAAAGAAGAATCTTATTCCCCACATTGAATCATCTTGGTACCCTTGTTGAAATCGCTTGATCAAAGATACAGGAGGAACTTTCAGTTCTATTCCATTCACTTATATGTCTGTCCTTGTTCTGATTTTGTCAGATACTTTTTCTGTGAGATGGTCATGTGATTTTTGTTTTTTATTTGACTGACACATGTTACATTAATTGATTTTCAGATGTCACACCAACCTTGCATTGTGGGAAAAGTCCCATTTGGTCATGGTGTAGAATCCTTTTCACATGTTGCTAGATTTGGTCTGCTAGTATTCTGTTGAGGATTTTTGCATCCGTATTTATAAAAGATATTAGTCTAGTTTTCTTTGTCTGATTTTGGTATCAGAGTAATATTGGGCTCATAAAATTAGTTTGGAAGTTATTGGTGAAGAACTGGTATTGATTCTTTCACATTTGATAGACTTCAGCAGTGAAGTCATCTGGACCTGGTATGTCAAATATCGTTTTTAATTCTTAATATAAGGTTTCATCCTCTTTCATAGATGAGGAAACTGAGGCTCAGAAAGGTTAGTGGCAGAACTTGAATTTGGATTACCTTATGTCGAGTACTAGAATGATAAAGATGGCCGGTTTACTGTGTAGTTGGTTACCTGTTTCTAGCTATATGGGGTACTTTAATAAAATGCTCTCCTGCTACAGTTCCATTAGCAAGTGCTTGTTTAATGGTCACTTCAACTTTATGTGTATTGTACCCATTTCCAGGCAGAGAACTTGACCCTGAAGGAGATTATGACTTGCCCTACTGAACCACGGCCAGGAAGTAAATGGTGTGCTTCGCACTCACAAGACTGCCCGACTTGCGAGGCCACCCTGTTCATTGCTCTACTCTGTTGTGTGCAGTGTGAGCATCCGTGCCACATGTGGGCAGCTGAGCCCAGATGAGGTTCGACCTCGGATGTGGATGGCCTGGCCCAGACAGCGCAGCATGGCAAAAGCCCTGGCCTTCCCCCTCTCTGCTCTGCTGCTAACACTCTGCTCCATGGTTATAGCAAAAGAACCTCTCACTCTCACTTCGTGTACTTGGGATGGAAATTTGTGTAACATATGTCACTCTGTGTAATACAGAAGTGACTTTTAAAGGTATTTTAGTATGTCAGACAGCCAGCAGCTTTGTGAGATGTTTTCCAGTGAAGACATTCAAAACATACTTATATCAATATTCATATTGTTGGTGAGATTAGATGATATCCTGGCCTGTTTGAGTGAAGAGGAAAAACTGTCTCCATTTTTCAAGTTAGAGGGCTTCCTTATGTGTCTGTTCACACTGACTGAATGGTGTCCCTAAAAGCTTACCCAGTGCCTGTGTGGGTGGAGGGGCTGGGTGGGTGGAGGACTTCCCAGAGGGCGGTGAAGGCTGACCTGGGAGCAGGGTGAGCGCTGTCTCGGCCTGGCAGCCAGTGTTCCGGGAACTGCTGGGACACCGGGGCTGGAGGCTCCGCTGTCCAGACCCAGGCTGTCTGGGTGGCATCTCCTGGTAGCTCTGCTCACTTGTGCTGTGTTGTCCTGTCCAGGGCCCCCGTGAGGTTTCTGGGGCGGGTGGAGGCAGCGCCTGACTGTGCCACATGGAGGAGCAGAGCTGGGTGTTTGGCGGCTCCTAACTAGGCTGTCTAGAAAATCCCACGGATGGAGGAGCGTGGTAGGCTGCAGTCCGTGGGGTCGCTAAGGGTCGGACATGACTGAGCGACTTCACTTTCACTTTTCACTTTTACACATTGGAGAAGGAAATGGCAACCCACTCCAGTGTTCTTGCCTGGAGAATCCCAGGGACGCGGGAGCCCGGTGGGCTTCTGTCTATGGGGTCACACAGAGTCGGACACGACTGAAGTGACTTATCAGCAGCAGCAGCAGCAAATAGGCTGTCGGTCAATTTTCCTTGCAGCCTCCCCCCTTCCCCGAATCGGTTCCCCTTCTGAGCGCTGGGTCTGGTGTCCTTCTGTGAGCTGCTCCTCCGAGACCTCCACTCACGGGGAGAGCACTCACTTCTGTCAGCTCCACGGGCTCGACAGCATTCCTCTTGCACAGGCTCGTGGTCCCGTTTGCTCTCTGTAGGCGCCTTTCCAGTGTCTTGGCTTCTCTTTTGGCGTTTATACCTGTGTTTATTTCCTTTACTGTCATTTTATTAGGATTTTGGGAAGGAGTAGAGAGAAATGCCATTTGTGAATTTCTTTTGTAAATTACCTCATCATGTCCTTTGTGTGATTTCCCATTGGGATTTTCATGTTTGGAATCTGTAAAATTGTTACTTAAGCGGGATCAACTCTTTGGCACACAGTGCAGTTCTCCCTTCCTCTGCGTTAACTGCACTTCTGAAAGGCCTGCTGGAAGGTCATGGCGGGAATTCTGGCTTCTGCGATTTGTGTAGGTGGTCGGGGAGGGAAGTGGACCCTGAGACCAGCTGACTGTACATTGGTTTTGTATGGACGTGCTTTTCTTTAGGTTTCACTACATTGTGGAAGCTGTCTTATCTTCTGCAGCTTGAGACAAATTCATTCTGTTACACGGATGGAGGGCCCTGGCCAAGTGGGAGGAAATAATTTACCGTCTCCTCACCAAGGGCTTTCGGCATCTGTTCTTCCTGGTCAGCTGGGAAGGCCTGGCAGCAGCTGCGCTGAGGAACACGGGGCTCACCAGCCTGCCAAGGCTTTGTTGCCTCAGCCCAGCCACATGCCCTGGGCTTCTGCACTTAGCAGTGGGCCCAGAGCCACGAGGAAGGGAATTCAAGGGTGGGGCTGGTGGTAATCAGCGGCCGCCCCACGTGTGTCCCATTTGGCGCGAGTGGACAGGTATTATTTGCCCTGCTCTGTCCCTGGGGACAGGGGGACTCGTTTTCAGCTGAGTGGTGAAGGTTTGCCTGTGTTCCATCGTCACTTGTGTTTTCTGGGGGCTCCTTCCTCCCTGGCCAGCATGAATGGAATGTCCTGTGTTAGCGGACAGGAAAATGACACTGCAGTGCAGCCCAGGAGACCTCAGTCAGGTGGGGCCTGCTGCTCATAAAGCCTGACTACTTTCAATGTTGGACAACCCAGTGGAATTTGGGGTCTGAAATGACCCATGAGAAGCCTGGGAACACCAGCTTTGTGTCACTTCCTGTCCCCAGGTCCTCTGGGTTACTTGGGAAGTGGCTGTGCTGAGTGATCAGCTCTGACATACTGCTTTCCTTTCCCGTCCCTGAGTTTTTCTTTTCCTCTGCTCGCTGCTGCTGCTGCCATGATTACCCCAGGCCTTTCTCCATCTCAGCAGCTTCTTAGCCCGGCCCCTTCCTGCCTAATCAGTCCAGTGTGCTAGCGGCACCCCTCTTGTTATCCAGTTCATCTCCATGTTTCATGAAAACTTTTGCCTTGCTTTTTCTCTTCCTCAACCTGGTTTTGGCTCCACGATAGCAGTAGTAGTCAGACTCCAGGTAACAGTTAGCACCAGAGTTGTGGTTCTCAGTTGCTCTGATTGGTCTGCTTGTGTTGGAAGCCTATTGAAGGCAAGGGCGGTTTGTTTGTGTTGAATTCTCCACTGCTCGTAGCTGGTCTTGTGGAAACACTCGTGAGCAGATACTGTTCTCAGATGGCAGAGTGCTGATGTCTGGGGAAAATGCTTAAAAAATGGAAAAATTACCTTGGCAGACTGAGGAAAAAGCCACAGTATCATAATTTGGGGGAGGAGGGGATTCCTCAGCTTCAAATCAACCAAATGACTTCACTTTGGAGTTTTTCTTATCTATAAAGGGGTGGGGGTGGGGGTCTTAGTGGATTGTCTTTTTCTTCCCACCCAGCCCTGAAAGGCTAATTTCCTTCATTCTTTACCTTGATCTTTCTCTTAAAATTAAAACTAATGAGCCGTTTCTGGATCTCGAATTTGAAATTTTTCATTTCTTTGTAATTCTTTCCCTGACGCATTTCACAGTTTTTTCTGAGTACGTGCTGCTAAAGGAAATTTGGATTTGCCATTTGGCCACCATTTAGGAGAGCAGACAAAATGCTATACTGTTCTGTTTTTTTCCTTCCTGACTTGGAGCTCTTCATTTGTAAAGGTAAACTTTCTCTCAGGGGCATGATTTTAACTTACTTTTTGTCCTCTCACAGACACGATGAGGCGAGTGGTACGACAGAGCAAGTTTCGGCATGTATTTGGACAAGCAGTGAAAAATGACCAGTGTTACGATGACATCCGGGTTTCTCGAGTGACCTGGGATAGTTCCTTTTGCGCTGTCAATCCCAGATTCGTTGCCATAATCATAGAAGCGAGTGGGGGAGGAGCGTTCCTTGTACTCCCTTTGCACAAGGTAAGTCATCTGACTTTCCATCCTGTGAGATGACACTCTCCAGTAATCTCTGTTTAGCCTGTAGTGGATTGATTTTGGAGACTGATAGTTCACTAAGCATTGTGTGATTTCTGGGACCATTAAACTCTGATGTAATTGAGGTTAAGTTCCACACGCTTTACTAACCACATCAGTTTTTCTCTGACAGAAAATCATTAAACAGAATGGTGAACTCTGTTCTGGACGTGCCCTCTATGGCTAGGAAAGATTCTTACAGTGATGCTGTGAGTGTGGACACGCACAGGAACTTGATGATTTGGTTAGTAATCATCCGCTTGCCTTAACAGATTCCCAAAGTGCAACTTTAAAAGCAGTAATGTTTTTAAATGGGCAGAAATTGTAAGAGATATATAAGAAACTCCTAAGTGTGTGTGTGAGTGTGTGTGTTTGTGTGTCTGTGTGTGAGAGTGGTCATGAGGACTGAGGCTTCTTGGTTGGGTTTGGTTTTGAATGGTAAGTGGGATGAGAGCCCAAGAAGTGTCCCCAGACAATGCACCTTGCAAGTCTGTGCAGTAGTAAGTTTCAGCGTAGGATCTAATCAGCGTTCACAAATGGTGGAAATAAAGGTTCTCTACTGAAAGTGGTTCCATGTGATTTTCAGCCTTGCTGGGCTTCCTAGTTCTCCCTTCTCCTGACTTCATCCTTCCAGAGAACCCTCTCCAAAATGGGGGAGCAGCTAGGTGGTTTATAATTTTCTGACCTTTCTTGAAAATTGTAGATGAGAGTCTGTGCAAGCTTTAACAGGAAATCCCAGAATTGCAAATAATGGGGGAGGGGGCAGCGGGAAACACTGTGAAGAGAGAGCCTGGCAAGAGTCATTTTCTGATTAGCTTTTGGGAGGAAAATAGGTTTGGTGAGTCCTGAGCCCTCATGATAAGGACGCAGAGTCTGGGTCACGTCACAGCTGTTTCCACTCTGCTGGGAACAGTGAGTGGGTCTCCCTGAGCCCGAGCCATGCCCGTTAGGGGTGTGTCTCCTCATGATGGGCCGTGTAATTCTGAAATGGTTACAGTCCGTGAATTTCTGTCAAAGTTTGTTTCCCATTGTATTTTGCTGTTTTTTTCTTAGGAAGACTCTTGCTGGGAAAGCTTCCAGTTTTTTTGGACTTTTCATTCTCTCAGATGCTTGTGACTAAACTTGTTTTATTTTAGCATCTGATCTGCACTTCAGTGACTGGATTGATGTGGTATTATACAACAGAACCATCTCACTATAGAAACAGGAGATGGATGCCTTTGGGGAACAAATCTGATATATGTCTCCAAACGTACTTTCTTATTGGCAAAGTTGTCTATCATTTTTTAAAGGAGACTTTTCATTAAATTGAAATTAAATTTTGTACCCCAGATACTTTTGCTTTTGTGGAGAAAACGTCTGCTTTGGTGGTAAAAAAATACATTCAGTTCAGTTCAGCCTCTCAGTCGTGTCCAGCTCTTTGCGACCCCATCAACTGCAACACGTCAGGCTTCCCTGTCCATCACCAACTCCCGGAGCTTGCTCAAACTCATGTCCATTGAAGTCGGTGATGCCATCCAACCATCTCATCCTCTGTCATCCCCTCTTCTTCTGCCTTCAATCTTTCCCAGCAGAATAATACATTACAGTGTTACAATTGTACTGAACCTGATTTTGAGGTGGGGTTTAGAATCTAATGCCAGTTTTGCATTTGATCGCCATGACTTTTTAGTTGATTTGTCTAAAGAGCAAGGAGCAAGAGCAAGGAGCACTTGAAAACTTGACTTTCAGTGGTGTCTTAACGGTGGGTAGCTGAGAAGATACCGCTCAGCTTGTTGACCAAGATCAGGCTCTGAGCCACTGTGATCTCTTTTGAGTTCAAGAGGATAAATTTAAGACTTTTGGGTTTGTTTTTTTTTTTTTTTTGCTTCAAAGAAATGGAACAAGCCAATTAAGAAGCCCAAAATAAACTTCTGAGTGGCTAATCTTCCTCTGAGTTCAGACAGTTCTTTTCAAGTCCCATATCCACAGAAGGCTTTGTGAGTCCACCTTAGCTTTCACCAACCATGGGAAGCTTGCTGCTGCTGCTGCTAAGTCACTTCAGTCGTGTCCGACTCTGTGTGACCCCATAGACGGAAGCCCACAAGGCTCTCCCATCCCTGAGATTCTCCAGGCAAGAACACTGGAGTGGGTTGCCATTTCCTTCTCCAATGTGTGAAAGTGAAAAGTGAAAGTGAAGTCGCTCAGTCGCATCCGACCCTTAGCGACCCCATGGACTTCAGCCCACCAGGCTCCTCCATCCATGGGATTTTCTAGGCAAGAGTACTGGAGTGGCTTGCCATTGCCTTCTCCATGGGAAGCTTAGTGTTCTGCTTATACCGTGTAAAGGAGACTCGTGTGCAGGTCCAAAGCTAACTGGATCCTGTGCTTTGGTTTTTAACATGAAGTGGTCAATAAGTAGATTTTAACATTTTGTTCTTTAAGCAACTGTGTAGGAATTAGGATAGAATAAGTTGCTTCAGAAATTATCATGTTTGAGCAAAGTGGTGGTTTTGGAGGAGCCTCCAGGGCCTATCTTTCCCAGGCTTATAATAGCATTCTGTGTGGCTTTGCTCCTTAAATATTAATTTGTGTTGGAGGAGGTGACATTGGCATGAACTAAGCCCAGTGACACCCGTTGGAAATAAAGCCAGTACTTGAGGTTATCCAAATTTTATAATCAGTGAGTTCACACACTCTGGGATTTTTGTGTATTAAAACATGTGTGTTGCGCCCTTAGGATCAGTGTGGAGTTGAGGAAGGAACACAGGCCCGGGAATCGGGGAGCTGGGGGCTCAGTGCTGGCTCGGTCACTGACTTCTGGTGGGGCGTGGATTCCTCCCTCTGTCCTCTCCCGTTTCTCCCTCTGGAACTGAAGGGCTTTGTATTATGTGAAGGTGCTTCTCTGCTTTGGCAGTCCCAGGTGACCTCGGAAGTGCTTCTCGTCTCCCTGGCTCTCAGTGTTACTGTGATTTCGCATTTTGCTACCTGGAAGTCAGCAAGGGAAATGCTGTCGTTCCTTTTTTTCCCTCCTTAGTGCGAACCATTACTTTGCAAAGTAGATGCCTGTTTACTCCTGGTTGCTTTTCCACCAAAGGCAAGGCTGAGCCAAGCAAAGAAAAGTAATCCGTGGCCCCTGTAGACAGTCCTGTGTCTCAGGAGGTCTTGAAAGGCTCTGCTAGGATGGCAGGGCCTAGCCCAGAGCCCTGGAGTGTCAGGTAACACTCCCCTTTCTTTCCTTCCTAAGACCCTGTCCCTTAACTGCTTACTACCTGTGCTTTTAGAAAACAGAACTGTGTTCCACATTGTCAGGAAACCTAGATTTCTGCCTGCTTCGTGGGGCCAACTGCCCCTGGATATCTATTTCCTTTTAATTTTGGTTTAATAGTATATATTTGAATGAGGATCATAAGTTTTACATTTTCACAGGTGATAGTTCATTGTTAGATGTGCACACGTGATCAGTTGGTTGGATTGTCTATGATCTCTGTCCTCCAGGAGTGCTGTGTCTACCTTTCATGGTGGTCAGTTTCCTGACACCCTCCCCCACCCCCTGAAGATTGCTGGTACTGAGATGTTTGTCTCCCCTTTAGAAGTGCAGCCTTGAAGGAGGAAAACACTGGGGACCCTGAGTGTATGTTGAACCCTTGATCCTGAACAGGATTCTGCCCTGGAAAAGAGATCCTGCAACTTCAGTGTCTTGGCAACTTTGAAATAGCTTTATAATGAGGTGCTGCTTTTGTTTAAAGGGAAGGGAAAACCAAATTTCCACATGTAATATGAAGTGATGCTTGAAATGAAGATTGCAGGAAATGATGCTCTGGGTGTGTGTTGGACTCCTGTGTGTGAGGATGGCAGTCTAGGGTTTCTCTAAACATGAACTTAAGGAGGTGTGTATGGTTTTAAATGAATATCTCAGAGATTTCTGGTGATGTCTGTTGCCCCCTGCTCCCCACCCCCATGTCCCCCCCCACCCATGCCCTCTGCCACTGCAGTTTTTACCCCTGGTTATAGTCAGCCAGTCTGGTTTTGGTGGTGCTTTGGGGGTTTTCTGTCCATATTAATATTGACTATGTGTGTATTGATCTTAAGATATATTGTGACTCTTTCTGAAAGGCTCCCCATTTAAAAACATGGCCCCTGTGAGTTTCTCTTCAAAGTTAGTGTCAGCAGTAAATAGGACTTCTTACTGCAGCCTCATGAGGCTTGTGGTTAGACTCTAGGAGGATCATGGTCTCTGTCTTCCAGGACTTTAAAACTGGAAAGAGTATTAGAGACAAATATATTGACATGTACACAGCAAGAGGTACGCTTAGGAATGAATATGTTTATTTAAGTGTATTGGTTTATGACGTTTTTATCCAGAAGATTTTATGGCATTTTAAGGGGTCACTGCTGGGGGAATCGGAGAAGGCAATGGTAAGCCACTCCAGTACTCTTGCCTAGAAAATCCCATGGATGGAGGAGCCTGGTAGGCTGTAGTCTGTGGGGTCGCTAAGGGTCGGACACGACTGAGCAACTTCACTTTCACTTTTCACTTTCACACATTGGAGAAGGAAATGGCAACCCACTCCAGTGTTCTTGCCTGGAGAATCCCAGGGATGGGGGAGCCTGGTGGGCTTCCGTCTATGGGGTCACACAGAGTCGGACACGACTGAAGTGACTTAGCAGCAGCAGCAGCTGGGGGAATGTGGAAAGTACTGAGCCTCGAGGTGGGGCAATTTAGATTAGCACGCATGATTTAGGGTTTCTTCCGTAATGCTTCCATCAAGCTGCGGCATGCTGTCCTGTCATGACTTCTCAAGGTGTGGCCTAGTACATTTTCTTATTCTTTGGTCTTTCAGAGGATGAATAACAGCAGTCTTGCCGAACTGAAGTTGGCTCTGTGGTTTTGGCCGTGGGGTTTTTTTCCCCACAACTGCACAAGCTGCCATGTCAGAGCGCACAGGATTTGGCCCCCTGTGCGCTCTACTACGTGGGCCTGAACAAGCCTTCCCGAGTGTGGGAGCCACACTCATGATGTGGGGCTGAGGCAGTCCCATCCCTGTTGTGCGCTGCCGTGGCTCACACGAACACGGCGGTGTTTGTGGGTAGGTGTGTGCGTGCATGTGTGTACACACACACTGAAGCTGCCGATCACAGAGAACCTGGGAATCTAACCTAAGCAGGGTTGGAGGAAGTTGGTTAGAATTCTTTGCTTGCGATCTCTTATCCACCTGGGTGTAGGATGCAAAGTGGAGGGCTCCTGTCTCCCTTCATCCCTCGATGGTTCTTACTTCTCAGGATTGGAGTGATCGCTGATCTCTTCTTCCCAGCAGTTGCCTTGGAGAGCAGGTCTGCTCTCGACCACGATGGGGTGGATCTGGCTGAGTCTTCGTTAACCTTCTGGGTCTCTGTCTCCTCTCTCTCCTTGCTCCTCTGGCGTTGCTGTGTGCTGCTTTCTTATACATCATTTTGTTTCTCCCATTTATTTTGTGGGAGTATTTGGGACCTTACTTTATTTATGTCTGTGAACTATCTTTTCAACTCATTTGTAGCCCTTTACAAATGGAGTTTTGTGAAAGAATTCGGCCCTACAGAAATCATCTCAGTGAATATTTTCTTAGTTCTCTCAAGGCATGGACATTGCTAAGCCTTGTAGATGCATAGGAAAGAAATTAATCCACTACATAAGTAGCTGCCTTAGGGCATTAGGACTTAATTCTTCCATGAACTCAGGTTGGCAAGGGCTGCTTTAGAGTACTTTTCTATCATATTTATTGAAGAAGAAATTTATTGAGGAAGAAATCTTGATTCATTGTAGTCAGTATTCTAAGTGCTGCTGCTTGATATTTAGTATACAACTCAGAGTTTACCTCTGATTCACTGAGACAGTGGAAATCAAACTTTGTATTTCCTTAGCTGCTTGTCTCCTGCTGCATCACCACATTGTCAGGTAATTATACTTTTAGCCACCTAACAGATAAAGGGAGGGTGATTGGAATGGTACGCATTTGATGTCTTGACATTTACTTGGATGGTGTGCAAGCTGGATGATGTTTGTATGGTAGGGTTCTCCGTCATCTCACCTTACTTCACTGTGGTGGCAGCCTCTAGGATATGGAGGAATTGATGGAGTGTGGCTTCCGAGACTAGGTCTTAAAAGCATATTGACTTCCACTTTGTTTCTTTTGGAGCTGCCATGTTGTAAAGACCCTCAGTTAGCTTTTGAAGAGGTCCTTGGGACCACCTGCCAGTGGCCAGCACTGACTTACCAACCTCGTGAGTGTGCCATATTGAAAGTGGATCCCTGCAGCCCTGGCTGACACCTTGACTTATGAAAATCCTCAGCTGGAACCACCCAGATAAGCTGCTTTTGCACTCCTGACCCCACAGAAACTTTGTGAGATGAGAAATATTTATTGTTTTAAGTAGCTAAATTTTAGGATGACTCGTTAAGCAGTCCAAGACACTTGGACAGCAAGATCAAACCAGACAATCCTAAAGGAAATCAAACCAGAATATTCATTGAAAGGACTGATGCTGAAACTGAAGCTCCAATACTTTGGCCACTTAATATGAAGAGCCAACACATTGGAAAAGACCTAATGCTTGGAAAAATTGAGGGCAGGAGGAGAAGGGAGTGGCAGAGGATGAGGTGGTTGGATGGCATTGTTGCCTCAATGGACATGAGTCTGAGCAAGCTCCGGGGAGGTAGTAAAGGACAGGGAAGCCTCACATGCTGCAGTCCACGGGGTTGCCGAGACTTGGACACCACCGAGTGACTGAGCAACGACAGTTAAGCAGTGATGACAACTAAAACATTGAGCAGTGGACGCTTGAACAGCCAGGGTTACAGGCACAGACCCCTAGGCAGTTGAAAATACTCATTTAAGATTACAGTTGGTCCTCTGTATTCATGGTTCTGCATCTGTGGATTCAACCAACTGTGCATCTTGCAGTACATATTCATTGAAAAAAATTTGCATCCTAAGTGGACCTGCCTAGTTTAAACCCATGTTATTCAAGGATCAGCTGTATTCTCAGAATATGATGCTTACTTGACTCAGAATGTTAGATCACACAATGCATAAATAAGTAACTCAAAATAGCTTAAATGTCCTTTGCCTGCATGCTCAGTCACTTTAGTCGTGTCTGACTCTTTGTGACTCTATGGCCTGTAGCCTGCCAGGCTCCTCTGTCCATGGGGTGTCGCCAAGCAGGAATAATGGTGGGGGTTGCCATGCCCTCCCCCGGGGATCTTCCCAACCCAGCCATCGAACCCATGTCTCTTATG
Source organism: Moschus berezovskii (assembly GCF_049115385.1). NCBI lineage: Eukaryota > Metazoa > Chordata > Mammalia > Artiodactyla > Moschidae > Moschus > Moschus berezovskii. Next base: position 67,531,332 of record NC_142478.1, read on the forward strand.
AGGCTCAAAGGCCTTTTGGGTAATTTTAGATACTCTTTCCATCTCTTCTTTTAAAAAAATCGATGTAGATAAATACATATTGATATATAGCATTCTTTCAGTTCAGTTCAGTCACTCAGTCATGTCCGACTCTCTGTGACCCCATGAATCACAGCACGCCAGGCCTCCCTGTCCGTCACCAACTCCCGGAGTTCACTTAAACTCATGTCCACAGAGTTGGTGATGCCATCCAGCCATCTCATTCTCTGTCGTCCCCTTCTCCTCCCACCCCCAACCTTTCCCAGCATCAGAATCTTTTTCCAGTGAGTCAGCTTGTCGCATGAGGTGGCCAAAGTATTACAGTTTCAGCTTCAGCATCAGTCCTTCCAATGAACACCCAGGACTGATCTCCTTTAGAATGGACTGGTTGGATCTCCTTGCAGTCCAAGGGACTCTCAAGAGTCTTCTCCAGCACCACAGTTCAAAAGCATCAATTCTTCGACGATCAGCTTTCTTCACAGTCCAACTCTCACATCCATACATGACCACAGGAAAAACCATAACCTTGACTAGACAATAAATCTTAAATGAATATTGAGGGATTATGTACAGTAGTAAGAGAAATTTATGTTAGATGACAAGATACTTTTATCCTATGTTCTGTGATTTTGTCATACAACCTAAAAATGTGTTATAAGGTTATAGTCTGCCTTATGTGTAACTTCAAATTATGTTATTAATTCTGGGGGAAAACTGTAATGTTAACATAGATGGTGGGACTAAAGGTGATTTTTATTTTCTTCTTTATAATTACCTGTACTTCTTTCAAAATGTTTTATATGAATTTATTACATGTAAATATTTTAAAAAGCATTATCATTAATATTACCAAAGTGTAAACAAAGAGCTAATTGTTGTATAAACTTTAATGAAAGCTAAGTCAGTACTTTAGAAAAATTACATTAATTCATTCACATGCTTATTTATGAGACATTTGAGCACCTGCTCTGCCAGAACGTGTGTTGGATTCTTGTTCTTAAAAAGGCTTTGCCAACAGTTGACGCTGATCTCTGCAATGGGGAGATATGTTTGTGCCTAAAGGACTCTGACACAGTGATGGGAAATGAGTTCTCACCGAGCCTCAGAAGTCAAGGAAGATGTCACAGAGAATATATATAGTCTGTGAGAATAAAGTCTTCCAGGATAGAATACTGGAAGTTGGGTTTCTCCTGAGCGTAGGAGCCAGAGGTGAAACAGAAGAGGAGCCCAGCCAACTCACTAAACCCCTGAGTGAGAAGAGGGGCCCTGTTCCCAGGAGGACAGAGAACCAGGGGGAGCCCTGTCCCTCCTTCCTACGTTGGGAGGACCTTTTCTAATGTTGGAGAAATGGAATGTTTGATTGGGGGGGAATTAGGAGGAGCTTTAGAACAGCCTTTTGGTAGAAAAATCTCACACTTTTGGGCCGTTTTTTCCTTTCACTTCCGGTGTAAATAGTGCAGAAGTGGTATTTTCCTTCACCATTATATGAAGGAAAACCAGAGTAAGCATTGCTCTGTATTTTAGGATTATTGTTAAAACTGGATCCATATAGCATCTTTGCACTGTTTCAGCTTCAGAAAGCGGTGGTGACTTCATGTCATATTCACGACATCAAGAATGTGCTTGGCGGGTCCCATTCACATCATGTCTTAGTTTTTGTGTACAGTGGGGTTGCTGTCATACACTTGTTCTTCAGTTGCAAAAATTGAAACTCAGACCGAGTGATTGCCCAGAACTCTGAGTTCTTCCATGGATTAGAACTTTGAGTCTCTATTTGATTCGTACATGTATATTTTTGATTAACATTTATTTTTTCCACTGAGGGTGAAAGATTAAAAAAAAATAGAAACCATGGCCTAATTGACACTTAATCCTTTGCATTCTTTCTTTGGGGTTGGAAGGCTTAATAACAAAAAACACTAGCCTGTCAGGGCTCCGATTCTGGCAGCTTGAGAATTGTCTCGAGGTTTGGAAAGTGCTTGGTCTCCGCTGTGCTTTGCGCGCAGACAGCGGCTGTGATGGAGTCGCAGCGGCTCACATCATTGAGGGCTTCCTTTAAGTGCCAGGCATCGTGCTGATAAGTGCCTTCTTTCATGGACTAGTTCAAAAGGAACGGCAGTCTCCCGATGGCGCTTTTCTCTGTGACCCCAGTCACTGCCAGCACCTGCTGGATTTGCATTGGCTGCGACTGCCCCTGACTGTACGCCGCTGACAGGCAATTTCCATTCCCACAAATATCCGTGCCCCGTTTTGGAGAGGGCTGGCGATGCCTGTAGCCTTTTGTACAGATGTGGACGTCTGGCACAGGGTAGCTTTGGTATGACAGGCCAGAGCTTTTACGCAGAGCTAGTGCCCTGATGTGTCCCGGGATGCCCGTTTACTGCCTCCTGAAGTAGATGCTGTCTGCTGCCCTGAGCACTTGAACCATTGATTGTACAGACGACTGTGGGGGGCCGGGAGGCGGGGGCTGGGGGTGGTGGTGGCAGTGGCGGGCACCAGGTGCAGAACAATGACTTCCAAATTGCACCCTGAGCTGCCAGCCCCGCGAGCGCCGCACAGCCTCATTGCCACACGAAGCGCCACAGAAAGGCCTTTCCATTCTCTCCAGTGACTGTTCTCCACGGTCATGCGGGGGGCAGGGGGGGCACCCTCCTCACCCCCATTATTAACAATGGAGCACAAAGCCTGGCAGAAGGAGCCTCACCATGTACCCGGGGGCTAGTTTTGATTGCAGGGAGTGGCTATGTCTCAGAGTATGCCCTGGCAGATGACCCCCCCGCAACACCCCCCACAACCCCCCGCCACCCCGCCTCATCCTCTGCCCTCCCCTGGAGATGAGCAGGCTGCCTGTGCTTTGTACGTTTCCTTGGCTGGCCTCTGACGCTGCTGCAGTTCACTGATATGTCCACAGCAGCCGGCCCGCAGGCCTGACAGGCTCTGACAGTAGTTTTTACCATATATGGCCATCAGAGCTCTGGGGCTGTCAGCCGGCCAGCATCGTTTCCTTCCTTTGCTTTGATTGGCTGTGCAGCAGGCTTGGAGAATGGTGGGATCTGGGAGTCTGTGGTGAGGGGAAGCCACTGAGTCAAGTGCAAAGAACTTTTAACTCTTTCCTGGTTTTCTGGAGCGTGTGAGCCTGGGCTGAGCACACAGGCAGTGCTGCTGGCAGAAGCCTCTGTGTATAAACGTGACGATGACCCCACGTCAGGCAGGCAGCGAGGAGCAGGTTTCTACATACCAATTATGCTACTGAAATAGACTCCAGGTCCCGTAGACAGATTCCTGCTGTCCCCGTTTGTCCAGAAGCCTCTTTGTAACCATATGTAGTAGACGTTCTGCTCTAGCCAAGTTGAATTCTGCGCTGACTGGGGGTGGGACCTGAGCTGAGTCCAGGCTGAGCCGGAGGGCAGTGATGAGCACGTGCTGGCCTTCTCAGAGGAGGGGGGACTTGGGTTTCCTTTCTGGCTGAGCTGTGAGTCGGGAGTAAATGATACAGGCTACTGAATTGGGCCTCTGCTCCGGTGCTCCTGCTTGTTTACAACCACTGCAAGATGCCAGCTGCCTTGGCCTTGTGGCCTAAAGCATCTGCCGAAAGAAAGAAAAGAGCTGTGATATTTTTCTGGTTTTCATCCCCACTTCAAGGAAGGGTGGGTTTCTGCTCTGAGGCTTGTGGGTAAACCAGTGCAGAGCTGGGATTGGAAGGGGTGGCTCTGGGGCTTTTCCTCATTCATGGAGGGTCCTGTGGGAGGAACCCCAGGGTCAGGGAGATGACATTCAGGAAAGGGGTTCGGCAACCAGTTACTCTCCTTTCTGAGTGGATACTGAATGCTTTGTTTTAGTTTCCTGTAGTTGCTCTTACATTGATAGTTCTTTTGCTCTCCAGCTTTTCCTTTCAAGCTGAACTGTGTTTTGACTCATTTCTACCTCGTCGTGGGTTCCTAGTTTTTCTTTGTTCTCAGACCAGAGGTATCATATGGAATTATTTGTCTGCAGTGATGAGGTTTTTGCTTTATCAATTTTCTATTAAGTCAAGAAGTTAGGAGATAGAGCCTCTCCGTTTGCTGTTGTGTATTTAGGCGTGGCTGAGCCAGGAAATGCCAACTCTTCCACCTTTCTGCTTTCTGATGATAAAATATCCATAGTTTTACAGTAACAGCCCTCAGATTCTTCATGGACTTTTAAAATGGTCTCCTCACTTTTCAATCCAGTTTTTAAAGAGGACCTGTGGTGCCAGAATGGTTTGCTTGGCATTTTCACTCGTGCCCATAGAGACTGTTGCTTTTTGCTCGCAGGCAGGTGAGGGCTCCCACACCGCACCTGGCGGCTGTGGGGGCCGGCTTACTTTCCAGCACGCGGTAACCCAATCTGTGTGTGCTCTTCCTGAGACCTCCTCTCACCTCCACCTTAAGTTTGGCGTTTCTGGTTCCCTTAAAGGAAAACCTCCTCAGAATGGTCCATTCCTGGGCCATGCACGAGCTGTCACTCTTGGTGACCTGTCTGCAGGCCCTGTGTCGTGTGCATTGGTCTTCCCAGTCAGCTGCTGGGCGCCTAGCCTTGCTCTGTGGACCACTCTCCCCTGCACCACCCGCCCCTGCCCCCCGCGCCCACCAGTCACTGTAGCTCCTTCCTGTGGAGGAGCAGGGCCTGAAGAGATTTCAGTAGAACACATATCCACATAAATAATACTGCTTGAAGAAAAAGGAAGTTGAAAAAAAAAAGAAAAACCCACTTCAATAGTTACCCTTTTTTGACTTCTTTGAACTCTGCACAGCGTGAATGGAGGCCTTATGCCCAGGCTCAGCACTTTTCCTTTGCGTCCGAGCACATGTTTGACTTACCATTCTCCTTGTGGAGAATGAGTTTTCAGGGAATTACCCCAAGGCTGGTGGTGAGATATGATTCGTGCTTCTGAAAAGATCTTCTGATGTATCGACAGTGTGATAGTTACTGAACTTTGGACTTGTCAAGTGATTTTGATCAGCATTTTTCCCTAAAATGAAAACCTGTATGAATATCAAGTAGGGGTGAACAGTTTGGAAAAATCTTTGTTCCTTGAGCCAGGATATGGGGGGAAGCTGTTTGGGCCTTACATCTGAGGATGGTGTAAACAGTCTGGATAATAAACTCAGATTATCGTAATGGATTATAAAATGGCTGAATTATAAGAAAACTGCAGATGAGAAGTTTGGAGGGAAGTCCTGGGAGCTGCCTGTACTGGACTGACTGAGGGAGACTGCCGAGGAAGCAGGTAGAACCCACCGCCCCGGAACAGCTTGCATGTCTATAACTGAATCCACAGTGTCAACTAGAAGAACATTGTGTGTGGAATACCCTCAGCATCTTAAAAGGGAATATCTGATTTGAATGATAGAACTAACACGTGTCACTTTTTGACACCATGGGAGTTTTGTTTTATTTTTAAACTTTACGGAAGCATGTTAGTCATGAGAAAGAATAAGCCTGCCAGGTAAAGTGTTGGGTGGCTTTTACCAGAAGTCGCTTTTGGAAGTAACCAGTAATTATCAGATTGAGCCTCCTTGGCACCAGTTTGGTAGCATCTTCAATTTAATATTGAGTGAACTAATGTGTGGATCGAAAGCAGTTACCATGTCAGGCGGTCTGTCTTAAAAGAAGAAACAGTCATCCTAAATGATTAATGCAAAGGTCTTACGGAAGCGTTCCAGAGTTGTATTTTGAGACTTTGGGAGGGTGAAATGTCTGCACCTGTAAAATACACCATTAGCTTCCTTGAAAATACATCCCAGAGTGGAACTCCTTTATAGAAACGTCTGTGACAAGATTGTATGTGTCTGTTTTGTATGTATCGAAAGTGCTTTGATTGCATGGTAGTGTCTTCAGTGAATGCGATGAGTGCACTTCCTAAACATGGATTCTTTTTTGAAAGGAGATAAGACAGGTAAGGTCGAGAAGATCCTCTGGAGAAGGGAATGGCAATCCATTCCAGTATTCTTGCCTGGGGAATCCCATGAACGGAGGAGCCTGGCAGGCTACAGTCCGTGGGGTTGCAAAGAGTCAGACGTGACTGAGCGACCAACACTCCACTCTGTGACACATAAATGAGATACACTATTAGATGTAAGTGGAAGCAGTTGTGGTTTCCTATTCAAGCTAATGGGAGATACCTTTGCAATTAGAAATATTTTGGAGTTACGTTGAACTTTCTATGCCTAAGGAGGAATGTTTTTGCCAACTTATTTAGAATTGCAAGCATTCCTTCCTAGAGCAGTTTTACAAAGATGTGTTTACTAATGCTTAAATTTTGATTTTTCACCACCCCCCAAGAAAAGAAAGCCTATGGGAGGAAAGTGTTCCCAAACTCTGTGGGTTTAGTGAAGCGTCAGTCTCCAGGAGCTGTGCTGAGGCTTGTAGCCACTTTGAAATATTTGAGGACTTTCCTCAAACCCAGAGTAAATGACAGCGCCAGTGACCTGGTGGTTCTCAACTGCCAGGAGTGCTGGCTGGAACCTGTCGGAACCGTCAGCCTCAGCCTGGGCCGCCACATGGAAACTGCTGTCACAGCTGTCCCTGGTGCCAGCCACACACGCACTTCGGAGCTACATTTTCCCCAGGGCTCATATTGCTGGGTCTCCGGCGGGCCACTGAATCCTTTAGATAGTAATAGTCTGTAAGTCAGTGCTCTGACCTATTTCACTGATATGTCCCACAAGTGTATGCAGTGGGGTCTGAGCCAGGGACTTTGGGAACCTTGGTGTTGGTCATTTTCGCCACTTGAGTTGACTTGCTGGTAATTCTCATCACTTGGAGTTTTAGCTGGAAAGGTACAATAGAAGTTGTCCTATGGCATGTGATGGGGATAACTAGTAAATAATCAAAACATTTAAACAATTATTTAAAGCAGGAAATTTACATCTGACTGGCTAGTCTCAGCTAAGCTTTGAATTCCATGCTAGCAAAGTAGTAATATTCTAGATGATGTAACTGAGGTGACGCATCCTTAATGAAACAGTGGACTGATTTGTTAGTAAATGAAATTATTCTATATATAAGCCTTGGGAAATTGATGAGTAGTTCTTAAATCACTGTTTAGCCAGAGATGATACTTTCAGAGCTGTTATTAAGTTCTTGTTAGTCTTCCTTCCATCCTCTGCATTCATTTAAATTTGCTGTTTAGATGTGCAGGTAAGCCATGTTGTCACCGTGACTTATAGTCGTGTCTTTCTGAATGGCCCTTCACAATCTAGAATTAGATATAGATTCCTTAGTTTATTCACTGGTTGATAAATGAGGATGTGTCATGATTATGAATGAGAAGTGCATTCTCATTAGATCCCAGCGCAGAAGGACTTTCAGAAATGATATGCCCTCATCTTTACCATATAAGGCCATTATTGTATGGTTTCCTTTGGTTTCCAGGGACTTGAGCTCTCAGCAATTTGTAATTGCCCAGTTCCGCCCTTTTAAAGATACATACTCATGGGTGAAATATGTTGTGCTTTGGGTTTGATTTTATTGTGGGTAAGAAACTGTTCGGAGGTGCAAGCCCTTGGAATCAAGGGCTGATGCTTGACCGTGTGTGGAGAGCATCCTGCGTGTAAAACCATCAGTGCACATTGGAAACGGCAGTGTTTCTCACACGTTCTGCCTTGTGTTCCTTTATCACTACCAGACATTGAGTTGATTCCCTTCCTGCTGTGTTGTAGGAGGATGTGACTTTCCCTGCTGTATTTGTTGTAAGGATTTAGGGTGATGTTATAACCAGAGGAAGCAGCTGTTTGCAGGGTATCATTTTTTATTAACTTTGGGTTTCTGATGACCAGCTGCCAATAATCTCCACATTACTCTCGTGCCTTTTTCACAACCTCATGGCATAGTGGAAATTATCTTTCCCTGTAGAAACCTTGTAGGATTGTCAGTGATATTTTTGATCTCTGCTTCTTGGCTGTCTCTGTTGCTATTTCTTTATGTAGAAAATGGGAATAATAGAGTTGCTGTATCATGCAGGTAGTTGTGATAATGCAGATAAAAGATCTTCATACAGTTCTTAATATGTAGTGTAAGTCTTCTGAAACCACTAGCGATTTTTATTACTGATTTTTTTAATAGAAAGGAGGGAAATAAGTGGCACTTGTCCTTTAAATGACATCCAAGTCCCTATGAAAATGTTGGGCCGTTTAGTACTTTTATGCTGTAGACTTGTTGGGACTGAGTTGAGAATGCAGAAATGCTTTTTACTATTCTCAGGGACCTTACTTGACTGAAGAATACTAGTAAGTAGCTATTAACTTTTGGCCAGGGTTGTGTAATTTTAACCTGAAAAAGAAAAGTCATTTAGTAAGCTTCTGAGTATATAAGAACAATTAGTTCCTTGGTGGCTCAGCCAGTAAAGAGTTAGCCTGCAATGCGGGAGACCTGGGTTCAATCCCTGGGTCAGGAAGATCCCCTGGAGGAGGGCATGGCAACCCACTCCAGTATTCTTGCCTGGAGAATCCCCATGGACAGAGGAGCCTGGTGGGCTACAGTCCGTGGGGTCGCAAAGAGTTGGATAGGACTGAGCAACTGAGCACGCACAGCACAGTGTTAATGTACTCCCGGATTCCCCTCAAGATTGCTGTATACCTAAGCAAAAGCTCTGCTTAGCCCAGATTGAAAAAAATTATTTGGTGTCCTTAGCTTTTGAGAGCTTAGTGACTGTACTCTACCATTAAGAATGCCACAAGTGGTTTGCTGGGGAGAGCCCCAGAGTGCAGAGACCCTGAGATCAAATAAAACAATTCAGGTAGAAAAACTTTCTAAAGTTAAAGATTTTTTAAAAATGTAAATTAGTAGCAATACATTAGTGTGTTTCTCAACCTTATTATATTTTAATTGTTTTTAAAACTAGGAAGCAAGTCATACATAATAGAACACTCCTGTACTCACCCACAAGATTAAACAGATGTTAAAATTTTGCCATGTTTGTTTCATATCTCTGTTCTTGAAGAACAGTAAAGCATAACAGATGTAGCTGAAACACCATTCCCCTTTCCATCTTTTCTTCTTTCCCAGAGGTAATCATCTTCTCAAAGTTGGTGTGTATCATATGTTTGTACTTTGATTACATGTACATATACTATAACACAGACAATTATTTTCTATGTGTTAAACTTTTATGTAAGTGATGTTTATTCTTATACCAAAGGACAGTTAAATTGCTTCTGCTTTTTTCACCATCCAGCAGTGCTGCCATGAATACCCTTCTTGTGCAAAATGTGGGACAAACCATGTAGAAGTGGTATTGCTGAGGGGTGGGCATCTTCCACTCCAGTTGTTTCCAGACTGCTCTCAAAGGAATTGTGGCAGGATACCTGGGTGCAGTTTTTATGAATTCCCCTTTCCCAACATCTTTGCTCGCACTTGTATGTAGATTTAGATTTCTAAATTCTTGCCAGTTTTAATAGGGGTCAGATATTATTACCTTATTGAATTTGCAGTCCCCTGATTACCAGTGAGATGGAGTGCTTTCCATACATCTGTTGGCTTTTCAGGCTTCCTTCCCTGTGGATCCCTGTTCCTGTCATTTGCCCCTTATTCTGTTAAAGTGTTGTTGATTTTGTCAGATATACATTTTATGTATACATGCATATAATAGTGTACAAATACAGATGTAAATATTAAATCTTCTCCCATTTTGAAACTTATCTTTTTACTTATGTTTTTTGAGAACAACCCACACTGCTGAATTTAGTTTACATTTTTCCCCCATTTTGAGGGATGTTTGCGTCAATATTTATGTCCTATAGGTTTCATTCATGTCAAGTGGTACATTCCTTAGGTAGTGGGTTCAGCAGTGTGCCTTTATTTTCTGTTCTCTGGGAATGTTGGTTGGAGATGAGTTCTTCCTTGAATGTTGGGTAAAATTCATCTGTACAACCATCCAGGTCTGTTACATTTGAAATTTACTAACTGATTGGTTTTGAGTGGGCAGTGATATATGGAGTTTACAGTACTGGTTCTTTTATGGTTCTGGGTCTCTCTAGGTTTCCTATTGAAAAACTTTTGATACATCACATATTTTCTAGAAGATAGCTTATTTTGTCTGGAATTTTAAGATTTGTTTTAGCTATATTCCACAAGTTTTGATATGGCATGTATTTACTAACCAGTTTTAACCTTTTTTTTACACTTTCACTTTTCTTTTTTAAACCTTTTTCTATTGGCTGTTGGCCAGTTTTGATTTTCTATGTGAATTATTTAGTAATTCAGATGCATTGGAGATTTTTGGGTTATATTTTTCTGTTAATTTTTAATTGTATTGCATTGTCCTTAGAACACACACTTTAGGATATTGATTCCTTGGTAGTTTTTGAGATTTACTTTGTGGTACCCTAATTCGTTATTTTAAAAATAAACATTTAACATGTGCTTGGAAACGGTGTTAATGTGAGCCTCATCTTACCTCTACTGCAGTTACTCATGGTTACTACCGTTCTATACAGTCAGCGCCCAGTTACACTCACCGCATTTACCAGGTTTTTTGATTGCTGCTTGATTTGGGATCCCAGCTCTTTCTCTTGGTTAACTTTTTTATCCTGAAATAAGTCTTTGAACTTAATTCTTTGAAATTATCTTTGAAATAAGCCAAGAACTTAATTCTTTGCATAAGAGTCTTTAAATGGTAAGTTTTCAGTATCTTTTTGTTTCAAATGTCCCCTGTTCTTGGCCATCCATCACTTTTGAATGATGGTTTATCTGGGTATAGAATGCACGGGTGGTTGTTTTTCTTAGCATTTCCAAGATATTTTGCCCGCATCTTTGTCTCTGTACTTGCTTTTGAGAAGTCTGCCCACAGTTGACCTAGTCATGCTTTCTCCAAGTAATTTGTCTTTTCTCTGGCTGCTTTTGTTTGAGAATTTAGGTGTTTTGGAATTGCACTAGGATGTGAATAGATGTGGATTTGTTTTTATTCTCCTTGGGACTTGTGCCTCTTCAATCTGAAGACCTCACCTTCAGTTAAACTGGGAAAATCCTCAGCTTTCATCTCCTCAGTTTTTGCCTCTTTTGCATCCTCTTCTTCTGCAATGTCTGTTGCAGTGTGTATCAGATCCCACCTTGGGCTTCATGTCTCAGAATGTTTTAAATGACAAAATATCGTACATTCAAGAGAGTGACTGCTGTATAGTTTAAAGAATGATAATAATGCATAATATAATGATACTGATGTTAGAAAACAAACGTGTGTGAGTTCACCAGCAGCACCTCGAGCAGCAGACTATTACCTGGGGCAGGAGCTCCAGGGAGGGTGCTCACAGGGAGAGCCAGGTAAAAACTCCTGGCTTAGGTGCTTAGCAGCAGTTCCTTCTTTAAGGAAGGGTGTGGTCAGGGATGTTGATAGAGTGGGTTCCAGCAGTTGTTGAATTCTGGCAACATTTTCTGAGCATTCAAAGTGCTGGGACAGTACCTCGTGCTTTCCCTTGATTATGTCAGTCAGTTCTCACATCAGTTCTGGAAGAAAGAACTCTAGGGTTCTTGTTTTATGGGGGAGGAACTGAGGCCTGGCCAGGGCCTCAGGGAGAAAATGGCAGTGCCACACCCCAGCCTTGGCACCTGGTCCCTGACTTTTGCTGCTTTGTGGCCTGTCAGTGACCCACATGGCTTCTCATATGGCCCAGGTTCTCTACAGTACTAATTCAGGAGACCCACACTCTGGGTTGAATTGGTTTTGCAAGAGAAAGGGGGAGTGTGTGAAAAAACCGTAGGCTGGTCCATCTTTACCCGTCAACTTAGAACTCACCTTTCTCAGCAGAAAACCCTCCCAGAGATTAAGCCCGATGCCTCTGGTTGAGTGTCCTCCTGTGTCCCTGACATCTGGGGCCTCTCCTGCTGCTGCACGTCTTGTGCTGCACTGTAACTGGAGCTTTAGATGGACTCCATGCTCGGCCAGGACAGGCCTCCCTGCTTACCTCTGTGTCTCCAACACTCAGCTCAGTGTCTGGCCCAAAGTTCACAGATAACGCACATTTGTAATTCTTAATGACGGAGTAAGTTAATATGTTATGCAGGAAAAACTAGTAATAAGTGCCATTTTTTCATTGAATGTTTACTGTATTCCAGGTACTATAATTTTTTAATAGATCTTATATAGATCATTGTAACGCTGGGCTATGATTTACCTCATTTCTCATTTACTCTTCATGGTAATCCTAGAAGGTAAGTATTATTATTACTCATTTAACAGGTGATGAGCTGAAGCTTAGAGAAATTACTTGTCTGAGATCATATGCTGTTTAACCAAGAGAGCCTGGGTTGGAACCCGTATCTCTCTGACTCTGAGCCTGTGATCTCTGCTTTAGCAAACTGCTTCCCTGGAGATTTCCATAGTCCGTGGAGAAATCCTAATTTACTGATCTTAAACATTTTCAAAAAAACCTGCCCCTGTGTTGTGACAGTTGGCCATAACAGGAGAGGGTTCAGTTTTACACGGTGGTGATCCCTTTCTGTCCACCTGTGTTTAGCACATGTAGAAGAACCTCAGAAAGGACTGGCACTGACCTTTTAAAAAGGAAATAGCTTTTATACACCTGTTGTTGTAATCACATTTGTCTTGGTTAACACAGAATTGGTCCAATAAGCCACATTGGCTTGTTATGTTCAAGTGTGTAACATGAGCACATTGTGATGGTTGCTATGACCAATCTTAAAAGTTGTATTCTTAATAAGATGTGGATCTGGGTAATGACTGAGTGCTAAAGTGGTTAATTAGAAGGCCCAGCTGGCATTTCTGCTGATTGAAGATAGCAGAGACCTTGGCGCATCCTATGTCCTTCAGCCCCTGAGCAGTGGTGAAAGCTTTTCTTTGTATTACCTTCACTTGCTTGCTCACAGTGCCATCCTCTTCCAGAGCTGTTAATTTGTATATTCAAGGGTATTAGCTTATTATATTAAAGGTTATATTTTACACTTTGAGTAATACTAGGGTTTTGGTTTTTTTTTTTAACAGTAGAAGCACCTATAATTTCCAGTTCCACTATTTGTTAGAATTGTATTTTGGTAAAAAGACTTTTTCTTCTTTGCTATGTCTCTTAATGCCATTGATTAATTAAATCTCTGGTTCTGGAATTGTAGCTCCTTTGTTTGATAGAGTGTCCTCAGTAGTAACTATTTTTGGAAATGCAAGTTGACAGTTCTTAGTGGTTGACGTTGGTTGATCTGAATATCATCATTGGTAGAGCGTTGAGAATTCGGGGTAGAGGTAATAAAGGAAAATGGGTCTGAGAAAACATACAGACTCTGTGGCCTCGATGATACCTCACAGGTACGTTTCTCTCTCCTTTCAGACTGGTCGAATTGACAAATCCTACCCCACAGTGTGTGGCCACACAGGACCAGTGCTGGACATAGACTGGTGCCCACACAATGACCAGGTCGTTGCCAGCGGCTCGGAGGACTGCACTGTTATGGTAAGTCCCTGGTGTGGTGGGCATGCAGGCCAGCGCAGCTCACATGCTGCCTTCCAAGAGTGTGTGCGGAGGTTTGAGATGCAGAAATCCTAGTAGCTTTGATTGTCCATTGTATTATGTAAGAATTTAGCAACATCGAAGTTTAACTTTGATAAACCATTTTACAAGCCCTTATATCAAGGGGTTGTACTCTGTTTCTTTTTTTCTTCTTTCGCATGAGTGTATGCGCGCGTGTGTGTTCTTCCCTGTTAACAGTTGACACATCTGCTTGGTTGGGAAGATTTTAGAAAAGGTAAAGTGACTTTCAAATATTTCCGTGAATGCCATTGGACAGCATGACCTCCCTCCCCACCAAAAAGGCATACAAAATTGTTAGCATGAGTTGCATATTCCAGTGAAGTATGATGCCAGAGGTTATACAGATAAATGGGACATGAAACAGATACTGAGAGATAGTAATGAGTTTTCTACAAGTGCTTATTTCCAAGCTAATGTTTGTGGACCCTGATTAAGAAAGTCCTTTCTATGCAGGTGTACGAACATCCAACTTGAAAGATTTTTAAAGCAAGTTCTTTGTGTTCCCTAGGTTCTGAAAGTAGGTTATGTGTGAAACCAGGCTTTGGTGGAGGGAAGGAATACTTTTGAAAGTGAAGCTTCTTGTTCTTGATTTTGTTCTTCTTAGCCTTCAAATGTAATTATGGGTTTGGATCCATTTTTAACCCTATCCCAACATCCACTGGAAAGGTTGAGCATGAGTGAGGAAGGGGAGTCCTGAAGTGAGGTCTGGATGGGGACAGGTCTTCCCTAAGGCAGCCTCTCACTTGGCAGTGGAGAGCTGCAAGAACTGCACTCGGGTAGCTCCCGCTTGGTTTTCTGTGCACTGAACCAGACCTAGAAACATTGTTTGGAAGGCTTTGTTAATTATAATTATTTTACATAAACACAAATTAATTCCTGAACTGTGCCATTTAAACATTTACCAATTTTTCTCATGGACTTTTGGCTGAGGATAACTCCTCCTGTGATCTCATGATTTTGGCAGCCAAAGCATATTAAAGAAATATGCTGCTATTGAAAGGAATTGTTCCATTTAACATGCCTTGCTAAATTGATCATTTGAATGGCTGCAGACACATTTTGCTAAGGGAGAGGAACAGTGTTCAGACCCAATGCCAAATCTTAATCTAAGAAACCTTAACCTTTCTTAGAGAAGGGTGTTTGACCCATCTTTCCTCATCTCCAGCATTATTGGTCATGTTGCCCTTTAAAAAAAGAAAACAACCACCTTTATATTATAAAACACACTAATCAGTTAGGTAAAAAAGTGAATTGAGAGATATGACAGAGTGAACATCCTTTGACCACCACCCAGGTCAAGAAGTAGGACTCTCCCAGCCCTCTCAGACTCTGCCTATGCCCACCCCAATCCCGAGCCACCCCTCCTTCCACAAGTAACCAGTAAATTCACCTCCTTGCCTCTCTTTGTGGTTTTAATCATGCAAACGTGCATCTCTGGATGATGCTAGAGTTCAGTCTTCCAAGTTTTAAGAGCTTGATAGATCTTTTAAGTCTTTCCTAGTCTACAGGAGTTCTTCCTCCATCCTTTCCTTGTTGAAGACGCTTGACCTTCGACCTGAAGCTTCCAGCAGTCCAGATTCTGCTGATTGCACCCTCATGGTCCAGTTCAACCTGCTTCTCTGTCTTTCAGATTCCCTGCGAGTTGGCAGCTGCATCCTGGAGTGTGATTAGATTTAGATTCCAACCCTTTGACAAGCCTAGAGCTCCAATTCTGGTCTCCCTCAAGGCATGAGGTCTCAAGATGCTTGTTTTTTTGTTTTTTTTTTTAACTTGCGCAGTTACTGGATATCAGTTGTTTTCCGTTTTCAGCTGGTAAAAGTTGTAAGCTGGTCCTCCCTCTTATCTGCTATTTAGTTACCCAGGAGTACAGTTCATCCAGGAAAGCAGGGTAGACATTTGATTCTTTCCTTTTATTTACCCGGTTTTCAAGATAGTGAATTGGTTCTCGGTCTTCCTCAGAAGGTGACCAGTTAGTTTTTCCTTTGGAGGTTTTCTTCCCCTTTCATTTCATATGGAACTCATGGATTTGAACTTATTTCACAGGTTTTGATCCATTACAGTTCTTCTTTCAAAGCTCAGCTCATTCAGTCTTTGTTAATGGAACCTGTCTGCAGTTCACGAGTCCTTCTGACATGACCCTACTTGTTTCTCTTGCTTCCTTACTCTTTGGTATGTCGAAGTGTCCAAGGCCCATCCTGGACATCTCTGGCCCACACCTTGAATCGGCCTTTCTTTCAGAAGCTCTGGTTTCTTTGGAAAATTGAATTTCTAGGTCACTGTCCGGGTGCTCAGGGATGCTCATTGTTACTATGGTGACCATTGCTTATAAGACCGTGCAGTAAATTTGTTCAGAATATACATGTACATTTAAAGATATAATACCTTGTGACTTAGTTTTAATCTTTCTAGTTCAAAGTCAGGACTATAGAGTTTTTATCTGACTTCTTTAATAATACATCTCTGACTCCTTTCTTTCACACCCAGAATCCTGGTTTTCAGGGATTCAAGATGAATTAAAATAGTCTAATCTATCTCATTTGCTGTTTCACGGTATACACACAGTAGTCTCACACTAAAAATACCAATAGTATCACCACTGTCATGATTGCTGAAAGCAGTTTAAAAAAAGTGATTTAGATCATCTGACACTCCTCCTCTGGTAGACCCCACTTCTCTGGAAACCAACCTGCGAGGGCTCCCTCCTGGGATGGGCTGGATCCATACTGAGGAGCAGTTCCAAGGGATGGAATCAACTAGGAAAGGCTCGTGGAAACAAGCGCTCTAAGCTCTTCTATATTAACAGTAGCTTGTTGTGACCTTTATACTTGAAGGTAAATTTTTCTGGATATAAAATCCTTGGCACGCAGCATTTCCTTGAGTATTTAAATATCTTATTTTGGCATAAAGTGTTGCTATAAAAAACCAGATGATGGTGTAATTTTCTTTTCCTTATAGAGTATGTTCTTTTTGCCTAGATGTTCATAAGATTTTTGTTTTTTCCTTAAAATGTAGTAAATTTTGCTAGACTATTTGTGGTTATTCTGAGTTGGTGTTTCTGAATGTGTGCTGTGCTCTTTCAGTGTAGCTTCAAGTCCTTTTTTTTCCCCCTTCCCTCCAGGAAAGTTTTCTTGACTTAGAAGTATTCAAAGTTTGTTCTTTTGCTTTGTTGTTTTCCTTCAGGGACTCCTGTTATCCAAATGCTTTATCTTCTTTCTTTGATGTTTGATATTATCTATCTAGCTTTGATATTTATCAGTTTCTCTCCAAACCTTTCTTTTTCTTCTTTTTTTTTTTTTTGCATTTACAAAGATGTTTAATAGCACTTCTGTTTATTAAAGAAAACACAAAGTTCAAATGCCCAACAGTAATTATGTTTAGTTTAACACTTGGTATATACATTTGAATGAAGAGAAACGCTGCTGAGTAGATATTGGATTTAAATAAATGTGTTGTAGGTATAATTCATTATAATTTATATTATGACTAAGAAAAAGGGGCTGAAAAAGACAGTAGAGATTTATGTTTCATTAGTCTTTCATTTGGACCCAACACACCATGCCCCCATCCCACCAAGAACTTTTTACTTCCCACCATTAAACCATAATGATGACTCTCCACCAGGCAGTGACAGCACAGAACCAACCCCTGGTTCAGTGGAAGCAGTGTTTGGCGCTACAGTTTATATCCTAACTTTGCCCCAGCTTCAGGAACACAAACTCATGCCTTTGGTCACTTGAGACTTTAAAAAAGCACCAACTGATGTGTTGGCTGATTTGGACCTGAAATGCCACTGTCCACCAGAGAAGAGGCTCTCACTAGATTCCGAATCTGTTTTTTATTTTTCAGAAATCAAAACAAGAAGAAACTTACGAGAACGAGGCCATCCTAGGAATGTTCAAAAAATCTCTCTTCAGCTTGTGACTGATATATGAAATTACAGATAAATAAATATCCCCTCCCCAACCAGGTGTGAGGCTTAAGCAGCAGCTTCAGAGGCCTGGTCTATCTGTCGTGTTCAGAAAGAAACTTTGCCTTAAAAGGTCAGACTAGTAACACTGCAGCCCCAGCAGCCTCTGCAAAGAGGCCTTGCCAGCCACCAGCAGTTGGACACAACAGTGTCCAGCACCAGTCCCCAGGCCTCCGTCCCTGTAGTTTCACAGGCAGGATCCATGTGAGGGGAGCAGCCCATACTGCTGGAGGATGGCCCAATACTCCCCAGGGCGCAACCGGGCAAAGGATGCCGGACTTTCCAGGCACAGGCAAGTAGACCACAGTTGAGCCTAGTCAGCCTCAGGACTCTGGTTGTCCCCAGTTGGTCCCCAGTCAATCCAGGGACAGACAAGGCCAGAGGTCCTGGAATTCCTTGACTTTCAGAGAGCTGGCCTGAGGGCTGAGGTTGGTGCTGGTGAAAGCAAGTGGTCCCGCAAACGCCTGGGCTGAGTCCTGCCTGAAAGGCGTGGTCAGGAACCCGGATGCCTACAAGAGGAGTGGAGAGGCTCAGATCCTCCGAGGGTTCCATCCCAGGGTCACTGGGTGGCTCAGGAGCCCCTCGGGTGCTGTCACATGGCGGGACCTGCAGAATTCAGCCACACTGGGGTCTGCGGGCCTTGGCCCCCTGCATGGGTGTACCAGAGACACCCCTCTTACTCATTGCTTGTAGGCTAAAATTTTTCTGCTTTTTACCTTTTATTTCTTTGGGGTTGTTACTTGTGTCTGTTTGCTCTTAGTTTCTTAGTTAGCCTTTGTTTCTAAGGTATTTTTAATTTTTTCTTGATTTCCACAACCTTGCTCTTAAATTTTTCAAGTTCAGACTTATAATGTTTCCTGTCTTATTCTCTTAATAATGTCTTTTGAAGCGTGTGTGATAGTATTTAAATCATTTTTTTGGCGCGGATCTTGTTAGTGTTCTGTATTGTCTTTCGGGGTGCTGTTCTTTACCTTATTCTCTTTTTTTCTCATAGTAGTTTTGGAGCCTTTATTTATTTTACCTCTCTCTTATTTTTATGTGAATTGACTCCCCTGGTGGCTCAGACGGTATAGCGTCTGTCTACAATGCGGGATACCTGGGTTCGATCCCTGAGTCGGGAAGCTTCCCTGGAGAAGGACATAGCAACCCACTCCAGTACTCTTGCCTAGAAAATCCCATGGACAGAGGAGCCTGGTGTCCATGGGGTCGCAAAGAGTCAGACACGACTGAGCGACTTCACTTCACTTCACAGTTTTTCCAAAGCTTTCGAAAGCTGGTCTGCTTTATAGCTATTCAAACTTTGCAGAGCGCCCTCTTCTGTCATTTTCAGGTAGTGTTGAGGAACACTGTGACTTGCTCTGTATTTCCTGACCTGCTTTTTATTTGACCTTTCTGATTCCTTTGTCCATCTTACTTCTGTCCTGCTCAGCTTTGCTTCCATTTCTTGGAATTGCCTCTCAGTGTGGGCCTGTCTCAGAAGGGAGCCCTCTCTGGTTGCCTTCTAGAATATTGGGGTCTCTATTTCTCTAGGCCCTTCAGACCTTTACTGTTTCAGCTCCCTGTTCTCATCCACTGTTGGAGAAGGCAGAGTCCCTCCTGTTTCCGTTGTGGTCTCGTAACGGCCTGCTCTGCTCAGGTCTGTGGGGCCCCCGTTGCTGCCCCATAAGTTTTTCACACAGAGACCAACAGCACACGGGTTGTGTGGCTGTTGGTGATTTTCCTCCACCTACTTGCATCTGGGTTGTCACCTCGTTTTCTGTAAATGTGGTCCCTGTGTTTTGTTTTCTCATCTGAGTGCTCTGTGTTTTTCTGCAGGGACTTGGGGAGATCTGCCGCTGACACCACCATCTTCCCAGAATCCTCCCGTGTTGCCCCTTTATTGGTTTTGCCAGAGTGAACATTTTGTAAATTTGGGATAAATCTTCCTCCAGCTTTTTTTTTAGTCCCTTAAGTATGGGGCTGATATTTTAATTGCTTAATTTGCCTCACATCATTTGATATTATTATTGGGCTAATTACAAAATGTTTTAATAACTCAGCAGTTGAAAAAAAAGTTTTTTAAGAAGTATTTGATCTCCTCCCCCACCTGCTTCTTAATACCTCATTTTTCCACTTGTTCTGAAGATAAAAGAACACCGTACAATAGACCAAATGATTTCAAACAGCAGCTTTTATTAATTAAAAAAAAGAAGAGAAATTGGCTGTAGTTTCCACCTGGTGATAGCCCAGGAGCTGCAAATGTAGCTTGCTATCAGGGCCCAGCTCTTGCAGAGAAAGGATGCTGAGAAAGTCCCAGGCCTCACACACACACACACACATATATACATCGATGCTCCCAGCCTCAGTTACCTTACTTGTTTCAAAAACTAAATTAAATAAATAAACACACAAATTGAGAGAATTAAATAAATAAACACACAATTGAGAGGATCAAGGAAGGTATAAATATATAATGAGTTATTTTTCTTACAGTGGATTCATGGCAGTAAGAATGTCTTCAGCAGATAATTCAATAGAAAAAAATACAACAAAACCAGTTTCCCAGCTGAACGGTAGATGCCTAAATCAATCTTAAAACCCGCTCCTTGGGCTCATGGTCTGTTCCGTGAGGCCCTCCGCCTTTACGTGGCGGCTGGCTCACCGTGCGGGCTTGATTCCGAGACGGTGGTGTTAGTGTTGGTCGCACCTTTAGAGGAGGAGCGCCGGCCTCATGGCGCTTCCCTTCGTCATTTAGGGATGGCTTCTTCAAGCCACCTGAAGGTAAGTTTTACAGGCAGTTTGCTGTTGATGTACTACTTGTTTTTTTCTTCTCATTTTATGGCCACTCCATTTGGCATGTGGTGTGGGGTCTTAGTTCTCTGACCAGGGATTGACGCTGTGTTCCCTGCAGTGGAAGTGCACCGTCTTAACCACTGGACCACCAGGAAAGTCCTGGTGTACTGCTTCTTGAAGTGATGTTTTGTACAAGCAAATAGCAATGATATAAACCCTACTCCTGGAAATTGTACTCTGCTCCTAGGTTTTCCGATTTTTTGATTCTGTGAGTTCTTTAACAAAATCTCCTCAGAGAGTTTGAAAGATTACAGCTGCTGAGTATTTTACTTGGGAAAATTTTAACTCCAAGAAAATAACAGCACCTTATATAATACAAAGAGCAGCCAAGGTAGGGTTTACTGAGTGGCGTCAATTCAACAATGTCCCTTATCTGCAAACACAGATGCAAAGACCAGCTATCCAGACAGTGGGGCCATCTGGTTGGTTCTTCCAGAGTCCGGGAGAGGGAATGTTCCTGCAGGAGGAGCACTCTTACTTGTTTTCACCTGGAGGTTCTGATGGTCCCAAATGACGAGGTTTAAATGGACACTGTTCCCTTTTCCCAAATCGGTCTTAACACTCTTGTGGACAACAACGGTGATCAGCTCCCTAGTTTAGCCAGTTTTGCATCTGTTGTAAATTTTCCTGTTGTGGGCTTTGCCTTGAAATAAAGATGGAAGTGACATGGTTGGTGATGAGCACACATTCCCCAGGGCTCTAATCCCTCTCAGTCATTCGGCAGAACTTGTTATTTCCATTCTATCCAGATTGCATCTGGGCCATTGGCCAAGTGGCTATTCCTTGGCACATCGGAACCCCGCTCTCAGGTCTTGATTTTCTCAAGACCAGTGTTGTTCTCAGTGTCATGGTTCGTTGAGGGATGTCCTGACTCTGTCCTGCCCGCTGAGGTGGTTGGACGGTGGCTTCTGCAGGGGGTTTGCTGCTCTGCAGCGGCTGCAGTCTCAGCCTCTCCCTGCCCCTTCATATCAGCACTTTCCTTCATTCTGCTTTTGGAATTGATTTCTTCTGCATTTAAAAAAAATGCGGCCTTTGTGGGGAATCCTCCTTTTTATGGCCGTAACTCCAGTAGCTGGCCCGGTAGCAAGTTCACGATGGGTAATTAAAACAGGGAAGCGGTGTCTGGAAACACTGTGTTTGCTTTAAATTTGCACTGTGTTTGAGAAATAAAACCGTCAAACAGATACACTTTAAAATGACTGCTTTGAGAGAAATCTGCTTTTCTTAATTTTCTTCACTTTTTTCCTATTAGAACTGTTCTCTGGACTTGTCCTTTTTCATATTCAGAAATTCATGTGGGAAAAGACCAGTGATACCATCATTCCTGAACAGGGGCTTAAAGTTGTTTTTTTCCAGGACCATGTTGGCTTTTCACCCACTGATTCACTTTTTCATCTGGAAGCCCTGAAGACTGATGGCATTTTTTCCCCCTTTCTTTCAAAACAAAACAAGATAAAACATTGCCTTAGTAATGTATCATCCACACAGAAAATGCCAGGAATACACAGTATTATTTTTAAAAACGAAAAAAGCCAGGCGGCAAGGGGATAGCTTGTAGTGGCTGCCAGGCTGAATGCCCACTGAGGATTCAGCAGAGGGTGTCTGATGCCTCTGTTCCTCTCTGCTCCCTGAGTGTGCCTCTGGAAGAGCGAGTGGTATTAGAGTCCTTGCTGTGGCCACAGAACACAGAGAAGCTAACGGACCAGCCTGGAGATCAGAGCTGATCTCATTTGTGCTAATTGGCCCAGACATGAACTAGAGCTTTCACACATGTGATATCTTGGACATAAATTAGGCAGTTAGGTACAGGGCTGAATTAATTTGAAGACAAATTAATTTTATTGCCAAGAATCCTGCTGTTCAGACTTAAAATTACATATTGGGGTCGTAGGGGTCACAGTTCCAACAAGAAAAATAATCATGAACATAGATCCCTTTTTTTTTCTTGCCAGGCACTGTTTTAAGCCTTCATGTGGTGATTATATTTAATCACTGTTAACAGCAGAGTGAGGCAGGAGTGTGTCCCATTTTACCACTCAGGAAGCCCAGTCCCAAGAGAGGTGACAGTTTTGTCAAAGGTCACTCCATTTGTAGTAGTTCACCTTTGGGTGATGCTTGGGGGTGCAGAATGTTTCGACGTGTTTGACCTTTCCAGTTACCC
The DNA here is from genome assembly GCF_049115385.1 of Moschus berezovskii. NCBI lineage: Eukaryota > Metazoa > Chordata > Mammalia > Artiodactyla > Moschidae > Moschus > Moschus berezovskii. The sequence goes on from NC_142478.1 coordinate 67,553,806, forward strand.
TGAGAGGGTAGAGCTGCTGCTGTCCCATGAATTGAACAAGGAAATCGAGGCTCCCAGAAGTGAAGCCCCTTATTCATGCTAACGTGGCCCATGAGCGTCCCAGCTCTGGCGGAAACCTGGTCTCTGACATCCTGGCCAGCATCCACACCAGGCTGCATCCCAGGTCGTGCGCAGGAAAACTAAACCTAGACTGAATGGGACTCTTGCGATCTCTCCAGTCCAAACTGGAAGGCCGTTGTGGCTGTTGCAGGGAGCCCATCAAAGGGCAAAGAGCCATGTACCAGCAGGCCTGTGAGCCAGGTCAGTGGGCACCGAGCAGGGCTGTGTCCACTTTGTGTGGAAGGACTTACAGGTGTGCCAGTCCTTTCCTGAGTCCGCCTTCCTCCCTGCAGAGGCTCGAGGGCTGCTGTCTTGGCGTCTCATTGCACAGGAGTTTCCCGTCACTGTCCCCTCCTCTGGGAATCCCCTGCCAGTGTTACCTTCTTACTCTGCTGTCTCTCAGCCCCTCAGCTAGCCTCTTTGGAGCATCTACTCTGTAGAAAATTGCTCCCTACATCTGTTTTATTTTGAAACTAGATCCTTGATTTCCTTCCTTCCTTCTTTCCTGCTTCCACCTGTCACCTAACTCCCATTCATCCTTAGAGGTGTCTCCTCAGGGAATCTTCCCGGATGTACCAGACTCAGGTGGCAGGAAGGCAACCTCGTGACACTTAATTTTCACTCCACTTATCTTACACAAGTGTCGTGTTGGTAGTGTAGACTCTGTGGTTTCCTAGTGAAAAAGACAGGTAATAACTACAGCTAACACTTACCCAGAGCCTGCCTTAGGCCAGGCATTGTTTTGAGTGCTTTAGATTCATGTTGTCACATTGGTCTCCAGACAACCCCAGTGAGAACAGAGTCCTCATTATTCCCGTTTTATAGGTGAGGAAGCTTGAGGTCCAGATAGGTTAGGTGAATGTCCCTAAGGTCATACAGCAGATATGTAGAAGAATTAGGGTATTCCTCACCCCTGCACTGTACTGGGGGCACTGACTGTTTGTCAGGCACTGTTCCAGGACTTTGTTAAGTCGTTTAGTCCTCACGGCACTAAACGAAGTCTGACACTTCCCTGTACTGAGCCCTTTGACCATCACCATAAGAGGCCTGGGCTGGAGTGGAACCAAGATCTGTCTGGTTCCTGAGCCCGTGCTCCAGCTGTCTGCTTGACTTTGCTGTCTTTGACTTTCAGTCTCATAGACTGCACGCTCTGCTTTGTTAAGACTGTAAACCCCTTGAGAGCAGGATCTGAGTTTAGTTGTCCTTCCCCTCCTTGCTTGGTAATGGGCCTGTGTTATGGTGGCTACTCAAGGAAAGTGCTCTTGAGTGAGTGACCGAGGTAGTAAGATGGGTTAGGTGTCTGGGTGAAATGCATAAGCCTTGTTGACGGAACCATGAGGTCTGCCAAAAGTGAGGTAAAGAAGGGACAAAGAATTTCCTCGTATTTTTATATACTCTTAAGCAAGGAGATCCAACCAGTCCATTCTAAAGGAGATCAATCCTGGGTGTTCATTGGAAGGACTGATGCTAAAGCTGAAACTGCAGTACTTTGGCCACCTCATGCGATGAGTTGATTCACTGGAAAAGACTCTGATACTGGGAGGGATTGGGGGCTGGAGAAGACGGGGACGACAGAGAATGAGATGGCTGGATGGCATCACCGACTCTGTGGACATGAGTTTGAGTGAACTCCGGGAGTTGGTGATGGACAGGGAGGCCTGGCGTGCTATGATTCATGGGGTCGCGGAGAGTTGGACACGACTGAGCGACTGAACTGAACTGAAGAGTATATAATAAACATTATGCACCATCACTAAAATCTCCTTGCCATCCAAAGAAAAGATGGATGAAGAAGCTTGAGAAAGAAGAGATGAAGTCCCATTATGAGCTCTCATGTTTAAGACAGGAAATGCTGATTATATCCAAAGCCACCCATCACTCCACGCCTCATTAGGGATTTAGAAAATGCACTATTTAATTGGGGTCAGTCAGTCACTGAAGGTTTTATGATCCTTGTGGGAAAACCCGGCAGCCCGTGGTCACAATGCCACCTGGAGACAGCATGTGGAATTACATGCTTTCTGTCCCAAGCCTGGTCAGAATTCATTTTGCAAAATGCATTTCCTGTTGAGTCACTGAACTCCCACTTCCTAATTGTTTCTCTGCCGACTTCGTGCTTTGATTAAATCAGTACTTGTTTTCTGTTCAAAATTTCTGTCCTGAATGTATTTACATTCAAATAGCCAAGTTCAATGTGGAGCTGTTTTACTGATCATAAACCCTTGAATAAAAACAGGGGAAAGCAAATAGATAACACTAGAGGGTAGCAGACACCCACACTCCAGGAGAGGGGGCCACAGGCCAGAGTCTGTTCTGTTCGGAGGAGAGAAGCCTGGTCTGGGTGAGGGGTGGGAAGGAGCAAGGTCGGTCCCCCTTGCCTTCCCCTGCTGGTTCATATCTGCCTTAAAACCCGCTGAATGATGGAGCATTCAGGGGATATTAGGTGGTTTCTTAAGCCCTCAGAAGGTAGGGTTCTGAATAATCCCATAATTCACGACTTTCCTACAGTCCTCAGACTGGCACCCTTTTTGTTCTGATTCTTTGCAGGACAACAGAACCGAGCTGAACCTTAACCACTCCTAATCCAGACTCTGCCTCCACTAAGCAATTGAAAACAGACAGTTGTTTGTCTCCTCCTTAAAAATCCCCAACAAAGGAAAATTCTGTTTCTCACTTGTTCCACTGTTGAGCATGACTTTTTCCACTGGCAAGTTCTAAATTTGTTATGAACTAGTTCCATACACTTCTTTATGGTAGAAGATTTACTTAATCTTCATACAGAAGAAAATAATTGTTTTAATCTTTAACCTTTTCACAAGCTTAAATGTTATTTAATATCTGGTTTTAACAGCTTTATTGAGTTAAATTTACATATAGCTATCCTATTTAAAGTGGTCTTTAGTATATTCACAGATATGTGCCACTATCACCACAGACATCACCACAGAATGTTTTCACCACCTCAGAAAGAAACCCCATGTTCTATGCTGTTGCACACACACGCACACCCAGCACTAAGCAACCACTAGTATACTTTCTGCCTCTATAGATTTTCCTTTCTGGGCATCTCATATGCACGAATCCTACAATATGTGGATTGTCATCACTGGCTTCTTTACTTAGCCCAGCATTGTCAAGCTTCATCCACATTGTAGCATCTGTCAATGTGTGCATGCTCAGTTGTGTCCAACTCTGCAATCCCATGGATTGAAGCCTGGCAGGTTCCTCTGTCCATGGGATTTTTCCAGGTAAAAATACTGGAGTGAGTTGCCATTTCCTCCTCCAGGGAATCTTCCCCACCCAGGGATCAAACCTGCATCGGCAGGTGAATTCTTTACCACTGAACCAGCAGGGAAGTCCAGTGTGTCAGAACTTCATCCCTTTCTTTGGGAAATGTGTTTCGCATTTCTTGTATTCATTTATCAGTTGCTGGACATTTGGATTGTTTCCACCTTTTGGGTATGATGAATAATAATAGGTTTATGGTGCAAAACATATATTTTCCTTTCTCTTGGATACCTAGCAGTCTAGTCAAGGCTATGGTTTTTCCCGTGGTCGTGTATGGATGTGAGAGTTGGACTGTGAAGAAAGCTGGTCGCCGAAGAATTGATGCTTTTGAACTGTGGTGCTGGAGAAGACTCTTGAGAGTTCCTTGGACTGCAAGGAGATCCAACCAGTCCATTCTAAAGGAGATCAATCCTGGGTGTTCATTGGAAGGACTGATGCTAAAGCTGAAACTGCAATACTTTGGCCACCTCATGCGTCGAGTTGACTCACTGGAAAAGAGTCTGATGCTAGGGCGAATTGGGGGTGGGAGGAGACGGGGACGACAGAGAATGAGATGGCTGGATGGCATCACCAACTTGATGGACATGAGTTTGAGTGAACTCTGGGAGTTGGTGATGGACAGGGAGGCTTGGCGTGCTGTGATTCATGGGGTCGCAAAGAGTCGGACACGACTGAGCGACTGAACTGAACTGAACTGAGAGTAATTTTGTGCTTGATCTTTTGATGAATTTCTAAACTGTTGCCCAAAGCGGCTGTACTATTTTTCATTCTAGCCAGTAGTGTATGAGGGCTCTGAATTCTCTTCATCCTCCCCAATACTTGTTGGTATCTGTCTTTTTGATTCCAAACTTCTCGTGAGTATGAAGTGATATGTTATTGTGGTTTTGATTTGTTTCCCTGGTGGCTGATAATGTTGAGTAGCTCTTCATGTGCTTTTTTTGCCATTTGTATATCTTCCTTGAAGAAGTATCTAGATTTCTTGCTCATTTAAAAAAATGGGATTATTTTTCTTTTCTTATTGAGTTCTTTATATGGTCTAGATAAAAGTCATTTTTCAGATATATGACATAATTATTTTCTCTCATTCTGGGGGTTGTCTTGCCCCTTTCTTGATAGTATCCTTTGAAACACAAAAGTTTTTAATTTTGATGAAGTCCAATTAAGGTTTTTCTTTTGTAAGAAGATTTCTTCAGTACATGTTACAAAACTGTTAGGTATCTTTTTATTTTCCCAATGTAAAATTATAGAAAATATGATGTTTGAAAAGCTTTGCCACCACCCAAGAACCTTTGGTGGATAGAGTTTGCTTTCCCCTCAAGACAATGGGCTTACCTAGGGGTTTTCACCCCAGTGCTTCTTTTTGGGGGTGCTTGCTTCAGTCATTTTTTAATTTTTCTTTCAATTTTTTGGTATGCTTCTAACTGGAGAGTTTTTAACTTAACAGGGACTATAAAATAAAATCTCCACTAATAGTAAATAAAAGCCAGAGAGGTCTAACATTTTTAGAGCTGATGGATATTTGCTCTTTGCTATCCTGCTCCATTTGAAAAACAGCTGTTCGTGTTTCACCACATTCAGCCTTTCATCCAGAGACGACCGTGCCTTCTATTTACGCACAGCGAGGCTTCCCACGGGATGGTCGCAATAAATCTGATAACCAAAGCCGACCACTTTCATGTGGATCATCTTTCTTCCTCTTCCAACAGGTATGGCAGATCCCAGAAAATGGACTCACCCTTTCCCTGACCGAGCCCGTGGTCATCTTAGAAGGCCACTCAAAGAGAGTTGGCATCGTAGCCTGGCACCCGACGGCCCGCAATGTGCTTCTCAGCGCAGGTAGGAGCCGCGCGGCCTCTGCTTTCCCCTCCCCTTCACTCCCCACTGCCCCGTGTGGAGGAAGCAACAGACACGTTCTGACTGTGCTGGCAGCTGTGAAATCAGAAGAACCCAGAGTGGGTTGCAGGTGTCCCCTGACCCATGTGTGCACGCGCGCGCGTGTGTGTCTGTTGAGGCCACTTGGGCAGATCTAGTGAAAGCTGTGGACTTCTTGTCTAGAACCAGGCATGGACACGTACTTGCTTAGGGTGTCCAGCGCCTTGTGACCCCAGTGGGTCTCAGCAGGGTCACGGCTCCCGCTGGGGCTCCCAGAGCCCGCAGTTGTAGTGTTGCTCCTGATAGGGTAGAAGGAGCCCAAGCCGGAATCAGGAGCTCTGGTATTGCTGCCAGTGTTGGGGTGATCTTGTTAGTTAAATATGCTCTTTCCTTTTAAAAATACTTCCATTTTTCTCTTGGAGTCCATGTATATTATAGAGAATATATATAAACAAAAAGGAGAAAATAAAAATCACTTATGACCCTGTCACCCAGAGGAAACATCATCATTACCCCATTTTGATGTTTCCAGAAGATATTTCTGTGTGCATAAATGATTTTACACACAAAGAAGGGTTCAGACTCTTTCACGTGACCTGCTTTCTGCACTTGCTGGTACACTGTAGTCCTTTTCATACACACTGTGTGATATTTTTAATGACTCCATTAGTAGTCCATTAGTGTCTGGATACCTCTGTTTATTTAGTTAGTCCTCTGTTTTTGGACATTAAGGTTGTTTTTGCTTTTTCCACTGTTAAACAGCACTGCAGTGAACCTTGTGACCAAGTCCTAGTTGTTCCCTGTTGCTTTCCAACTTGATTAGTTTCCAAGTTTCATCTTAAAGAAATCTTTTTCTTGGTTCAAAAATATGAGCGTTTATCTACTATCATAGAAGCAATACAAAGGACAGGAAGGAGCTTTGTGGGGTGATGAAAATGTTCTAGATCTCGGCTGTGATAGTGGCTAGATGAGTATATATGTCTGTCAGAACTTAACCAGTGTATACTTAAAATGAGTGCCTGGTATGCAAACTGTACCTTAAAAAAATTGGCTTATTAAAAATGCAGTGCTAATGTTAGTGGTAGAATTTTAAAGTCTTTCACTTTACCAGTAAAGAGGAGAGAAGTCCAGTTTTTAAACTAGGAATGAAAGGTATTTGTGATGTAGTGAGTTAATTTAAAAATCAAATGCCTAGTGCCTATTGAAACCAAGAACTACTTTAAAAAAAAAAAGATTCTTTTTTTAAAAATCACAATTGGCTATAACTGGGAACCCTTCCAGTGTTTTTCTCAGAACCTTAGTCTGATAAGGAGAGAAAACAATTCCAAAGGTGGAATTCCATCATGGAAAATACCCTACTGCCTGCCTCATCGAGGTCAGACCTAGGGTATCATCGGCAGACCAAGCCCAGTTTCTCTTGTACAAGCTGAGGAGAACGGTTGATTGCCGCGTTGTGCATATTTTAAGACTATATGATCCATCCACAGTGGCTGGAGTTACTTATTTGCCTGTGATGAAGGAGGAAGAGGACGGGTCAAGTCTCCATCCCAGAATTCCAACCCTTCATACTGTTGTGCAGCTTTTTCACCCATTTCCTACTTCTAAAGAGATGGGAATAGCAGACCACCTGACCTGCCTCTTGAGAAACCTGTATGCAGGTCAGGCAGCAACAGTTAGAACTGGACATGGAACAACAGACTGGTTCCAAATAGGAAAAGGAGAACGTCAAGGCTGTATATTGTCACCCTGCTTATTTAACTTATATGCAGAGTACATCATGAAAAACGCTGGGCTGGAGGAAGCACAAGCTGGAATCAAGTTTGCCGGGAGAAATATCAGTAAGCTCAGATATGCAGATGACACCACCCTTATGGCAGAAAGTGAAAAGGAACTAAAGAGCCTCTTGATGAAAGTGAAAGAGGAGAGTGAAAAAGTTGGCTTAAAGCTCAGCTTTCAGAAAACTAAGATCATGGCATCTGGTCCCATCACTTCATGGGAAATAGATGGGGAAACAGTGGCTGACTTTATTTTTGGGGGCTCCAAAATCACTGCAGATGGTGACTGCAGCCATGAAATTAAAAGACGCTTACTCCTTGGAAGGAAAATTATGACCAATCTAGACATATTAAAAAGCAGAGACGTTACTTTGTCAACAAAGGTCCATCTACTCAAGGCTATGGTTTTTCCAGTAGTCATGTATGGATGTGAAAGTTGGACTATAAAGAAAGCTGATTGCCAAAGAATTGATGCTTTTGAACTGTGGTGCTGGAGAAGACTCTTGAGAGTCCCTTGGACTGCAAGGAGATCCAACCAGTCCATCCAAAAGGAGATCAGTCCTGGGTGTTCATTGGAAGGACTGATGTTGAAGTTGAAACTCCAATATTTTGGCCACCTGATGCGAAGAGCTGACTCATTTGAAAAGTCCCTGATGCTGGGAAAGATTGAGGGCAGGAGGAGAAGGGGATGACAGAGGATGAGATGGTTGGATGGCATCACCTACTCAGTGGACATGAGTTTGGGTGAACTCCGGGAGTTGGTGATGGACAGGGAGGCCTGGCGTGCTGCGGTTCATGGGGTCACCAAGAGTTGGGCACGACTGAGTGACTAAACTGACTGAACCCTTAGGTAACTTAGGTGTCCTGGTTATCAGTAGCTAATTTTTCTAAGTGTTTGCAGAATTGGCTCATTGACAACAGTTTCACCTTCAGGATGTCCATCCTTTATGTTGCTTTCTCCTTGTGCTAATGTCCTGGAAGCAACAATGGTGCCTCTTTTTAAAGGGCCTTTGGGGACAGGGTGCTGACCATGGAGGGAAGATGGGTTGATGAGCTGAGGGGCTGTGGCTCGGCTGACCTGTGGCCTTTTCGGGGATCAGGTTCTGAATTTATGTGCCTATTTGACGGCAGTTTGTGCTTCTCAAACCAGGCCAGTTTTGGCCTATTTTTCTCTCCTTTTTGAAGATAAAAATCTGCTATGAGCAGATGGCTGGGCATTTCCGTTCACTTACTGTAATTTACATGCTTTGGTCCAAGACCAGCACCATTGACTGCAGTAACCTCCTATACAGTCTTTGTCTTGAGTCTCCTAAACCGTTATTTAAACCCTTTATTTTTAGTTTCTCCGGAAAAGAAAGAAGCTGTATTCGTTCTGATGCATGTTTTATAGAAAAGGAAACTTACAGTCACTCAGGATCCACCAGCCCATTTAACTCTATTTAAAAAAAAAAAAAATAGGATTCTATTTTCCTGCAGTTCTTTTTGTTTGCTTAGTGTTCTTGTTTGTTTCACATGAACCCAGACTTAATAAGCTGTATTTTTCCTTTACCATGTTTCTTTTATCCAAATCTCTTTTTCCTTTGATCATTTCAGGTTTTGACTCCTGGCAAGTAGGGCTTCTTATAATTAGCATCTTCATTTCAGTACATATGTATATTCATCCTCCCTGTGCTTATGGTTCTCACAGATGTGTTGTTGTGCAGGCGTTTCTCATCCCTGAGGGTGTGGTTCTGCTTGCTTGCAGGCTGTGATAATGCCATCATCATCTGGAATGTGGGGACGGGGGAAGCCCTGATAAACTTGGATGACATGCATTCAGACATGATTTACAATGTCAGCTGGAACCGGAACGGTAGTCTGATCTGCACAGCCTCCAAAGACAAGAAAGTGAGAGTAATCGATCCGAGGAAACAGGAGATTGTTGCTGTAAGTATTCTTAGGGCAACAGCCCCGGTATTTGTCGTGCTGCAGTGGGTGAGAGCTTTCTGCTTTTTAACACAGACCAGAGAGGCTGGGCTGCCAGTCCGTGGACCCTTGCTGTGTACAGAGATCCAACTGTGAATCAGAAAAGGCTTGTCCGGGCTTCTGTCTCCCAGTCGCCCTTCTCTTCAGAGCTGTGCACGTGCAGCTTTTACCCAAGCCTTCCTGGTAAGACTTCCCTGGTGGCTCAGATGGTGAAGCGTCTGCCTACAATGTGGGAGACCCAGGTTCAATCCCTGGGTCGGGAAGATCTCCCGGAGAAGGAAATGGCAACCCACTCCAGTATTGTTGCCTGGAAAATTCCATGGACAGAGGAGGAGCCTGGTAGGCTGCAGTCCATGGGGTCGCAAAGAGTTGGACACGACTCAGCGACTTCACTTTATTTCTTTCACTTTCTCCCTCTCAGTTGGCAACCATTTCTCACAGAGAGACAAAGTTTTTTAATCAGTTTACTTAAGAATTTGCAAGTCTAGGGCTTCCCTGGTGGCTCAGTGGTGAAGCATCCACCTGCCAATGCAGGAGACATGGGCTCAATCCCTGATCTGGGAAGAGCCCACATGCTGTGGATCAGCTAAGCCCATACACAACAACTATGGAGCCTGAGACCGCAACTGTTAAAACCCAAACACCCAGGAGCCCATGCTCCTCAACAAGAGAAGCCACTGCAGTGAGAAGCCTGCACACCGCAATTAGAGAGCAGCCTCCACTCACCACAACCAGAGAAAGCCCACACGAAGACCTAGCATGACCAAAAATAATAAGTAAATAAATAAAATTTAAAAAAAATTAAGTTGAAGATACAACATCACCCTTAAAGACTTGGCGAGTCTAGATCAGCTAACCCACAGAGTTTTAACTGCATGCTGGCCTCAGACTGCAGGTAGCTCAGTGGATGCCCTCCCCTGCTCCTCAGTTCGTTGTTAAAGGGCCTGATGACGCTGAGCATTCTTCCCACAGCACAACATCCTTGGTCCTGCCCTCTGAGCTAGGCCTCCACAAAATCACACATTATGACAAAGATGGATAGTCAGACCTTTAGTCACTTCTCCCATATCTGTGCCCTGTCACAACCCTTCTCTGAGAAGGTAGCTCTTGCCCGGCATTGCTTTTTTTTTTTTTTTTTTATGGAGGCTAATTATTTTACAGTATTATATTGGTTGGTTTTGCCATACATTGACATGAATTTGCCCCGGGTGTACATGAGTTCCCCCTCCCGAACCCACCTCCCTCCTCCCCTTTTCCTCCCTCTGGGTCATCCCCGCATACCAGCCCCGAGCATCCTGTAACATGCATCAACCCTGAACTGGCGATTCGTTTCACATATGATGATATACATGTTTCAATGCCATTCTCCCAAACCATCCTACCCTCACCTTCTCCCACAGAGTCCCAAAGACTGTTCTATACATCTGTGTCTCTTTTGCTGTCTCATATACAGGGTTATCATTTGCATCTTTCTAAATTCCATATATATGCATTAGTATATTGGTGTTTTTCTTTCTGGCTTCCGGCTTTGCTTTTTATGCGTCAGGTGACAGGCGTGGCTGGCGCTTATCAAGGACCTGTGCGTGTGGTTTCTCCACTAGAACCTTCCATAGAGCAGAGCTGGGGGGCTCCCATTGAACAGATGAGGCCAAGGAAGGGTTAACCGACTCGATTTCCTGTCCCATGAAATTGCTGGATGCCATAGCATATATCCACCTTTAGGTTATTATCATACTTTTGAGAAACAAATGTTTGGCAGAGCCCTTTCACGTGTTTCTGCGGAGGCTGGACTGGAGTTGGTGGCAGGGGCTGGTGGAAGGGCTGAGGGCCTTCAGTCCAGGCCTGGCATGCTTGCTTGCTCACCAGCCGAGGGGCCTCGGCCAGATCCCTTGGTATCTCTGTTTGCTCCTCCAGGGAGGGGAGGTGGTTAGTACTGACGTGTGCGTGTGCACATACAGGTGCGCACACGCAGTCGCACCTTTGATGTGAGTGGCATGTGGGGTGTAGCTGGGTTCACTGAGCCCCCACTGTCCTTCATTTTTCCTTCCTGCAGGCAGACTATGTGTAAACTGCCTCTTTGCTTTCTCACGCAGGAGAAGGAGAAAGCACATGAAGGAGCCCGACCCATGAGAGCCATCTTCCTGGCCGATGGCAATGTCTTCACCACTGGCTTCAGTCGCATGAGTGAGCGGCAGCTGGCTCTCTGGAACCCGGTACGTGCCTTTGCAGCCCTGCCACCCCTTTGCGGCCTTGAGCTTTCCCTTTTCTGGGCGCGCCTTGAGGTGGGCCAGTAGATGATAGGGTTCTTGGTGTCATATGCCAAACTCCCGCTCATCTTAAATTGGATGTGAAGTTCTCATCCTCACTGGAGACTTACTGCTGAATGTGTTTTAAAAATACATTCTTGAAAAAAAATAAATAAATAAATAAAAATACATTCTTGATACTCCTAAGGAGTCCATGTTGACTGTTGTTTTTTGAAAGAATGCATGAAGAATCCAGTGTTTTAGACTTGGGAAATAAGTTCTGAACTTAGTTAAAATGTTTCCTAAAGAACGTGATCAAATGTCTAAATCAAAATAGTCCTGCTTGGGAAACTGCTCATGGCAGCAGCAGTGGGAAAGAAGCACTGAGCTGCCTGTGTGGTGTGACCCCTCTGTGCGCCTGTGTGCCGGAGGGAGGGAGGGAGGCCACAGCAGTCCCTGCCCCGCGCTGGACCGTGGAGTATGGTGTATGCGGTGAGGTTTGTATTTTTCCTGCACCTTTTAACTTTCTAAAGAACATGAGTTTTTTTTTTAATAAGAAAAAGTACTTTAAAAAGAAAGTAGTCACAGAAGAGATGGACTCTCTCGTCTCTCATGGCATCACACTGATGGGTGCATTAATTATGCAGTCAAGTCAGCACACTTCAGTGAGCTGGATCTCATATAGTATTCTTATTGGTAATTACACATATGAGTATTACATGTGTGTTTAAACTTTCATTATTTTAGGGAAATGGCTAACTTAGAGATGAAAGAAGGTACCATCTTATGAAAATTCATCTTTTAAAATGTGTGTGTATGTACGTGTGTTTGTGTGTGTGTACATATATGTGTGTATATATATACTTTTTCTTCCAGAAAAACATGGAGGAACCAATTGCTCTTCATGAAATGGACACTAGCAATGGGGTTTTGCTGCCTTTCTACGACCCCGACACCAGTATCATTTACTTATGTGGAAAGGTAAGCAGTAATTTTCCTGTTTGATCTTAAATTTAATCCTGTAAGAAGAAAAGTTTATCCTTCAGAGCTTTAGTAGATGGGCAATTGTATAGAGAATAGCGCTTTGTGGATATGGGCTTTTGAGGGCCTCAGAGACTCTCAAGAGGGTTCTTACTCCTAGAGTTCTGTGTTAAGAGCCAGGCCTTGGATTATGTGGCCTGACTCAAGTGTCAGAAGGTGACAGTCATTACAGGAAGACCCCACACAAAACTCGGAACCCCTTTCTGCTGCCTGATGATCGCTGCCTAACTAAAGTGTTGGTAGCTTTATCTTCATTACTGTTACATCATTTTAGAAAGTCGTGACCTCAGTATCCCTTCTTTTTTTGTAGGTTAAATAATCATGTAGAATTTTTGTAGTTGAAATATTTGAATTAATAAAAATAAATCTCTTGATATGTTCCCTTCCCCAAACCTGTCAGATAGTCCCTTGCTGGGTGAAGCTGGGGGTGTCTTATTATTACTTCTGTTCACAACTGATGGAGTGAGCTGCAGACCTGCTTGACATTTTTATAGGTCAGTTACTTAGAAACTGAGATCTTGTCTGTTTTCTTGAAAGTCGTACTTGGCGATGTTAACATCTGCCATAGACCACATCAGCCAGATGGGTAGAGAGTTATTGTGAGTATGTAGAAAGCAGTGTGTGATTAGCTTGTCTTCATTGCTTTAGATAGTTGCATCACTGAAACAGATGGAGATCCTGGGAAAGGAGAGGAGGGTGGAGTACTGCCCAGCTCTTTATCACTTCTTCCACAGACCTCTTCTCTCCCCTCTGCCCAGCAGGGCTGCCTTCACTCTGTTTCATGTAACTGCGCAATAGTTATTTATCCTCAGGCCAGTGTATTCAGATCTTCAGAAAACTCTGACCATCTACACAAAATGATAGCAGAACCTGACACATTGCAGTGAGATAGCATTCCAATCTGAAGTTAAAGGGTACTTGCTGAAACTAATGTTTCTTCATTAGAGAAATCGTACTTCTTATCCTGTTGTGTGGTGTTAGTGCCCTCAGACCTGTGCCATGAAGGAATGTTAAAATCATTCCTTTGGGCGATGAACCTTTCTTCCCCTACTCTGCCTTGGTGTCAGACGCAGCGCAGGACAGTCAAAGCCCTCAAGAATAGGCCGTTTTGAGGGCATGCTAGCCTTGCACAAGCGAGGGCTTGCTCTCAGGAAGTGAAACCATCTGAGGCCAAGCCTCATAAGGGGAGAAAAAGGTCAGCCTCGTAGCTGAGTCCCAGTCAGCGCTGAGCTCAGGGAGGAGTGAGACGCCCACCTAAACCAGGTGTTTTGGCTCACGTCTCCTGTTTCTTGTAGGGCGACAGCAGTATCCGCTACTTCGAGATCACGGATGAATCCCCTTATGTCCACTACCTCAACACGTTCAGCAGCAAGGAGCCTCAGAGGGGGATGGGCTACATGCCTAAGAGGGGACTCGATGTCAACAAATGTGAGATTGCCAGGTAAAGAATCGGTATCGGAAAGCATTTAGAAGGCTTATGCCGTCCATGTTCTGTGAGAGCACGTGCTTCTGCTGTGCCCTGTCTTTCTACCTGTGTGTGTATAGTAGAATCGTAGAACTAGTGTCTCATTTCCTCCTTAGAAACACGGGGTTTGAGAGTAAGAAGGAACCATTCAAAATCATTTAATCCAACTGTGCCCTCCCCGTCCTCCAGATTATAAACTTGAAATACAGCAGTTAAGTGGCTTCACTGGGGTGACTCACACCCTGATTTAGTGAAATCTTTGCCTCTTGTTTTCAGGCTACAGCTGCGGCCAGTGTCCGCTGGCAGGCAACCAGGGAGCCTGTCCCCAGGATGGAACTGAGAGATGGTTTTCCTGCCCTGTGAGGGGACCTGCCAGGTTCCTAACTGGCTCATGGACCCCATGGATCTGAAACTAGAGAAGCAGAGATCCATAGCGGATGTTAGTTGGCTTAGGAAGGTCATCTGTGTTGTGTAACATCTGCCTCTCTCTATTACTCTGTGGAGTTTTAAAAAATGCGTATTCCATGTTGCTAGTGACTTTCCTAAGGGGCAGGCTTTTTTTCTCAGTACCAACCAACTGCTGGCCATTTTAAAGAACAAAATAACTAGCACAACATTATCAAGCATATGATCATACCACATCTTTATAACACTGTGTTTACATGGACATTTGTTTAAGTGTGCTAAGCTGGTCACACAGATAACTGACACATCTTTAAAAATAAAAGAAAATTTTATGGGCCCATTTTTATATAATCACTACAGGGTTTTTTTTTTAAATACTTCAACTCTGTAGCCAGAATAATGAAGCTGTCACAAATACTTCTAAATTGCGGTTTAAAGTAATCAAAATATGGTTCAAGGACTTCCCCGGTAGCCCAGTGGTTAAAACCCTGTGCTTCCACTGCAGGAGCCATGAGTTCGATCCCTGGCCAGGGAAGCAGGCTGTACAGGGTAGCCAGAAGCAAAACGTGGTTCACAACAGACTGAATCTGAACTTTAAAATTACATTCAGGATTTGGGAACAGGTTTACTGTCATCTAAACGTTTGAAGAGACCATAGTCAGCCCTTGGAATTTGCAAGTTCTGCATCTGTGGATTGAAAATACCGAGGGGAAAAAGTTCCAGAGAGTTCCAGAAAGCAGAACTTGAATCTGTGGCACGTGGGACATGATTTACATAGCATTTACGCTGTGTTCACAACTGTTTACCTAGCATTTACGTCACCCTAGGTGTCATAAGTCATCTAGAATGATTTAGACTGTAAAGCGCTGTACCATTTTCTGTAAAGGACTTGAGAGCATCCTTGGATTTCCGTGTTTTGGGGTGTCCTGGACCCATCCCCCCTGGATACTGAGGAGCGACTGTTTAAGTGGGTCAGTCAGGACGCCTCCTGTTTACTGTTTCTGGGGTGTTGGTTACGTGTGGGGCAATGTGTTAACTACATGGCCCAGATAGATCCCCTTTCCACGCCGTGAGGTGGGTGCTGGTGTACCCCCTTCATGAATGAGGAGCTCAAGTCTGGCTGAGATGGACACAAGCCCTGGGGTGGGAGTGGAGCTGGCCTTCCAGCTCAGGCCCGTCGTCCCACCGCTGAGCTGACTGCACAGGTTTGGGGCTTGGTGTTCCTGCTCTTCTCACGCTATGAATAATTCCAGATTTTTCTTGAGTGTTACCCCTGATGTGGTTTGCTCAGATGCCAACATTTAATTCCTAGGATTGTTTTCATTTCCTTTTTAAAAACCCTATTTATACTTACGAATGTTCAGCCACCTCATGTTGGCCGAAGACCTGGCATCCAGGTCATAGATACTGTCAGAGAGGTGGGTGTGCATTGTCTCCTGGCTGTCGACTTGGCGATTTTCTCACAAGCGGTTCCTTATTGGTGATGTTAATCATTTCCCCATGGCTCATCAGCCCCCCGGTAACTGGAACTTGACTGTCACCAATAACGCATGGCCTCTGCTCCTGGTTCATGTCTCTGTCCGCCATTTCCCAGCATAGCTCCTCTCACTTCCCCTTCTTCCTCTGTGAATGGGAACACTGAGTTCTCCCTCTTCACCAGGATCTGTCAGATGAGGTGATGGGCAAATGCAGCATGTACAAGAATCCTCACTAAGCCTGTTACTTGGCCTGTTTCACTTAATAACACTTTGCCTTTATCTCTCCTTTGAAGATTCTTCAAACTTCATGAAAGAAAGTGTGAGCCTATTATCATGACTGTCCCCAGAAAGGTAAGTGCCCAGTTGTCTAGGTGATCTGTGTTTAAAAAGAATTTTAAGCATTCCACACCTTTCTTCCTCACCTGTGAGTTTCTCTTCTGTGTCTCATGTAGTCTGACCTTTTCCAAGATGACCTGTACCCCGATACGGCAGGGCCTGAGGCGGCCCTGGAGGCGGAAGAGTGGTTCGAGGGGAAGAACGCCGATCCACTCCTTATCTCGCTGAAGCATGGATACATCCCTGGAAAAAACAGGGATCTCAAGGTGGTCAAGAAGAACATTCTGGACAGCAAGCCCACGGCAAACAAGAAGTGCGACCTGATCAGTATCCCCAAGAAGACCGCAGATGCAGCCAGCGGGGTAAGGACCGCCGGGCCTGGGGGAGTGGGCTGGCCTGGCCTGGTCCTCCCAGAGGTGCCTGCCAGCCCTGGGCGTCTGCAAGCACTGTCCCCACTGGACAGGCAGGGTTCAGCTGTGATAACAGGCATTATCTGTAGGAACTACCTTGACCACATGGCATTTATGGGTTTGATTCCTTTAGTTCTTTTTTTTATGATGACTGGGATAGAAGTCAGCCTGTTACTGATGCTGGGGAGAGGAGGTCCCAGAAGGAAGGAGTGGTGAGAGAGTTTAGAAGTTGCTGGGTGTTCGAGTGATGGAAGGATCTGGAGTGAGTGGGACTTAGAGGCTGAGATGACCCTGGGTGTCTTAGCAAGTGTTACGTCAGGGAGCAGAAGCTGGCAGTGAAGACACGTGTGGCCCGGGGGAGGGCAGGGGTGAGCCAGGGAGGGGAAGAGGGTGGGGCATCAGCAGGCTATGGAAGGGAGTTCTGGGGGCCAGGAGGGCCGGGCGTTGTCGATGATGAGAGGAGTGGCAAAGCAGAGGACAGGTGCCCTCAGGCTGTGGCCAAGGAGGCTGCTTGAGGCCCCATGACTTTGGAGACAGCAGGGTTTCCTCCCCAAGAATCATCTCCACGAGGGAGAAGCTCAGGCTTTTAGAGGAGCCACAGGGCGGCGGATGTAGTTCCCAGGAAGGACCTTCCACAGGAGCTGATGGGTGCTTGGCCGCCTCTAGAAGGTCACCCTCACCCTGGCCACATAGAGGGTGTTCCTGCTTGAGTAGGGTGACTGGGGTATTTGGAATGTGGGCAGCCCTGCAGGGTTCAGTCTCTTCCTACAGCTTAACTATATCCCAAGAGTCCATCAGGTAGGTGCATAGGTGAGGGGCCGGGAGCCGTGATGCACAGTTGCTTTGCTGTGGGGTCAGGGAACCAGCTGGCGCTCATTGCGTTCCTCCCAGGTCCAGCCTGCGACCTGCTGCTTCCAAGTAGAACATCCCGTTTATGCCCCGTACATGCTGCCTGTGTGGAACTTCGCTGCCTTTAGTCACCCTCTTCCCTCCCCTCTTTTTTGTTTCCTTAGCAAAATGAAGCCAAGTTGGATGAGATTTTAAAAGAGATCAAATCTATAAAAGACACAATCTGCAATCAAGATGAGCGTATTTCCAAGTTAGAACAGCAGATGGCGAAGATAGCAGCTTGAAGGTCCACCCCACCCCCCAGATGGGAGCAGGAAGGCGTGGTCCCGGGGAGGGCGAAGGGAGGCACTGCCTTTGGAGACATTCCATTTCAGATCTGTTGACCAGCGACAGGCCACGTTCCAGTAAGAACTCAATTCGTCTCCCAAATTTGCAGGAAAAAAATGTGATTTAAAAGCTGAGCTTTTTACCAGAAAACTTTTTTTGATGTTTTAAGTGTTATGTGACTTGTGAACTTCTAAAAGACAAAAGTGCTACTTTGAAAATCCCAGATATTCTGAATTTTAGAAACCCAACCAATTCTGATTCAATGTCCTGCCCAAGTATCTTTTTTTTCTTTCTTTCTTTTCTTTTTTTACAAACAGGGACCAATGCCACATTGCTTTTTATAATGTTGCCAAAACCAAAAGTAGCTCTTTTTTTTTCTTTATATTTTGCTACTTTGCAGTATTTGTGTGTGGGTTTTTTTTTTCTTTAATTTGAAAGGGACAGCACTGTGTATGTTTATAAACTAAATGAAGATAAGATATTATTTTGTATAAACATTCAACTGAGAACAATCAGAGCCGTAGCCACACGGTGCTGACTTCTCTGCAGCACAAACCTGGTCATCTTAATGACTACAAAAGGAAGACTTGAAAAATCACGTGGATTCGTATTCCCACCCTTCCCCTCCCATTGAGTCTTCTGATCCAAAAAAAAAAAAAAAGGCTCATATTGAATCATTTTCTTTCTCTTTTCTAGAAATTGGGTGGTTGTACCAGAATGGAATTTTGCTTCTTGGTTATCCTGTGCTTCAGATGATTATAATCTAACCCAAACTAGCATGTGTTTCTGCAGTTTTGTTACACACATAGAATCTATTGCCTTCATCCCTTTTGATGTCATATTTCAGGTTTTGGTCAATACTTGACAAGGGTGTCCAGGATGAGGAGCCACACATGCTATGGAGTGTTCCTTCTTGTCAGTTTCAGCAGCTTACCCAAGGTTAGGCGGGGCACAGACTAGGGAACCCGGAGGGGAGCGTCCGCCCCATGTCGCCCTGCGCGATCCTCTGCTGTCCCGCTTGTCCTGTGCAGGACAGCTTACCCCACCCCCCACCCCCCGCCAGCGTCCCTGGAGCTCCTGCCCTTTTCCTTTCTCCCTTCCTCTGCATGTAGCTGTCCCTCTCAGGGCTTCCCTCCTCTTGCCTTTTGGTCCTAACTGCATTCTGCTAAGCGGAGGCCAGAGGGTGCTGTTGAATACCGAGACTGAGAAGGGCCGAGAAGGAAGCAGACATCTACTGTAGCTTTGATGGTGTCGCTCGTCCCTGAGCACCCTCTACACAAATTCACCCGTGCCCCTTGCAGTGGCTCCAAGGCTGGGTCCAAACCTAGAGGCTGCCTAGTCCCGGGCCAGACACTGAGCTCCCAGGCCTGCCCCGCTCCTGGGTTAGCAGAAACCCCTCTCCATTTCTATTTTCTCAGAGCGCATGCCTGAGGAAAGAAAGGTATAAGGAGCCCTTCTGGAAGAGCTGAGTGATGGAACAGGGATCGTGTCACGCCTTTGGGACCACAGCAGGAACGCTTGCATGTGCGCCTGCGGGTGTGGGGCCGGGATGGGACTGGCTGGACTAGTCTGTGAGCAGGGGGCCAGGCTGAGGCAGAGTGTGGTGTCGGTGGGTTGGGACAGGTGTCCAAGGTGTCCATGTGTCCACGTAGAAAAGGTACCGTGTTCTTAGCCAACCCTGGGATTGCTGTCTCCACAGTTTCAGGGTATTTGAATGTTTGGTTTTGTGTGTACATGTGTGTATGTGTGTGCTTTAAATACTCAAGTGGATAATGAGATATAAAGAAAACAATAATTACAGTGGTTTATATTCAAGCCCGTATGTGTTTCTTTATAACACAATCTGCTGAAGACCTTCATTATTAAGATTCAGAGATGTTCTAAGGTTCTGATACCCAGTTAATTAAGTGAGCAAAATTGCTGTTGTTGGTGAAACACCGTAAGTAAGGAATATGGTTTGGAGAGACGAGGAGGCAGGAGCCGGTTATTCTGACCTGAGTGTGTAGCTTATGGCGTATTTAATGAACGGATTCCCCGCCAGGCTCAGAGTTGGTGTCTGACGCTCTGTGGGTTATTTTTCTTGTTTTGTCTTTTTTCTTTTTTAAATCCGAGCTATCCGAGAGAAGACCCAGTGAATTACTCCTAGATCGGCTCTTATAGAGCAGCCATCGTATTCTGTCGAAACACTTGCTTCCATTTTAAAAGATAAAAGAAAAAAATTGATTACAAAACGGTGTCCGTGTTTATTTCACACGTCCGCTGTCTTTGAGGCAGCGAGTGCCTTGCTGCCTGACACAGTGTCTCTGACTCAGTGGAACCCCCCCTTTCTCGGAGGGTAAGTATGGGGCATGTATGGGTGGGCCCCCCGGCTCTGGAGGTGGAGTGGGGTTCAGAACCCGCCTCCAGCCTTCCCCAGGGGTGGATCTGGGGCAGACTGCCAGTCTTGCTGAGCCCCTTACTGTGAAGGAGGGACGAGAGTTCAGGTGAGAGAAATAGCTGTGTCTGGTCACCCAAGGAGCCCCCTGCACAGCCACCACAGTTCTTCATTAGAAGCCCAGTACCCTTGGTTTGACTGATTTATATTCCAACAAAAGGTTTTCAGGGTCATTTGAGGTCATTTAAATTTCATGGCCCTCTCTCAGCTCCCCTTTCTACACTGAAAGATTATCCCGTGACATTTCAGTGATCATAGCAAAGAATTTCCCACTGTTTGTTTTCTCTACATGTCTGTGACTACGATGATTCATTGGCACGAAGCCTCCTCTCCTCAAATTCCCTCTCCCAGAGTTGCTGTAGTCTGTGGGGAGAACAGAGGCCAGGGCCATGGTCTGCCTGTCCGTCCGTGGCTGCAGGAAGCGGAAGTTGGCCGCGTCTGTCTGCAGCCCCTCAGTGCCCACGATCATGGTGCAGACTCGTGGTGCAGGGTGTTTACGACTGACTGGTTTTCTCCCCTCGGCTGCCTCGCTTCATTGCCAGAAGGCCCAGGGTGTTAGCCCCAGACAGACAGCCAGGCCCCGTCGAGGGGGAACTTCTGTTTTTCGAAAGGCTACTTCCCTTGCTGCCGTTCTCGGTGTTCTGCGTCCAGAGGAACTTCTGCTGGCGCTTCAGATTCTCTTTACCCTAAGTGGCCCTTCTCTTTCCACTGGCGCATCCCCAGGTCCTCAAGCCATCATGGCTCACAGATGTGAGTCATGGTCAAGGACACCCACCTTTCCTTCTGTGAATGGGCTGAAAAGTTTTTCCTCCACTCCTGGAGAGAGTGTATGTAAATTGTTACCATTGCTGAGTGTAGGTTGATAGGGTGTATCAGAAGCTTCAGATGTTTTCACCTCTGGAAATTCTATCCCAGGGAGGCTAGCGGGAGGCATGTTTGGGAATTAGAGGAGTAGGAATTAGTTGAGCAGGGTGGGTTCATTATTAACCACCCCAGAATAGGTTGTTTCTGACAAACCCTCTTAAGGATATGAGGGCTTCCCTGGTAGCTCAGCTGGTAGAGAATCTGCCTGCAATATAGGAGACCCCAGTTTGATTCCTGGGACGGAGGGTCCTGGAAAAGGGAATGGCTACCTACTCCAATATTCTTGCCTAGAGAATCCAATGGACAGAGGAGTCTGGTGGGCTACAGTCCATGAGGTCACAAAGAGTTGGACACGACTGAGCGACTAAGCACAGAGCTTATGGATGCGTGTATATGTAACAAATATTTACAGGTAGGATAAAGACCACAAATGTTGCTATGTAGGGTAGCAGTTGTGGGTAATTTTTCATTAACTGGATTTTTTTTTTCTGAATTTCTTAATTTCCTATAAATGTCTTAATTCCCAGGAAGAAGTTAATAATGTACTAGTGATAATAGTTCGTTAACGCAGGAGGCATTGTCACTCAGTGGTGGGACATTAAAGTCTCACTGGGGGCAGGGACACCTTAGGGTCTCCCAGGAACACCAGTGTCCATGCTTCATAGGGTCAGTAGTTAAACAAAAGGAAACTTTTTTGAAAATTGGATAATTGCTTTACAATGTTATGTTGGTTTCTGCTGTTTAACAGCGCAAACCAGTCATAACTATAGATACAGATATACTGGAGTGGGTAGCCATTTCCTTCTCCAGGGAATGTTCCCGACCCAGGGATCGAACCTGGGTCTCCTGCATTGCGAATCAGGCAGATTCTTTGCCCTCTGAGCCAACAGGGAAGCCCAGATAGAGGTCTGTATATACCCCTCCCTCTGGAGCCTCCCTCCGCACACTCCACCCTCTAGGTCATCACAGAGCGCCAGGCTGCTCTCCTGGGGCAGTACAGCGATTTCCCATCAGCTGCCTGTTTTACACGCGGTGAGTGTGCATATGTCAGTGCTACTCTCAACTCGTACCACCCTCCCCTCCCCCACTGCATCCGTGAGATCCTTCTTCATGTCTGGGTCTCAGGAAACTTCTCTCCCTTCAAATTTAGAAGGAAAAAATCAGTCCCTTCTTATCTCGACTTAAGAGTGGGTAAAAGATTTTAAATCCTAAAGCGATAGAATGCATCACACAGGAGAAGATAGATGGGCTGCATAAAAAGCAAATTATATATTCAACACTTGGCATAAAAATGAAGGCCACAGCACGGGGAAAGTGTTTTCAACCAGCACGATATGGGGTAACGTATTTTAATGTGCTTAATCTCAGTCCCAGCTACCACCTCTGTTTGAACAGGGATGGTTCCACCTCCTCGGTGGGGCATGTCCAGTTTTATTAATAAGTCCAAGAGGGTTTTGATGAGCAGGTAGCAACAATCTTCATCCCGTCCCCCGGAATTTAGTCCACCGCTTACTGGTTTAACACAGACCTAGAAGTGGAAGGGGTTTGTTAGGAGACACTAGTCATAGAACACTTGACTGAAGTTTCCGAAAGAGAAAAGTGGAAAGAGAAATTATTCCGGATATAAAGGTCTTTGGGGGTCAGGTGGCTGCCAGGTTTGGTAGTTGGGTTGCAACGTTGAGGAAGGTGAGTTGAGAGAAGCTGGGGGCTCTGGGAGATTCAGTGCAGTTTCATTTTACTGCATGGAGATGAAAATGAGAAAGCTGATTTTCAGAGCCTGAGTTCATGAATGGAGGGTGGCGTGTGCTGGGGGGAGGAACCCAGCTCCCCTGAGCAGAGAGCAGTGCCTGGAGCTGGGGTCAGCCCAGATATTAATCCATTGAAGCGGTCAGTTCAGGAGATTGAAAAGCAAGTGGACAGATTGTTACCAAAACCAGTAGGTGCTGAGGGTTGGTTTGTTTTTTTTAAATGGAGGCTTCCTCATGGTGATCTGAAAGACTCAATAGTTTTGGAAAATATGACATGGTGGGTTTGGAGCAGCACCGGGGAGAAATGATTCAGACAAAGGCCTGCAGACAGTTTCGGATGTAGGAAAAGCTTTGGGTTGAAAGAGATGAGGGGGGTCATCTGTGTCTGAAAGGGGAAGAGCAAATAACTGGTCTGGTGTCGGGTGCTGTGTGCAAGGGCTTTAAACACCAAGTACCATCCCACCTTCACAGCCGGCTAGTCTTGGGGGTATGGACAGATCACAGTGCGAAGGGTCACACAGGGTCCTGGGGGGCCCTGAGGTGCTGCAGCAGCTGGGTGTGTGGAGCAGGGCACCTTCATCTTCTTTACAGCCCTGCTGTCTTCTCGTTACTCATTTCTAAACCACCCCTCCCCACCATGGTTCCATTCATCTTGGCATTCACTGAGGACATACTTATTTTATAGTGAGATTTTTAAAGGGCCTGTAGAAAAATTGGAATAGAGCCAATGACCAAGCGGCCCAGCCAGGAAAGGTTGTTTGAACCAAAGCTCAGTGCCCCGTAGGTCAAGAAGTCTACCTTCAGGGTTTCAGCAACAAAATCCCAGCTCTGGGGCTCTAGTGATGAGGCCTGAGAGCTGGGAAGTTGCCCCATAAATAACAGGAAGTTGCTGCAGATTCATTTCTGTGCCAAGATGCTATTTGGATTCTAAAAGGTAAGACAAAGCACTTCCTGGTCAACACACTGCCATCCTCAACTGCAGTTTCCCAAAGTGACAAGCCAGTTTGTATAGCCTGGCCAGCTTCTACCAGGGCAGTAGATTAAAATGTCCCCAAAGACCACAAAGTAGAGATCCCCATGTGGGCCCTGAGCACCGTTAGAAATCTCACCCTCTTACAGAGCAACCTGCCATTTGAACAGCCTTGTAACTGGTTCCGCTACCTCTACCCCTACCCACCTCTTCCCTTTTTTGCTTCCAGAGTGACATTTCCCTGAATAGAGTCTGTCAAGGTCTCTGGGGGAGACACAAATGGTTCCCCTCTTGTCTTCTCCTCAGCCCTACTGTATGAGTGCCCCCTTGACTCACCCCTGCCTCCCACCCACCCCACCTGGCTCCTGGCTCCTCTGTCACAGCCCATAAATCACTCATGTCAGCTCCAGCTTGAAAATAACACCCATATTCCAGCTACTTCTCACACTGCCACTGTAACCCTGGTAGTTCATGCCCCCTTCCGCCCTGAAACGAACTGACCTGTACAGTGTTTTCCCAAGAAAGAGAACTAACGAGATGTGTCCATATACGTATATAGTGAGAGATTTATCATAGCAATGGGCTCATGATTGCAGAGGCCGAATCCCCATGTCTCCAGTCAGCTGGCTGGAGACCCAGTGTTTCAGTTCTGAGTCCAAAGACAGCAAAACTGCTCAAAGTCAGTCAGAGAAAGAGTTTGGTCTTAGCCCTTTCTATGCTAGTCTGCAGCTGATTGGATGAGGCCCACCCTCGCTGGGGAGGGCAATCTGCTTTCCTCAGGCCACCGATTGAAATGTGCCTCTCACCCGGAAACACCTGCACAGACACACCCAGGAGAACACTTGACCAAATGTCTTGGCGCCCTGTGACCCAGGCAAGCTGACACATAAAAATTAACCATCATGTCTTCATGCAGCTTCCTGTTGTCCCCCACTGTAGTCTGTTCTTGGCACAGCAGCCAGAGTAACCTTTTAAGGTATTGAGGCAGGGTTGGGTAAACAAAAGCCCACAGGCCAAATCCTGTCTGTTGGAAGTTTCTGTATAATCCACAAGCTAAGAAGTGGAGTTTTTTGCATTTTTAAATGGCTGTAAGAAAACAGCAAACACAAAAGAACAGTGACAAATAAAAATTATATCAAATTCAAGTTTTAGTGTCCCTAACTTTTATTGGAACACAACCACACCCATGTGAGCAGCATCTGTGGCTGTTTTCACTCTACCTCCTCAGAGTTGAGTAGGCACTAGGAGACCCAGTGGCCACAAAGCCTGAAATTTGCAATCCAGCCCTTTTAGAAAAAGTAGACTGACTCCTGTTTGTAGGCTCCAAACCTTCCATGGCTTTTCATCCCACTCAGAATAAAAAGCTGGAAGGTCCTCAAGCCTGGCCCTTGGCTTCCTGACCTCCTCTCCTAATGTTCTGTTTGTCAGAGACCTACCTCTGCGTTTCCACCTGTGCTATTCTCTCAGGACCACCCATCCTTCCCCCACCCCCAGTATCTGCAGAGCTCCTAACACCTGTTACCACCAGCTCTATCAACTCTTAAGTTTCTGTCTCTCCCAAATGGAATGAGGACAGAACCAGTACTTAACGCTGGTGTCTGTAGAATCTGGCATACACTGTTAATAAACATTTGTTGAATGAGTGAATTGAAAATACAGACATTATCGGAGATGAAGGTTCCCAGTGGAATATCTGGGCAACAGTACTTTGCTTCCAGAATATGACCTTCCCCTGACTACAGTCCACCCCAGGCTGAACCAATGAACCCGCCACCTTCAGTGGCAGCAAGTCCTTTACGAAGGAGTTGGATTTGGGGTGTGGGGAGCAAGCAGGCAGGGCACGTGTGCAGTGATGAAGAAAGCACCTGGTTCCCTTCTGATCCCTGAGTCCATGGCTGAGATCCAGCTTTCCGAAACACCCTAGGAATCCTACTGCTGCCTAAGCCAGTTTGAGTTGAGTGTCTGCAACCAAGACTGCTTCCTCATACAGCTCTGTCTTCCCCCATGAGAGCCCCTTGAGTTCCGAGGTCCTAATCTCCGTACCTTTAGGGCCAAGGAAGGCCCAGGGTTTGGGGTTGCTTGTTGGAGGCATTGATTTCTTCAACTGCTATGTTCCTTGGAAAAATCACGAAGTCTGGAGCACCTTTTTAAGATTTGATTGCCATCTGGCCTTCCGGTCTGGGACCAGCCCCTGTGCCAGCTGCTGTCCACCCTAAGCTGATCCAGTGAGCCCTAGAGAGTCCCTTTTCACTCTGAAGGACTGGCTTACTCTGTAGGCTTCCATCGAAAGCAGCCAGCTCCTGGAGCTGCCCAGATATAGAGCCAGAATCGGGCTGAACTGTTCTCATTGAGAAGGGGAATTGTTGCAGGAAGAGACCCCTTCCAGGGCCCAAGGGTTGGCTCTTGTCTAGCACTCAGTAGTGAATTGTCCTAGGAGACACAGGTGCTGATGAAGCAAGAGACTTTTTGGGAAAGGGTTCCAGTCCCCCAGGTGGAGAGCAGCAGGGTAAGGGAACCCAGGAGAACTGCTCTGCTAGGTAGCTGACAGTCTCAGGTTTTATGGTGAAGGGGTTAGTTTCTGGGTTGTCTCTGGCCAATCATTCTGACTCAGGGTCCTTCTTGGTGGTAGATGGACCACCATGATGTGGTCCTTGGTGTGGACCAAGAGGCCAAGATGGATTCCAGCAAGGATTCTTGGAGGTTCATAGGAAATATGGACTGGCGTCTCCTCTCTCCTCTTCACCTTTCCCGAATTCTCACCGGTGGTGGCTTGGTAGTTCTGTGTTCGTTACCAGAACCTCCTGTTGTAAGATAACTCATGCAAGTGGTTACTATCGGGCCTGGCCAGGGTGGGCAGTTTCCATCAGTGTTTCCCCTAATAGAATGACGTTCTGGCTCTGGTGGGCCTTGAAGTGGCCATTTTCCCCTTCAGTCTTTCAAATCAGCAAATGGCATTCTGTGAACCCTCCCTTGTGTCCACGAGGGTGTTGGGGAAAGGGGAAGGGAAGGGCAGGCATTTGGGTGTAGTCCCCTCTGCCTCTCCAGGGTAGGACCTTTTATTAGAATATCTCTGTTCTCTATTTTAGGAGACCTTTGCTTTCACTTGAACCAAGGGTCCTGTGGCAGGTAAATTTGAAAACTGCTGCGTCTGCAGCTGTGCCATGCTGTCACTCAGCCGTGTCTGACTCTTTGCGACCCTGTGGACTGTAGCCCGCCAAGCTCCTCTGTCCATGGGATTCTCCAGGCAAGAAAACGAGTGGGTTGCCATTTCCTGTTCCAGGGAATCTTCCCGACCCAGGGATCCAACCTGAATCTCTTAATGTCCCCTGCATTGGCAGGCAGGTTCTTTACCACTAGTGCCACCTGGGAAGCCAGACTCCTCTTTGACAGGAAGCCAGAAGCTTTGCTATCTGGCCTACCTGGGCTCCGATCCCCTGGGCCCTTCCCTGAGCCCCAGTTTCCTCAGTGGCACAATGGCCACTTAGGAAGGCAGGCATGATTCTATGAGATGCCACCCCGATTTTCCTGCAGTTTCCTCCATTTTTAGGGAAATGGACATAGGGTCACACGTAGACAGTGGCCATCTTGTGGGGGAGGGGCCACAATTAGCGAGTCCCCAGCAAATTGCGAAGATAATCAGATCTCAGCTACTCCTGGCCTTTCAGATACAGTCCCTGCTCCACATATTTCCAGAATCCCATGGGTTTTATCTGTTTGTTTTTCTTTTCCCATTTTCCTCAGTAGTTGACCAGCTGATGTCTGGTAAATACCAGGTTGAGACTAAATTCTGCTGACTTGGCCACCTAATGCTTCCTCTCTCTATTGGTATTGTTTCGTAAGAACAGTCCCCACCCAGAAACAGCTAAGGAACCAGACGTAACCATATGATAGTCCTTCCCACAAGCAGAGCCGTATAGGTGCCAGCGAGGCTGCTGGGACTGGGCGCCCACCGTGTGACTGTGCCCATCACCACGTGGTGGCTGCAGCACTCTCACCCATCACCCATCAGCAGCACGGCCACATTTGGCCCCCAGATGAGTATTTAGCAATGTCCGAGTGTAAGAAGGTTGCAGGCTGTTTGGATAGCAAATCCTTAGTTGTCCGGCTGGGGACCCAAGGAGCCACACCGTTCACTTTAAGACGAGGCTGCTCCAAGCTTTAGTTAATGTTCAGGGACACATTTTCCCCAGAAGACCCCTAAATGGCCCTCGGTTCCCGGTCTAGCTCACCCCTGAACTCTGGCAGAGGAAATTAACACTTGGTGGCTTTGCTGATTGTAATTCCTGCCGCACACCCCAGCCACTCATGTCTTGGAGAAGAGTGATGGGAAGTACTGCATATCCTTTGCCTCTGCCTACACTGGTGGCCCTATCTACTATCAGGCCTTGACTGAGTCTTTCCATTGTTTGGCACTAAGCATTCAAGTCTCTGTTTCCGAGATGAGCCAGCCTCAGAAAGCTCAAGTGAATTCCTTGATGCCACACAGCAGATGTGAAGTGAAGACCTGATTCTCCTGATCCTTAGGCCTGTGTTTTCTACCTGGCCACGTTTAGTGCCCCTGCCTAGTGGCTTTTGGCCTGACCACTAACCTGAAGGCCCCAAGAGGACGAGGACAAGTATGTCCCCTTCTTGTGGCTCATCCCAGTGCCTGGCACTTGTCAGGGTTCAATAAATGTGTCCGGTACTGAGAGAGCCAGAAGCGTAGACTTAAGTGGACCAATGCTTCATTCTGCCCATGGGTGGGGACCAGGTGGGGCCCTTCTCCAATCTGGTTCTCCTTATAGCCAGTGACTTCTATTTTTCTAGATCAGGGATCAGCAAACTGCAGCCTGTGCAACAAATCTGGCCCTGCACCTGTTTTTGTAAATAAAGTTTTATTGACACACACCATGCTCATTCATTTACATATGACCATGGCTGTTTCCATGTTACAGATGCAGAGTTGAATAGTGGTTGACAGATCCACAAAGCTGAAAAGCTTTGCTTTCTGGAATTTTACAGAAAAAGCTCCCTGATCCTATTCTAGGGAATGAATTGTTCTCTGAGAGTTTAGTCTGTGATGTGAGCAGGTCCCTAAATCCCCTCCAGAGACTCTTCCATGGAGATCTTCCATAGTCAGGCTGAGGAACATTTTGAGAATGCCGTTGGCCCCATTGCTGCAGCCAGGGGGCCATTGGGAAACCTGACAAACAAGGTTGGGGGGTGGGAGGAACTGACCCCCAAAACCCCAGAAGGGTAGAAACGGTCAGAAACTGCAGCTTGTCTAGCCATCCTGAAATACAGGGAGTACAGTCCTTGTACCGCTTAGAGCCTCTTTCCTGATAATAAAGCTGACATATACATCATTATATACCCTTTTCTATTTAAAAATACAGAAAAATTAAATATTCAGAAAGGGTCACTGTTATACTTACAGGAGACTGTAAGCTTTTCTTTCAGTCCATCCACTAAGCCACCACATCCAGTTGAAAGTATGCTGTTTGTACATTTTTTACACCCCGTCCTTTTCACCTAACAAGGTACAAGTGCTTTTACACACATTTAGCATACACGTGTCTTTAACACCTGCATCTTTATCCCACCAAAGGACAGGTTTCCATACTATGGGACTTGTGTGTTTCTTACCGAAATTTCTCTTAGGTGAAACGTCATTGCTTCGATCTCCGAAGACATCTGGAGTACTTTTCTGGGTTCCTTCTGTAGAAGTGGAAACCCGCTCACTTTGCATGCTTGCATCTTACTGGTGTTTAGGTGCTGTAAGGTACACTTTTATGGTTTTCACACAGACGCCGAGAACCAGCATCCTGTTAGTGCTGTTTGCTCCTCTAGCAGGCAGATTTAGCAGCACAAGTCTTAACTTGACATAACTTACCTGCTGCTCAATTACTGCCTTCCTCCTTACATAGAGCACTCTAACACTCAGCCAGCACAAACACGAGCCCGGGGCGTAGACTGGGGGCTTTTTTCTGGCTGCCTGGATTCTGCCACTGACTCTGTGTGACCTTGAACAAGGCACAGCTTCGCTTTGAGCCTCAGCATCCTAACCTCCAAAGGCTGCTGTGAGCCTAAAAGCAGATAGATGCACAGTGTCTGGTGCTTAGCAGAAGCCAAGGTAACGTTAAACTTCTGTATTTTAAGGCTTTGCAGGAGAGGAAACCGAGGCTCCCGAGAAGTGACTTGCCTAGGTCACTCAGCTTGTAAAAGGCCAGTGGCCAGGCCCCTGGTCTTGTGAGTGGTCCCCTCTGGGTCACTGCTCCTCAATGGTTTTTCAAAGCTCACAGGGGTGTAAGGGCCTGGGGCCAGCCTGTGGAAGAATTAACTTTCCTTTCAGCTGTGCCAGAATCTTCTGAGAAGCAGCTTGAAGCTGCACAGGGGCCAGGGAGGAAAGGAGGTGTCTGGGGGACGTGGGGCCCTGCCTCTGCTTGCTCTGGACCCCCTCGCCAGTACCCCACCCCAATTCTGCAGGTGGGCCAACAGCCTCCGGCACCCCATTCACAACTGAACAAATGACCAGGTCCCCTGGCCCTGTGGCTTGGGAGGGGTTGCTCCCTACTCTAGGATGATCAATTTATCCTGGTTTGCCTGCGACTGACCCAGTTTTAACACTGAAAGTCCCACATCCCAGGAGCTCCTTCAGTTCCAGCAGGTCTGCCTCGTTGATCACGCTCTGTGTAGACTGTCATCCTAGAGCCAGACTCTCACGGGTCTTTCCTGCTGCAAAGTCAGGACTGCTCCTTTCTCCACCCTGGCAGGTGGGCGATTGCCCCATTGTTCGTTCCCATAAGAGCTGTCCTCCTGTCTCTCTGACTTGGCCATTAGCATCCACCCCTAGTTCTTGGACAATCTTCCATCTTTGGAGGGCTTCCTGTTTTATGGATCAAGCACCGGGACCTGGATGGGGGAAGGCACCCTGGGGATCACACAGGTCTCTGACTCCTGGCCAGCGCTGTTCCCTTGACCTCTGCGTCTTGAGGACCTTGTCATTGACTTCACACCTGTGGACCAGGTGATGGGCTCTAGTTCGGGATGACCTGGGGTTTGAGGTGGACATCTGGGGTGGAGCCTAGCTGCAGGACTGTCCCGCCTCCAATGGGCTTGTGAACCCGGACTGGAAGAGATGTATTAATATCTGAAATGCTTATGATTGGGGCATGGCCTTCCTCCCCTGGGTAAGGCACTCAGAGTTTCTCAGCCCCTGCCTGGGCTGTCTGTTCCCACACCTGCTGGGGAGAAGCAAGAATCTCTGAGTGTCTCCCTTCTTCTGTGGGGGCTTCAGGTTCCCTGCCTGTATAGACTGAGTGTCTTTGGGTCCCCTTCTGGCTGTAGCTTCCTAAAGTGATCAAGATTCTGTCATGCGAACACCCACTGGGGTTCTGACTTTCAGTTTAAGACAACAAGCCAGGATGTGCTCCTCTCTGTGCATGTGTCCTGAGCCCCACCTTGTATTAATACAAAGCCACTGGCCAGACCCTGGAAGGCAGCCCTCCCTGTTCCTTGCCTTGAGAGTCTGTGCATTCTCAGGCCTCCCAGCCTGGGCTGATGCTCTGAGCTTTCCTTGGGATGTTGCCTTCTCCCTGGGCTGCTTGTCATCTCAGTGGCCACTTTTCCTTTTAAGAGTCTCATGTCAACACCCTCCCCTGCCCAGGGTAGGTTTGGGGCCCTTCCCTGGCTCATCCAGGGGTGTCATGACCACACCACTCTGTCCTAATGATCTGTTTACTTGTTTACTTGCTGGCTTCCTCATCAGATGAACAGCCACAAGAAGGCCAGAGCCCAGAATTACTTGCCTTAGGGTCTCAGAGCAAAGATGGTGGGGTGTCAGAGTTGGCTAAAGAACCAAAACAGGAAAGAGAAATAAAACAGACAGAACTTGCCCTCATGGATTTTGCAGTCTGTCTCCCCAGAGAGGTTCTTGATTGCAGCTAAAAGGACCACTTGGACACCTTCGAGAGATTCTTGGATCTCCAAAGAATGGTTACATTTGATTTGCAAAGCTCAGGAAGATCTGTGATTTGAATCTCCCCCACCCCCAATCCTTTTCTTGGCCAAGAATTGAGAACCACCCTCCTCTGCATCTGGTCAATCCCTCCCTTCCAGGGCAGGGCGCCTTCTCACCCCACCCTCCATCCCCGTGGAGCAATACTGTGGCCCTTCTCAACTCGAGCCTCCTCCCAGCTACTTCTCCCTCACTAGTTCCCACATGGTTCTAGGTGTTTGCTTGGTTACAGGAACCTGAGAGTGACCTCAGGCTCCGCGGGGCCCTGTCTCCCACTCCCCACCAGGCTTGATCAACGTCCCCGAAGCTGTCACAAGCAAGGGGGTGTGGGCTGTCACGTGGCTTTGAGTAACCACACTCTCGCTTCCTTCTTTTATACGTAGCCGTTGGGGGTTGGCGCGATCCGAGACCACGGCAGGGGTGCCACAGCCGTGCTCGGCAGCACAGGCTGGGTCCTTGTCGCTAAAACAAAGGAACCACTTCTCCTGGGCCCACAGGGTGGCTGTCCCATGGTCTGCTGAGCACGGTAAGTGCCAGCTTGCAAAACCATGGGGAGTGGTTGGGTGGTAGAGTCCCCAGGGGCCAGCAGGCCTGTCTGACAGACAAGGGCAGGTTTGGGGCCAGCCCCAGGCAGGGCCTGAGCTGCAGCCCCTGGTAAGGGCATCCCAGCACTCTGGGCACTCGGGATTGAGGTGTGCCTGGAGTTCATAGCTTTATTTTGCTGTCTCTTCTGGGTCCTACCCACCTCAACTTTCATCCGTCCCTTCCCACGAGTCTTGCCAGCAGTTGCCGGCTTGGGGGTTACTGTGAATTTTTTTTTTTAATGGAGAAATCAGGACTGTTTCCCTAAACATCATCCTACCCCTTCATGGGTGTGAAACCAAGTCTCAGTTAAGGGATTTGCTCAGGCTGTGGATCCATTTAAAATAGCATTTTTCAAACCTGTGTTCTTCACATTTTCATAGGACTGAGGAAGGGAGGTGTGTGCACAGCAAATTATTAAAATATTAGAATTAAGAAACTACTGTGAGCAAAAGAGAAAGTCAGAATAATGATGAGAATATTCCTGTTTTGTGCCTGGAGGGCTTTAGGGGCATATAAGCGGATGGTGGGGGGCTGGTGGCTCAAGCAGTGTCTCCCTATACACACACAAACACAGAGAGGAGGAAAGGATCAGGGCGGGTAGGCTCAGGTTGCCTGGAATTCTTTTTTTCTCAGAATGTGGCTCCCCTTGCCTCAGGCAGGCCACACCCTGCATGGTAGACGTCTTCCTCACTGGGCTTGGCCGGTAGACCGGGGAGACTGAAATTGAACAGAATGGGCTGGGCTGCAGGGTTGAGTACCGCCTGGGAACCTCAGCCTTCAGAGGGGTCAGGGAGTCATCTGAGAGCTCTGTGCCCCCTTTTAACAGATGAAGAAACCAAGGTGTAGAGGGGTGAAGCAGCTGCCCACAGCGGCACGGCTGGGAGGTGGCCAGGCTTGCACTTGTGGTGGCCTCATCTGGTCACCGGACCCTTATGGAGTCCACAGAGATCCCAGGTTTTGGTCTCTGGGTCTCCTTTTGCTGAGCTGGGGCAGGCAGAGGGTGGGGGTGGCCTCTGGCTAGAAGGAAATAGGATTGTTACTGGTTGTACTGCTCACTGCAGGACAGGACAAATTCCATTGAGAGACAAGGTGTTGGTACAAGGAAGAGCAACTTTATCCAGAAAGCC
The DNA here is from genome assembly GCF_049115385.1 of Moschus berezovskii. Lineage (NCBI taxonomy): Eukaryota > Metazoa > Chordata > Mammalia > Artiodactyla > Moschidae > Moschus > Moschus berezovskii. Next base: position 67,587,086 of record NC_142478.1, read on the forward strand.
AGTTGACTGAGAAGATGGCCCACTAGTGTCCCAAAGAACCATCTTACCTGAGTTAGGACCCAGGCTTCTTTTATGCTAAAAGGGGAGGGGTGGGGTGGTTGATGCAAACTTCTTGGAGTTGGGATCCTTTGTTCTTGCAGCTGTCCACAATAGTTCTGGTCGTGGTGTTCTTATAAACCTCTAACAAGACCATTGTTTTTTGTTCAGCAACTTTTTAATCTCTATATGAATGGAAAACTGTTATACCTTTAAAGGTCAAGTCTGGGAGGCAGAGCCTTGAGAAATGGTATATGTATTTCTCGCTATAGGTGACAATTTTTTTTTTCCTGTACAAAGTGCAGAGCCAGAAGGCCTAACCAGAGGCAACAGAATACAAAGGTTAGAGCTAAAGGAATAATCTAACATGGAGACAGGTTTGTTCTTCTCTGTTACAGCTCCCCACTGTTGGCAGCGGTGGGGCTGGGGGAGGGTCGGGTCAATGATCGCTCTGGCTGCTTCCTGCTGAACAGGGGCAAGGAAGGGGTGACGGTGGAGCAGAATTTATCAGCTTGAAACTGGAAGTATCCCCAAGTCCGAGGCTGAGCAGAAGCAGTTTGCATTATGAGGACATGCCCGGCCTTTTTGCAGTTCACTTAGACAAACAGACTTCCCAGGTGGCTCAGCCTGCCGGTGCAAAGCGTGAAGGAGACGTGGGTTTGATTTCTGGGTTGGGAAGATCCCTTGCAGGAGGAAATGGCAACCTACTCCAGTTCTCTCACCCGGAGAATCCCATGGAGAGAGGAAGCTGGCAGGTTACAGTCCACAGCGTCACAAAGAGCTGGACACCACTGAGTGAGCATGTGTGCACAATGAGACAAGCCCTTGAACACACACACGTTTGTGTATATATATATAATTCCGCTTTAAGTTCAGTTCAGTCGCTCAGTCGTGTCCGACTCCTTGCGACCCCATGAACCGCAGCACGCCAGGCCTCCTTGTCCATCACCAACTCCCGGAGTTCACTCAGACTCACGTCCATCGAGGCGGTGATGCCATCCAGCCATCTCATTCTCTGTCGCCCCCTTCTCCTCTTTACATATATATAAACTCCAGCACTTGAGGGCACCGAGGCTGCTCTGTCATGTACTATCTTTGTATATTTGCCGTTGGCCACACTTGGACAGAGCTTGATTAAAGCATTTCCTTTCCAACAAGTACCAATGAAATGAGAGAGTGAAGTCCTCATTACTTATATGGTAGGAGACTGACTTGAAACAGCAACTGAAGATCTCATGGATTGCAAGGCCGAGCCTGTGGACCTGTTGGCTACAGGTTCTCCTGGTCAGGCGGACACCAGGAATCTAATACTTCAAAAGGGCTTAATTTAAACTTGCTTCTGGGAACCACTCTAATCCGTTGCAGGGCAACTGGCAAGGCCTTATCTCCAGGTACGTGAGTAGTTTCCAATCAATATGATACGTGGCTTATATTTGTAGATAAAAGCAAGCACGTTGTCACTCTGATGTTAGGCAATACAGATTGGGGGATAACTTGCCTTTCTTGGGATACCATTGGCCCATACTTCTGGTCTTACCTTTCTGTAGACCTCAGGGAGATCATCTAAGTTTTGTCCATTTTTCTGAGTTTTCTCGGAGAGCCCTCTCTAGGTTTCAAAGCATGTTTCAGTGGGACTCTGATATCTAGTGGTCCTGTCGGAAAACGTCACTTGAGCATTTAGTTTACAGAGGTGATCTTGGCCTAGGATGAGGATAGGGAATTCAGGCATGTACAAGAAACTATATTTTAATATCAGATTTCCTAGTTGGCATTCCAGTGGTTGTGAAAAGATCACCTCTGTACTTTCCCTGATGCTCCAGTGACTGGGGTAGACTGGGAGGTTCTCTGTGCTAACTGAGGGTTTCAGTTCAGTTAAGTTGCTCAGTCGTGTCCAGCTCTTTGTGACCCCATAGACTGCAGCACACCAGGCCTCCCTGTCCATCTCCAACTCCCAGAGTTTACTCAAACTCATGCCCATTGAGTCGGTGATGCCATCCAACCGTCTCATCCTCTGTCATCCCCTTCTCCTCCCGCCTTCAATCTTTAACAGCATCAGGATCTTTTCAAAGACTAAACTGAGGGTTTAGCTTGGAGTTTGTTTCCCCCGCGTCTACCAGAAAATCAACCAATTTGCTACTCATTGTCAGTTTTGCCCAGGGCTCCTGGGAATATCTGAATTGAGTGTCATAAATCCAGAGGAGCCCCAGGCCTCTTCATTCATCATCTGAACATTCAGCTGGCCCTTTCATTTATGCCCTCTATGGGATAACTGCCCTGCTCTGGGAGTGGCTCCTGGTCCAAATAGGGTGCCATGTTGGGTCTTCGAGAGTGACACCAGATCAGGTTCCAGTGCCCAGGAGGATAACTGATCCCTCTAAGGAGAGGAAACCAGTCCAACCACTTCCCGAGCCCCGGTATTGGGAAGTGGGGCTGGAGCAAGAAGAACGGGAGGCAGTGGGAGGAGAGGATATGTTGGCACAGTGGCTGGCGTGGCTGGGAGAGCCAGCTCCGCCAGAGGAGCACTTCAGGCCTGGAGCAGCGTGGCTTCAGTCTCCTTCCTTTCCTTCTCTTCCTGTGAGACAGGTTTTCCCTCGGGCTTCTTTTCAGGCCTTTGAAAGGCCTGTGTAAGGCGACAACCTTAGGACTTTTCTCATCCTGATGTAATTGCTTGCACAGAGGGGATTTTACCATTCTTCCCCACTGCTTCACAGAATGGTTCTAATTTCACGATTGTATTGTAATTTAGAGAGCCATTCAAAGGCCAGGGTTTCTCAGATCCTAACTGGTACTGTGGCCCCACATCATTATGATAAAATGTCCTCTTCCTCTTAGTCAGGGGTTCATAGCTGTAATCCGGAGAAGGCAATGGCACCCTACTCCAGTACTCTTGCCTGGAAAATCCCATAGATGGAGAAGCCTGGTAGGCTGCAGTCCATGGGGTCACTAAGAGTTGGACACAACTGAGCGACTTCACTTTCACTTTTCACTCTCATGCATTGGAGAAGGAAATGGCAACCCACTCCATTGTTCTTGCCTTGAGAATCCCAGGGACGGGGGAGCCTGGTGGGCTGCAGTCTATGGGGTCACACGGAATCGGACATGACTGAAGTGACTTAGCAGCAGCAGCAGCATAGCTGTAATCAGACCACTCACTTACCCAAAATGCACCCCCAGAAGATTCTTTTTGGGGATATTTGAAACATTCCCCGTCTTTTAAAGGCAGAAAAGATGGAGTCAGGCTTATTCTTCTGTTACAGGATGGCTGGTGTGTATGTGTGTCCGTGTGCTGGTCCGTCTGTCTGTCTACAGATATCCTCTGAAAATTGTCAGTTCTTAAGCTAAAACCAAATGTAGGTCTCAGTGAATTCATTTGTGGAAGGCCCTCACCTCCTCTGTTACCAGACCAGCAAATTTGGGTACAACAGTTGAGACTTTTCCAGTTTTTGTCCACACTGAAGGGGCCTGTGGGATCTTAGTTCCCCAACCAGGATTGAACTCATGCTGCTTGCATTGGGTTGGAGTCTTCACCACTAAAACCACTGGGGAAGTTCCAAGAGTTGGGTTTTTTGGAGGATGAGAGGAAGGCAAAAAAATAATCTTAGATGTCACTGTGGTTTGTGTCCCTGTGAAGGGCCACATAACATTCAACAGGTATGAAAAAAAAATGAAAGTGTTAGTCGCTCAGTCGTGTCGGACTCTGTGACTGCATGGATTGTAGCCAGCCAAGCTCCTTTGTCCATGGAATTCTCCAGGGGATCTTCCTGACCCAGGGATAGAATCCAGGTCTCCTGCATTGAGACAGATTCTTTACTGTCTGAGCCACCAGGGAAGCCCTGCTACCCACTCCAGTATTCTCACCTGGAGAATTCCATGGACAGAGGAGCCTAGCGGGCTATAGTCCATGGGGTCACAAAGAGTCAGACACGACTGAAGCAGCTGGGCACACATGCATCCTGTCTGGAAAGGCTCCCTGATGGGACTGGGGTGATTGATAAGAAAAGGTTGGGAAGTGCAGGATGACGAATGTGAAGCCAAAAGCCTGCAGATGGCATGTCCTGTGCAGTTGTGAGCCTGTTGCCAGGTCTCACTTTGGTGTCCACTCCTGCAACACGCCTTTAATGAGCCCCCAGGATGCCAGGCCTGTGGGGACTGGGCATCCACTGGAGACTTGGCGGTCTGATGGAGGTGGCCGGCCATGCTGCCTGCGCGCCAATGGACCAATATCACAGCGCCTACCAAGCACCTGTCTGCTAAGCCCTGGGCATGTAGCATGAGTCATAAGAGTCTCTGGTTCCTATTTAGCATTTATGGGCTGATGGGAATGGATGTTTTGAAAGTAAACAAGCATTTTTTAAAAAGGTTTAAACAACTGGACTAAGCATGCCTGGGCAATCTGGGAGGGCTTCTTGGAGGAAGCAGCATTTATTCTGGCTCCGGAGAATGTCCAGGCCTGGTTCACAGGTGGTACAGAGCTGTGACTATGAGGTGGGCTCTGGAGCAAGACCACCCAGGTTCAAATTCCTGCTCCTTCTCTTACTGGCCATGTGATTCTAAGCACCAAGTGAGCCTCAGTTTCCCCATATTTCACATGGAGTTAATATGAGGAGGTTGTGGGGCCTGAGTGAGCTAATAGTTCATGCGTGGCTCTTAGAACAGTGCCCAGAGTGTTGTCTACACTAGATACATGTGATTCGCAAACCACAGGAGACTGAGGCTGTGTATGGCACCCAGGCTCCTGGGGCTTCTGGCTCTGACTCTCTCTAACAAACAAGGTCAGAAGTGTGTCACAGCTGTCCCAGGGTTGCAGACTTTTCAGGGACTTGACCTTACATTCAGAATGACAATGACAACAGCTGTCTTTAGTGAGCCCCTGCTGCTTTGAAAGAAGTCTTAACCACTGGACTACTGGGGAAGTCCTGGAAAGCATTTTTAAAGGCCAGATGAGGGAAGGAGGAGAGTTGCACCATTCTGAT